>NW_026571404.1:39664415-39716915 GCF_026225935.1 Boleophthalmus pectinirostris
CGGAGTCCAACGTGCACCGGGAACAGGTCTGACTTACTGCCGGCAACGAACACAGCTTCTGCTCCGGTCATACAGGGACCGGACAGCCCTTAGCAAAGGGCCCTGGACCCCATACTCCCAGAGCACCCCCCACAGGACACCACGAGGGACTCAGGAAGGATCTCGTCCACCCCCTGAGCCTTGCCACCAAGGAGCTTTCCAACCACCTCAGTGACTTCAGCCAGGGTGATGGACGAGTCCGCCTCCGAGTCCCAAGCCTCGGCTTCCTCCTCGGAAGACGTGACGGTGGGATTGAGGAGATCCTCAAAGTATTCCTTCCACCACCGGACAACGTCCCCAGTCGAGGTCAACAGCTCTCCCCCCGCACTGTAAAAAGTGTTGGCGAAGAACTGCTTCCCCCTCCTGAGGCACCGGAGGGTTTGCCAGAATCTCTTTGAGGCCGTCCGATAGTCCTTCTCCATGGCCTCCCCGAACTCCTCCCAGCTCCGAGTTTTTGCCTCTGCAACCGCACGAGCTGCAGCACGCTTGGCCCGCCGGTACCCATCAGCTGCCCCAGGAGTCCCACAAGCCAACAAGACCCGATAGGACTCCTTCTTCAGCTTGACGGCATCCCTTACTTCCGGTGTCCACCACCGGGTTCGGGGATTGCCGCCGTGACAGGCACCACAGATCTTACGCCCACAGCTCCGAGCAGCCGCATCGACAATAGAGGCCGAGAATGAAGCCCACTCGGACTCCATATCTCCAGCCTCCCCCGGAATCCGGGAGAAGTCCTCCCCTCTGACAGAGGGCTCCGCCAGATGTTCCCAACAGACCCTCACTACACGCTTGGGCCTGCCAGGTCTTTCCGGCTTCCTCCTCCGCCAGCGAACCCAACTCACAACCAGGTGGTGATCAGTTGACAGCTCAGCCCCTCTCTTCACCTGAGTGACCAAGACACGCGGCCGGAGGTCAGATGACACGACTACAAAGTTGATCATCGACCTCCGGCCTACGGCGTCCTTGTGCCACGTGCACTTATGGACACCCTTGTGCTCGAACATGGTGTTCGTTATGGACAAACCGTGACTAGCACAGAAGTCCAATAACAAAACACCACTCGGGTTCAGATCGGGGAGGCCGTTCCTCCCAATCACCCCTCTCCAAGTGTCACTGTCATTGCCCACGTGGGCGTTGAAGTCCCCCAGTAGAACAACGGAGTCCCCGGTCGGTGCACTGTCTAGTACCCCTCCCAAGGACTCCAAGAAGGCCGGGTACTCAGCACTGCTGTTCGGCCCGTAGGCCGACACCACAGTGAGAGACCTGTCCCCGAACCGGAGGCGCAGGGACGCGACCCTCTCGTTCACCGGGGTGAACTCCAACACACAGCAGCTGAGCTGTGGGGGCAATGAGCCCACACCAGCCCGCCGCTGCTCCCGCGGCCAACGCCAGAGAAATGGAGAGTCCAGCCCCTCTCAAGGAGTTGGGTTCCAGAGCCCAAACTGTGCGTGGAGGTTAGGCCGACTATATCTAGTAACGCTCCCCCCAAGCTCAGCTCCTTCCCCCCAGCGAGGTGACATTCCATGTCCCCAGAGCTAGTCTCCATGTCCGGAGATCCGGTCGTCGAGGCCCCCGCCTTCGACTGCCGCCCAGATCTCTCTGCACCGGCCCCATATGGCTCCTCCCGCAGGTGGTGGGCCCACGGAAGGGTGGCCCCACGTCACTCGTTCGGGCTGTGCCCGGCCGGGCCCCGTGGGAGAAGGCCCGGCCACCAGACGCTCGCCTTCGAGCACCCACCCCAGGCCTGGCTCCAGGGTGGGGCCCCGGTGACGCCATTCCGGGCGACGTAACTGGCCTCTGATTGGAACTCATCATGTGGGGCTTCTGAAACGTTCTTCGTTTCTCTCAGTGTGATAAGGGTAAAGCTGTAACATAGATCACAAACATGAAGAAGGAAGCCAAGGATATTAGTTATCAACACAACGAATGATCACATACATGGACCGCTCCCAAACACAGACAGGGCACTATGAGAAAGAAATGATCTTTTTGGAAGAGTTTGGTTTGTGTGACTTACACTGTGACAGCTGCTCAGACAGAAGCATGTCCTGAGCTGCTCTCTGATTGGCTCTTCACTGACTGCAGTTGTAAATTGAAAAAGTTTTCAATCATTTTCAGTCTTCAGTCTGCTCTTAGTGTAGTGTGTGTGTGTGTAGTGTGTGTAGTGTGTGTGTGTTAGTGTAGTGTGTGTGTAGTGTGTGTGTTAGTGTAGTGTGTGTGTGTAGTGTGTGTGTGTGTGTGTGTGTAGTGTGTGTGTGTTAGTGTAGTGTAGTGTGTGTGTTAGTTAGTGTAGTGTGTGTGTGTTAGTGTAGTGTGTGTAGTGTAGTGTGTGTGTGTGTGTAGTGTGTGTGTGTTAGTGTAGTGTGTGTGTGTGTTAGTGTAGTGTGTGTGTGTTAGTGTAGTGTGTGTGTGTGTGTGTAGTGTGTGTGTGTGTGTAGTGTAGTGTGTGTGTGTGTAGTGTGTGTGTGTGTTAGTGTATGTGTGTGTGTGTTAGTGTGTGTGTGTAGTGTGTGTGTGTGTGTTAGTGTAGTGTGTGTGTGTTAGTGTGTGTGTTAGTGTAGTGTATGTGTGTTAGTGTAGTGTGTGTGTGTTAGTGTAGTGTGTGTAGTGTGTGTGTGTGTGTGTGTGTGTGTTAGTGTTAGTGTAGTGTGTGTGTGTTAGTGTAGTGTGTGTGTGTGTAGTGTGTGTGTGTGTGTGTGTAGTGTGTGTGTGTGTGTGTGTGTAGTGTGTGTGTGTGTTAGTGTAGTGTGTGTGTGTTAGTGTAGTGTGTGTGTGTAGTGTAGTGTGTGTGTGTTAGTGTTAGTGTGTGTGTGTGTGTGTGTATGTGTGTGTGTTAGTGTAGTGTGTGTGTGTTAGTGTAGTGTGTGTGTGTGTTAGTGTAGTGTGTGTGTGTTAGTGTAGTGTGTGTGTGTGTAGTGTGTGTGTGTGTGTGTGTGTTAGTGTGTGTGTGTGTAGTGTGTGTGTTGTGTGTGTGTGTGTAGTGTGTGTGTGTGTGTTAGTGTATGTGTGTGTGTGTGTTGTGTAGTGTGTAGTGTGTGTGTGTGTGTGTAGTGTGTGTGTTAGTGTGTAGTGTGTGTGTGTGTAGTGTGTGTGTGTGTAGTGTGTGTGTGTGTAGTGTGTGTTAGTGTAGTGTGTGTGTAGTGTTAGTGTGTGTGTGTGTGTAGTGTGTGTGTGTGTAGTGTGTGTGTGTTAGTGTGTGTGTGTGTAGTGTAGTGTGTGTGTGTGTGTTAGTGTAGTGTGTGTGTGTAGTGTGTGTGTGTGTGTGTGTGTAGTGTTAGTGTGTGTGTGTGTGTGTGTGTTAGTGTAGTGTGTGTGTGTGTGTGTGTGTGTGTAGTGTAGTGTGTGTGTGTGTGTGTTAGTGTAGTGTGTGTGTGTGTGTTAGTGTAGTGTGTGTGTGTTAGTGTAGTGTGTGTGTGTTAGTGTAGTGTGTGTGTGTGTGTGTAGTGTGTGTGTGTTAGTGTAGTGTGTGTGTGTGTTAGTGTAGTGTGTAGTGTGTGTGTGTGTGTGTAGTGTGTGTGTTAGTGTGTGTGTGTGTTAGTGTAGTGTGTGTGTGTGTTAGTGTAGTGTGTGTGTGTTAGTGTGTGTGTGTTAGTGTAGTGTGTTGTGTGTGTGTGTTGTGTAGTGTGTGTGTGTGTGTGTTAGTGTGTGTGTGTGTAGTTAGTGTAGTGTGTGTGTAGTGTGTGTAGTGTAGTGTGTGTGTGTGTGTGTGTAGTGTGTGTGTAGTGTAGTGTGTGTGTGTTAGTGTAGTGTGTGTGTGTTAGTGTAGTGTGTGTTAGTGTAGTGTGTGTGTTAGTGTAGTGTGTGTGTGTGTGTAGTGTAGTGTGTGTGTGTGTGTGTGTAGTGTGTGTTAGTGTAGTGTGTGTGTGTTAGTGTAGTGTGTGTGTGTGTGTAGTGTTAGTGTGTGTTAGTGTAGTGTGTGTTAGTGTGTGTGTGTGTAGTGTGTGTGTGTGTGTGTGTGTGTTAGTTTAGTGTGTGTGTGTTAGTTTAGTGTGTGTGTGTGTAGTGTGTAGTGTGTGTGTGTGTGTAGTTAGTGTGTTAGTGTGTGTGTGTGTGTTAGTGTATGTGTGTGTGTGTAGTGTGTGTGTGTGTGTGTAGTGTGTGTGTGTGTGTGTGTGTGTGTGTGTGTGTATGTGTGTGTGTGTGTGTGTGTGTGTGTTAGTGTAGTGTGTGTGTGTGTGTATGTGTGTTAGTGTAGTGTGTGTGTGTGTTAGTGTAGTGTGTGTGTGTTAGTGTAGTGTGTGTGTGTGTGTGTGTTAGTGTAGTGTGTGTGTGTTAGTGTAGTGTGTGTGTGTGTGTGTGTGTTAGTGTAGTGTGTTAGTGTAGTGTGTTAGTGCGCAGTGTGTTCATAATAACACTATTTGGTGATAATCGTGTGGATTGCTGAGTTGGCGTGTGTGTACAGCCCGTCTGTGTTCTGCTGTGTCCCAGTGGAGTAGAATCAGCTTTACTCTAACGTTTTTACACTCCTCTCTTGTTGTTGTTTTTTTTTTTTTGTTTGTCTACACTTCTACCTGCTGCACAGTGTCTGCAAAACTCTGAAGCCCAGTGTGGACTGTGTGGGCTCTCACAGACACACACACACACACACACACACACACACACACACACACAGGGCTGTATATGATGGGGCTCATTTAGCAGCAGCAGAGCGAATGAAGAAGAAATATGTTATAAAACCTGTCATGATGTCTGTGATTGTGATGACAAACTGCAAACTGGACTTTTCAGAGCTTTTAACTATGTTCTATTAGTTTCTCCTCATTGACCCTATGAAGTTGTATTCGGAGTCACTTGCACATGTTTTTAAGTCATCTTTAATCACTTATTTTCCAGATGCCATTTTGCTGCTCTCCCCCATTTTTACCAGCACCAGTACACACCCATTGAGACGTACTTGGTTTTCCAGTTTAATTTTCTTTATCCGTGATACTCGTAGGATTCAGGAGGTGAGAGTGAGAGTAACTTACATAACTGTTGGCTAATTGTAATTGTAATTTTCTGTGTGAGAGAGTTGGTTCTTTCTGGTCAGGTTGTGTTAAATTAAAACTCAAATTAAAGTGTAACAGAACTTCAGACAGAGCAGTGCCTACAGCTGCACACTCCCAGAGAATGTAGATACCAGCAGCTGCAAACAATCAATACCATGTAGTGAGATGTGTAGTCGCAGTTCTCTCAGTGTTGTTGTGTGTGTGTGTGTGTGTATGTGGACGTGTGTGTGTGTGTGCTCCAGAGCTCGTGTGGTCTCTTTACAGCACAGGTGTGTTGGGTTCAGTGTTTCAGAGGCTCACTGTAAAACAACACGACTCAGAGTGAGTGGATCTGAGGATTCACTTCAGGACGTATCACACTTCATGTTGGTCTATATTTTTTTTTAAATGTACTTTTGGTCATTTAAGTTTTAGATTTAGAACTTAAAGAGAGGCTGTTTATTAACACATCACAGAAACTATATTCCTATATAAATCAATATATTAACGTGTTTTATAAGTTTCACTTTCATTTCTCTGAGTCCTCCCTCCCTTTGCTCTCTGCGCTAAGTCACTCCCCATTCAGAGCCCTATCACAATGCAATCAGCGTGCATCTTAGCAATGAAACTACTGCACATCGCATCAGGTTTGTGAAGTTTTTGTATATTTATGAAGAATGGCGGTGCAGGAGCATGGGAGTTAGTGTTGGGGTATTGATTAAGTACTTACTAAGACTGAATCATGCTTAATACATTATTTTGTTCATTATGAATGCACATTATTCATGTTCTGTGAAGCATATTGGGGGAAATTATGCAAAATCAGTTTTTGTAGCTTTCTAGCATCATCAAAAACAAAACTTATAAAATTTGTTGGTACATTGTTTTTGATGAATACATTTTCAAAACAATAAAACGAATATGGTGATCTAAAACCGCTTCTTTGAAAACCAATAAAAGTACGAGTATAAACATTTTTGTACTTGCCGTTACTGAGTACCAATACCAATACTTTAACCCCCCACCACCATGAGGATACACTGAGTGTGTTTCCATGCATATCAATGTCCTGGTTAAGGCAGAGAATCCTGGATCTGCTGTTTACATGGTGAGTCTGTTCTGTGTGTAGATCGAGTTGGAGATGGTTCTTGTTAAACTTGTCATGAGTGTGCAGGTCGCACGTGTGCAGGTCGTACGTGTGCAGGTCGTACGTGTGCAGGTCGCACTTGTGCAGGTCGCACGTGTGCAGGTCGTACGTGTGCAGGTCGCACTTGTGCAGGTCGTACGTGTGCAGGTCGTACGTGTGCAGGTCGTACTTGTGCTGGTCATATGTCTGCAGGTCATACGTGTGCGTACGTGTGCAGGTCGTACGTGTGCAGGTCGTACGTGTGCAGGTCGTACGTGTGCAGGTCGTACTTGTGCAGGTCGTACTTGTGCAGGTCGTACGTGTGCAGGTCGTACGTGTGCAGGTCGTACGTGTGCAGGTCGTACTTGTGCAGGTCGTACGTGTGCAGGTCGTACTTGTGCAGGTCGTGCGTGTGCAGGTCGTACGTGTGCAGGTCGTGTGTGTGCAGGTCGTACGTGTGCAGGTCGTACGTGTGCAGGTCGTGTGCAGGTCGTACGTGTGCAGGTCGTACGTGTGCAGGTCGTGTGTGTGCAGGTCATACTTGTGACGGTCGTACATGTGCAGCACAGCTCTTTATTTAACAGTCATTTCACTCATGTACAGTCACTTTATTTATCCAGGTTTCTCATAACTGGGATGATGTGTAATAATGGTATCAGTGTGTGATATCGACAAATGTTTAACAAGTATGAGTAAATAAGTATCATATCGGCGCATCCCTATAACCCATAGAAATACCTCCTCTTTAATAGTTTCATGATCTTTAAGTGTTACTGAGATGTTTGACACAGACTGCAGACACCACATCCTCTTACACCATCCTCAAATACATTCATAACCAGTATCCCACAACTCCATCTAAACAGCGCAAGTCCTTGTATTAAGACAGACTTGAGCGTACAATGCGCTGATCAGAGCGTGGGGCTGCACTGTGGACTCCTACAGGGCACAAAGCTCATGGAAAATCAATTATGTCTGCCATCATAATCCTCTTAACACCAGAGCACAGAGGAGAGGAGACGCGCGGCTAGGCTAGGCTCACACCGCTAACGGCTACAGCGCCACATCAGCACACAGCCACACACACAGCCAGCACAAAGATGGCCGCCCACTGAGCGCGCGGGACACATCTGATGCTCTGATCAGATCTGAGTGTGCACAGGCTTCAGGGCATGGCGCGTGTTCCTAAAATACTCATAGAGATAATAGAGACAAACTAAAGCTAAAGTGTGTTTGGCTGTGAGCAGACGACTGTGTCCAATCACAAAGTTTGTTACACGACAACTCTGTGGAATCAACATCCTGTGACTGCAGACAGTCTTCGTCTTGGTTCAGACTTTAAGAAGTAAAAGTCACTGTATGTACATTTTAGGCCGAAATAAACTAAACTAAAAGCATGTTTTTGCATTGTGATTGTGTTTATTGCGTTGAAAAACATACTTAGTGTAAGCGTGCTTGCATCTCCACAAACCTGACTGATGTGGCCTGCAGGTGAGCGTCTTCCTCCTTTGGTTATAATCTTCTACAGTAGGTCATAACACGCATTTACCTATATGTCCTGAAGTATGGTTTTAATTTTCTGGTTCCATGGAGGTGACATGACACCTCCAGAAAGTGACATCCTGTACATTTAAAGGGATAGTTTGAGTTTTTTGACATGAGTCTGTATGTCATCCCCGTCAGCAGTGTCGTGCAACACTCACTTACCCCCGACAGCGTCCAGTGAGCCGAGATACTGGTCAGTTTTGGTGCTGATGAAAGTAGTCCGGCAAGTTCGCTGGAGACATTAAAATAAAGTGTTTTTCTTCTCAAAACAATCTGTGTTCAAAAGAGTGATACATTTGCATCACAAAACCTTTGTCCTTAAAAAAGTCAGACCTCATAATCGCTTGGCACTGGCTGCCGCCAGGTGACAGCTGAGCACAGATACATCACTTTCTTCAGTTGTTCGGCGGTGTTTACGTGCTCAGACTTCCGCGATGTTTACAAGTGGACAGGCGATCAAGAATCAGCTGTAAATCACTCAGTGTCATATCACCAGTGAAGCTTCTACAAAACATAACTTTATTAGTCGACTGTTATTACTATTGTAAATGTCTCGTACACTGTTGGCAGCAGCTACGTGGACGTGTGGATGATTCTATGTTTCTATTAGTCATCCATGTTTCAGTCACAGTGTAGACTCTATGTTCGCTGTGTACGAGTTTATAAATGATGTGATGGTGATTGTCGCTCACTCGGTCTCTCACGGCTCCAGCTTCAACTTGTACCACATATTCAGGTTCATAAAGATCTCCCTTTGGCTTTGTGGTAAAGGCAATGTCTTTATTGTCGGTGTCGTAATCAGACATGTTGTCACCAACATTCCGAGCAGTAAACAAAGTGAACCAGGTGCAGCTGTCAGCTGGCAGCAGTGCGCAGTGATATGAACGGAGAGAAAATAGTACCAAGCGATTATGAGGTCTGACTTTTTTGAGGACAAAGGTTTTGTGATGCAAATGTGTCACTCTTTTGAACACAGATTGTTTTGAGAAAAAAAATGCTTTATTTAACAGTCCCCAGTCAACTTGCGGGACTACTTTCATCAGCACCAAAACTGACCAGTATCTCGGCTCACCGGACGCTGTCGGGGGTAAGTCAGTGTCAGCACGACACTGCTGACGGGGATGACATACAGACTCATGTAAAAATATATATATATATATATATATCCCTTTAAGTGGACAGTTCATTCTGAAGGCTCTGCTGCTATTCCAACATGCCGCTATTTACACATTGACGTCTAATTGTCTAATTGAGTAGCGGCATAAACATCATTTTTCAAGCGTCAGAGTAGAAGGACTTTACTATTTTTCAAACATTCCGCTTTTCCGACATGAATAATATTAATGTAGTAGACTATTATATTTTGCACTCCCATGTATCACAAGATGCTTGGGCCTTGATCAGAGAATACGTCGGCCACACAGGAGATCAGACAGCAGGAAAATGTCCTAACTCATCGCCAAGGGAAACAGTCATGAATTTTAAAAAAGAGCATAGGTCAGACTTTGGAAAAATATCGAATCTAAACTGAGGCTGCATGGGCCTTTGTGCTTCATTCATTGGGTCATGTAGGCGATCTGTGGAGAACACCGTGTATGACGTAAAACACAACAGATTCCAGGCACTCCAAAAAAGTAGAAAAAGTAAATTAATTAATTTAATTAAGCATTGATGAAGACCAGTTAAAGTTGAAACATGTTGGCTTTGGCCATTCAAATAAAGGCCTTTTAACTATATTTTTCCTCGTGTGATTTTTTTTACTTTTTTTTTTAATTATTATTATTTTTTTCTACTTTTTTGGAGTGCCTGGAATTTGTTGTGTTTTATTTTTAATCCTTTTTTCCAAGAGCACCCTCTACCTGCTCCTACTGATTGGAACACCTGCAGCAAACAGCCACATTTTTGTTCTTTCTGCACCATATATGACGTGTCGGAGCAGCAATACTAGAAAGTGTCCTAATACCGACACGTCTAAATAGAGACATGATGGTATGAAGGGATGTCGGAACATGTTCTTCACTCGTAGTTCAAAATCACATACACATATTTTGGAACCTTTGAACCAGCTCCATACCTGCCCCCTGCGCTTTACTCTGCACTGCTTTATTTTTGTATTTTTGAGAACTTTGGAATCACAGTGTTGTGTAGCAATTTAAGGTCTGTAAATCAGCTCTGTAGTTTTTGAAGTCCTTTTATGAGTTTATGAGATCAGTGTTTTGATTTAAATCAGTTGCCTTTATTTGACCCGATAAAATACTGGGATCAGAGGGTATAAAACTAAAGCATGTGTTTCAGGTTAAAATAACAGGGCTTTGTAAACTTTCAGAGCTGTCACTGTTGCTTAAAGGTCCTATATTATACGAAAATGACTCTTGTGAACTTTAAAACATGTTATCATGCCGTAAATCTCCTCAAAAACAGACCTGGAGTTGTGTTTTGTTTCATTCACACATGTTGGAGTAAACCTTTATTAATAGTTTGTCTACATCTCCAAGGCTCAGTCTTCCACCTGGTGACGCCATGAAGCTGTAGTTTTTCAAGTTAACAATGTCTTTTATCTTAAGTTTAGTCAAGATAGGCAATTCCAGCGCTGAAATGATCCAAACAGTTCTAATAGCTCAACTCCAGGTATGTTTTGATGAGGAAAGATCTGCTGAAGTCTTTCGTGGTTTAACAGGGAGCTGGTGTAAACTGGATTCAGGCGACTTCAAGTACAAAGCCGTCGTAAACTCTGGACTAAATCATCTCTTTTCATCACACAAAAGAATGAGACCACGCTTGTTGGACTAATATAATGTTGTTTTTTTTCAGTAAAATGTGTAAAAGTACGATTTATCCCAATGCGTGCTTATAAATATAAATCTGGTCTTGTCATCTGGTTGGAGTTAGACGAGCCTGTGTGCATGGGTTCCATTACAATAAAACATGTATTGCTTAGTGAACAGTAACCAGAAAACAAATACAAGGAAATAAAAACAAGCCAGTGAATCAAAGGACAGCTGAAAGGTTTTACCTGATTTTTTTTCTCATGTGTTTGAGCAAAACGGGTGTTGTCCCGATTATATATACTGGCATTACGTAATCAGAGTACAAATTATGAGTAACTGTATTCAGATACAGTTACTGCTTGAGTGAGAGATAACTGGATTACAGTTACATTAATCCAATTATCTCTCACTTTTTTTCACCCCCCTGCTTTTTTTTTTTTTTTTTTTCTCGGTAATTCCACTTATTGCCAGAGTAACCAGGTCTAAACTAGATCTAAACCAGGACTAAAACCAGGTCTAAACTAGATCTAAACCAGGACTAAAACCAGGTCTAAACTAGATCTAAACCAGGACTAAAACAGGTCTAATCCAGGACCAAAACCAGGTCTAAACTATGTCTCAAACAGGATTTAACAGGACTAAATCAATCTGCGTGGGCGTGTCTCCTCCTCTTCTATCAATAATATTTTTAATTTGGTTGAGTAAAATCTGGTCTTTTTATTTTCTTTTAGCAGACAAAACATCTTATGATACGATATTCTAGTCTTTGCTTCTCTACAGCAAATCAAATAATCCAAAGTATTCAAACTACATTACTCACTTTAAGTAATTTAATGGATTCTGTTACAAACTACATTTTGGAGTATGTAATCTGTAATCTGTAGGGGATTACATTTTAACCTTCCCAACACTGTATATATAGTATAAACAGGTCTTGAGGTCATAAATAAGTCCGCTCTGTGCTTTCAACATCTGATTCTAAAGTGTTTGTTTTTTTTTTTCTCTGATAATCAGGAAGTGCACTGTTAACATGATAAGTATTGTTAGCATCAATTTCAGGGAACAATGTCTCTGAAGAAAGAGCAAGAGTCTTGTTATAGACACATCAACCAAAATGCACTTCATCACTTGCAGTTAGTCCAGAACTCTGCTGTGCTGAGCAAAAAGTGCGATCCCATTTCACCAGTTCTTGCGTCTTTGCACTGACTTTCTGTTCATTTTAGAATTGATTTTAAGATTTTATTGTTTGTTGTAAAGCTTTGAATGTTCTGGCCCCACAGTACGACTCGGACCTCATCCAGATTTACTCCCTCCTGCGCTCTGAGGTCCGAGGGCCAGCTCCAGCTCGTGGGGCCTAAACCAAGACTTAAATCTCTGTGACCAGCCCCAAACTCTGGAACACTCTGCCCCCCCACGTCCTCACAGCCCCACAGTGGAGAGTTTTAAGTCTCGTCTTACTCTCTGACTTTTAATATAACCCTCTGTGTCTTTTATTTATTTACCGTTTGTATCCATTTTATTTTTAGTACTGCCTTTATTTATTGATTTTATTATTTTTGTCCATTACTTTTATTATTAGTCTTTTATTTATTGATTCTATTAGTTTCTTTTGTTTGGACCATAATTCTGCTGACGTTTTAGTTAAAACACTTCTATGTGAAGCACTCTGGAAACTGTTTTGTTTATAAAATGTGCTATATAAATAAAGTTGAATTGGACTGAACTGAACAGTGCTTCTAATGGTGGAGCTGAGGACATATGCACAACACGTGTCAATCAAACAAAATCACTTTATTTGTCCTGAGCCGCAGTTTGAATACAATAAAAATAGAAAAAAAAAAAATCAAACAAAAGTGTCAGTGCAGCTCAACAGGTCGAGTCATCAGATCCAGTGTCAGGACAGTGTGAGGGATACTCCCCTCACACTGTCCTGACACTGGATCTGAGCAGCAACAGCCCTCAGGACAAAAGTGTCCCTCCTGTGTTTCCTCTGTGTCCTGCAGCATCACAGCAGCCTCCAGGGGGAGCAGGTGAACTCTGGACACACAACAGAAACCTTCTTAAGCCTCTGATGCTTCGGTTGGTGATAAGTGTAAAAGTCTGTTACATTTCAGAGATAGTTTGTTTGCATAACTATCTCCAAGCTGGGCTGCCGACAATCCAATAGTCCTTTACTGTCCATCCTTTGAATTGCACAAGCTGCTCTTCTTAGTTGGCCCAAATCCCAAAACAGTAAGTTAAAAAAATTAAGATAAAAAATATATATATATTAAAAAGAAAGTGTAAAAAACTGCTCATTGTGCCAGCTAGTCAGCCACAAGAGCAGCCAACAGTGACCAGGGAAACCACGGGCATGAATCATGAATTAGATAACAGCTTGACGTGTGTGTGTCCCTGTGTTTTTCAGATCGCGTTCTCTCAGCACAACTCCATCATGGACCTGGTGCAGTTCTTCGTCACTTTCTTCAGGTAGGTCCACCACACCACTGAACCGTGTCCAGCAGGGGGCGCTCACTGGCACCTTCATCTCCTCACAGCTGAGCTAGGTTCAACAAGAGCAGCACACAGACCCAGAGTATGTGAAATGAAAATCCCCTTTTAAGACCAAAATAAGTGTTGTGCAGGCAGAAGTCAGTCTGATCCAGTTTAAACAAAGATCAAACTGAAATGATTCATTTAGACAGTGTAATCTTATAAATGCTTTCTTTGGAAAACACACTGGGGTTTCATATCTCCTATCAGGTTCTCAAAACCTTGGAGTTATTTTTGACAGCAATTTTAAAATTGAAAAAGCAAATAAATGAAGTTTTTATCATTTGAGGAAAAGCAGTCATAGTGCTCTGTAAATGCAGATTGTAGGAACAGTCTAATGTGTGCTTGTGAGTGTGGAATATTTAGGAGGATAAATAACACATGACCACTTCAAGACACTTTGAGCGCACACTGCTGATCACTATTCAGTGGACAATAGTTCATAGGGGATCAGACGTGAGAACTGAATACACAGTGATTGTGAGTGATTGAGATGTCCAAAACCAGTGTGTTCATCTGTGCATGACATAATCTGTCTGTCTCCTCTGTCAATGAAGATTTATCTCCTGAAATGTCTTTGATAGTGTTTTACCACCGTCTTACCCTGAGGTGTAGTTAGATTGATTCTGACATATTTGAGTAATCTTGTATTGTCCGGCATGTGAGTTTATTCAAAATATTGAGACTCTGGGTCGTACATGTCAGGTTACATACACTCTTTAACAATAAAAACAAATATATGAATATAAACACAACAATAAAACACAGACATTAATAAAAACACACCTGAATAAAGTCTACGTTCATACTGCAGCCTGATGTGATGCCAATCGGATTTTCTCGCGCCTGTGTGACCTGGATCTGATCTTTTAATGACAGTCTGAACCACACAGATCTGATTTTTTTTCAAATGTGACCCAGGCCACTTGGATATGTGCTCCTGAAACTCAAACATATCTGACCTTTTGACATGTGACTTCAGTCTGAACGGTCAAGTCACATTCATCCACCTACACGTCAGGCTCAGAGTCTCATCAGTGGAGGGAAAGTGAGGTTAGTGAGTTCATTCATATTTGGGGGATCGCTGTATTCAGGACAAATTAGAGGAGTCTTATCAGAACTGGGCAGTTTTTGAAATGATGCCAAAGAAATGTTCGAGCGCTGCTACAGATGGTCCTGGCTCCAATGTCAACAAAAAATAAAGAGCCTGCGAGACAAATACAAGGAGGCTAAAGACTCCAAACAAACAAAGTGACTGTGGATGTGTAACCTGTCCATTTTACCAAAAACTGAACCGGATTTTGGGAGACAAGCCCAGCGTTTCCATAAACACTGAGCAGACTCGCTGTGTGTGATGCTGTCGTGTCTCCAGTGCTCATGCAGGACACTTTTGGGGAGTTGAAAGTTCACACTGGAGATCACATACAAGTCACATTTTGTTCGTCGCATTTATTTGGAAATGTGAATGATCTCGCAAAAAAATCTTATTTCACAAAAAAAATCCAAATTGAGCATTAAGTCCTGCAGTCTGAACATAGCCAAAAATACAACAATAAAAATACATCCATGAATAAAAACACAGACATATCTGCTGATCTGTCTCTGTGAAGGTCTGTTTGTTCTGCAGTGTTCAATGGAACATTTTCTACTATCACACTACTTTAGATGAATATTACAGTTTACATGAACACATGTAAAATTGTGATCTACGTATGTTTTATTTTAATACTAAATACCTGAGAAGAAAATGCACAGTATGTCTTCTTTAAAATCCTGAATAGAACACAACACAGGCCCTTCATAACTGGCTGTGTCTAAACTGGTGCTTCATAAATAGACGTGTATTTGCATAGAGAAGAGTCTGGTTCACACTGTTGACACTGACACACACACACACACACACACACACACACATACACACACACACACACACACACACATCTGTGGAGCTAATGAGAGCGCTGGGCTAAAGACTGAGGCTCTGTGGAGGCTCCAGGCTCTGTCCTGCCACTCACTACTGTGAATGTGTATGTGTGAATGTGTATGCGTGTGTGTGTGTGTGTGGTGTGTGTGTGTGCGTGTGTGTGTACCACAAAGCACAGAGAGTACTTATATACTTATATGATCTTATATAATGCAGTGGTCATCTGCAGCTTGTTGCTGTGACGTGTCGTCAGTGTGTGACAGTTTACTGTCTTATCACAGAGTTACATGTTACGTCCAGTGTTGGACAAACTATAATGTCTTTAATTACAGAATAATGAATAAGTGCATTAAAATATCTGTTGTAACTCTCTGTGTTCAAGAACACTTTCACATGGAGTATTATCTATTTTTATTACATTGTAAAAACATGACTTATTTAAGATAGTTTAGTTGCACCATTCATAATTTATTTTCTTGTCACTTTATCCAATTATTTATCACTAATTAGAGAAGAAAAAAAAAAATCACACTTGTACTCAGCACAAGAGCAGTTTCTTCTGTTTTCTCACCATTATACCCCACTGCTCCACAGTGAACCTTCACAATCAAATACCACAATATATTTTTAGAAAAGTAACTGTGCTCTGAACACCACCAACACTATTCAACTAATGACCGTTACTCCAAATGTGTATTCTGAACGTATGTACTTGTATTTACATGGATATTGCTTTGCTTGGCATGTTTCATGGTGTGCCATGAAACTTAGACTTAGACAAACTTTATTTATCCACAAGGGAAATGATTTGGATACTGTACCCTGCTGCTCTCTCAGGCGCTCAGGCCATGAACAACATATTTTATTGCTCACCTTGGAAACACCTGCATTCTTAAATGGTAAATGCTCATATTTTTATACTCAAAGTGCTTTACAACACGGATTCACCCATTCACACACACATTTACACACCAGTGTACACAGACACAAGGTGGGTTAAGAGTCTTGCCAAAGGATACAATGGCAGCATTCATCTGTGGCAACTGGAATCGCACCACCAACCTGTGGGTCAGTGGATCTGAGCGCTCAACCCATGATGTTTATGTTGAGTGATATTCAAACCGCCAACCACCATCAATGAACAAACACACCTGAGCTTCTGTCGCCCATGTTCGACTGTGAGTGAGGTCGCCTTTCCACAGATCTGCTCTGTGATGTAGCCTCCTGAATATCTTCATGGAGAAAAAATGAATTTAATGTCATTCTGTGCGACACTGTAAGCCCTTTTAGTGTGATCAAGTCTTCTGATAAATGGCACACGTGGTGTAGTGTGTCGTCGTGGAGCCTTTGGACAAGCTGCTCTGACATCTCATCTTGAACTTCAAAATGGTGTTGATTTATGAACATAAAAAGTATTCAGGGTTTCTGTGACATCATGTTCAGAGTGTGTTGTGAGGCTCAGAGCGAGCAGACCTAGTGACAGTGTTGCTGAAACAGTGTGACTGAAGCTAAATACAACTCCAGGTCAGATTTTCAGGAGAACAATGTTGTAACATGGTTAACAGCTCCAAAAAGTTGCCTTTACATAATCCTTTAATAGACTTTTAGATGAAGCTCATTTAGCATCAGAATACCACTCGTGCCCTTTAGTTCCTCAGAGATGGAGGTGCACAGAGGTGAAGTGTACCCAGGGCTGACCGCGGGCACACACATGACCTTTACCCTCGTGATGTCATCAGGAGGGGGCAGTTTGGCCGTGGGAGCTCGTGGTGTCAGCGTTTCTATTAGTCACTGTGTTTATGAGCGCTGCTGCTCAGAGGAAAGGTTAGGAAGAGAAAATATGGAACTATTCTCTGGGTTTATTCAGTTCAGTGTTGCATAAAAAGGTGCTGAGATCTTTATGTAAGAGCTGAAAAAGAGAGTGAAAAAAAAAAGGTATGATTTAGACTTTTGATTCAAATGGACTTCAATGATAGGGTGTTGTGTTATCTAACCAGCACCATGACCCAACCAAGGCTGAGAGCAGGGCCAGCACAGGGACACGCTAATCAGCATGTCATCATTTAAACAAGACATGTTCTGCAAAGAACACTTTTGTTCACTTGAAACCATTGTATAATCTGCTCTCCTCGCATAACGACAGTTTCCTCTCAGCAATGACGAAGAAGAAGACGCAGGTTTAAAAACGTGACTTTAACCAGATACTAAAACCATGTCTCCACTGGTTCATTTGGAGCTGACTGGGACAGTGTAAAGAGGACTGAACTGACTGTTTGAGAGGTCCAAAGTGACAATGGGGAGTGGTCTGGCTCATTTCAGCCCCAGGATCAACTTCAGCTCAAGTATGGCTCCACAGCACAACATCATTGGCTAAAATAGATTGTACACTCAAGGTGATTTGATCTCCCTCCAGCACGCTCCAGTTTACCGCTCATTCTACATTCAGTTTTCCCTGGTTTAGTCCTAGTTTAGTCCTGGTGTAGTCCTGGTTTAGTCCTGGTTCTGCCCTGATTTAGTTAGTTTTATGAGTTTCCTCCTCAGCTGGCTGAGCACTAAGGAGCTCACTCTCATGGGACGAGCTTGGAGTAGAGCCGCTGCTCCTCCACGTAAAGCGGAGCAGCTGAGGGTAGAGCATCTGTCCTGGATGCTTCCCTGGTGGTGTCTCATCAGGAGGAGGCCCTGAGGAAGATCTAGGACACACTGGAGGGACTATGTCTCTCGACTGGCCTGGGAACGTCCCTTGAAGGAGCTGAGTGAAGTGTCTAGATCAGAGGTGTCAAACTCATTTTGGTCCGGGGGTTGTAACCAACCTACTTTGATCCCAAAGGGGCCGGATCAGAAAACTCATGTCATATAAACCCCAAAAATAACAATAAGTTCAAATATTTGTGCAGAGAAACAAAGGAATAAGTCAGTTTTTCTTGGAAAATCCTGCACTCGGCTCCACTTTTCTCATGTTGGACATTTTTCTGATGAGGGTGTCACAGTCAACAGTCAAAACGATCGTCCTTTAAGAGCGTTTGGAAAGAGACAAGTCTTCATTTGTGCTGCTCTGGTGGGAGGGGCCACGTACAGAGACACTGGAGACGCTGCTGTGATAAACACCATAGAAAATTAACAAGATTTTAATAGAAAATATAATTCAAATATTTTAGTAGAAAATCAGCCAAGGGCCACATTAAAGGTCTTGGAGGGCCGGATCTGGCCCCTGGGCCGTATGCTTGACACCCTCGGTCTAGGGTTTGAGAGTCCTTGTTCAGACTGTTGCATCTGGTCCTGGCGAGGACTAGGACTTGGGGACCAGAGACAGTTGAAATGTGTCTATGGTACGGAACATAGTCACATGGGAAGAGTTTGGGATATAACTGCTGCTCTACCATTGTGTCCTCGGGCAAGACATCTAGTCTCTTTTGCCTCACACTGTAGATATAGGTTAGATGAGTTTCTCTGTATTTGCGATGTTAGTGTGTGTCACAGCCTGCTGCCTTTGCCTCTCAGCCAATTGTCTTTCATCCCATCATACGTCCACCGCAGCATTAGAACCATCAACCCCCGTTCTTCACATCACTGAGGTCTCTACTGCAGAGGTCCAACGTGCCGAAGTCTCTCCCCCTAACCCCCCTCCTCAGTCCCCAGTCCTCAGTGGTCCGTCCTCTGTGTCTCTCCTGACTGAACTGCAGCACATCACACCTCCACAGTGATGTGACTAAAGTTCTCCAAACGCTCATTAGTCACTCCTCTAACGAACTTCTTCTGCTCTGTACGATGAACCCTGCGTACGCTTTGTTCATTTAGCTGTCTGCCCCCTCCCCCTCCCTCTGCCCCTCTCCATCTCTCGTCCATATCAGGCCTCTCATCTCTAATGGAGGCTCCGGGAGAGGCCGTAATTAAGCAGCGTTTATGTGGGCGCGCTCAGACGGGCCGCTAATTGGCGACAGTGCGTTTTGAGTTTAGTCCTATTACTTCCAGCGTGCTGTGCTCTGATTAGCAGCCTCTTCTCCTCTCCAGCGCACGCCTTTCAAACGAGTGTCCGATACGTGCACGCTCTCCACGGATGAGTGACGAAGAGGAGAGGGAGAGGAGGAGGAGAGGGGGAAGGGCTCCGGGTGCTGAAGTCAATTGGTGGAATTAGTTTTCTGGTGTTTATGTAGTTCCAAATATGGTCAAAATGAAAAATATGCTAAATGGAATCTAAAGAGACTTCTCCTCTTTTTAGTATCAAATATCTGTTTTTAAAGAAGAGCTACTTGTGTGTACTGTATGATTACAATCTATGACACTTGTGGATCACGTCATTTTGAATCACAATTACTATGGAAGCCGAGAGGGGTCACAAACAGCGCAAACGCAGCAACAAATACAAATACGACAACACAAACGCAAATGCCGCAACACATTAAAAAGCCACAACACATCAAAAAGCCACAACAGAAGTGACCGCGGGACTCTATTTTCTGACAGATCGATCAAGCGGCAAGTGAAGAAGAAGAACTACAATGTGAAACGAATAATGATAAAACAATAAATAACTTTTATTTACGTTTCCAACTTCTCCGTTCCTTTACTTTTCACATTGTAGTTCTTCTTCTTCACTTCCTGTGGTGTGTTGTGGCTTTTTGATGTGTTGTGGCATTTGCGTTTGTGTTGTAGCATTTGTATTTGTTGCGGCGTTTGCATTAAAACAGAGTCCCGCGGTCATTTCCGTTGTGGCTTTTTTTGGTGTGTTGTGGCTTTTTGATGTGTTGTGGCTTTTTAATGTGTTGTGGCATTTGCGTTTGTGTTGTGGCGTGTGTATTTGTTGCGGCGTTTGCATTAAAATAGAGTCCCGTGGTCATTTCCGTTGTGGCTTTTTTTGGTGTGTTGTGGCTTTTTGTTGTGTTGTTGCATTTGTATTTGTTGCGGCGTTTGCGTTTGTTGAGACCCCTCTCGGCTTCTGTACAATACCAATCTACAACGACTTAGTAAAACAAGTGCGCTGAATAACGCTTTAGAAAAGTGCGGTGCCCAGTGGGAGCTGATGTTGTGACGAGAGCAGAGGATTATTTTCATTTGTACTAAAACGACTATGTGAGGCTGTCGAATTCTAAGTGTATCATTACTTAAGAAAATAAAACTGGAGAAATAAATATGTACTTGGAGGTGAAAACGGGAGTTGATCAGTCTTGAAACGAAGTGATTTCCATTTACTTTGACTTCAACTGTAATGCCGGACTTTTGCGCTGCTGAACGAGAACTGAACAAGGACTAAACCAGGTCTAAACCAGTGATAAAACAGGACTAAACTGGTCTCAGTCCTGATCTTGTCCCAGTCTGGTCCGGGTTTCAGTCCTGGTCCTGGTCCTGATCCTGGTCCTGGTCCCAGTCTCAGTCCTGATAACCCAACAGTCTCTGCGGGCGCACCTCCGGGCCCGTCCCAACACTTAGTCCTGGTTTAGTCCTGGTTTAGTCCTGGTTCAGTCCTGGTTCAGTCCTGGTTTAGTCCTGGTTTAGTCCTGGTTCAGTCCTGGTTTAGTCCTGGTTCAGTCCTGGTTTAGTCCTGGTTTAGTCCTGGTTCAGTCCTGGTTTAGTCCTGGTTCAGTCCTGGTTCAGTTTGTATGCGGTACATAAGTCATCGAAGTTTAAGTTACGGAAACTTTTTTTTTTTTTTCATTTTTGGTTTTATTTTGAAAAACAAATGAACATGAAAAAATGAAGACTCAACATGCATGAATCATTCCAAATACAACTTCAGAGGGTCAATGAGGACATAAAAACTATAACATG
Source organism: Boleophthalmus pectinirostris (assembly GCF_026225935.1). Classification (NCBI taxonomy): domain Eukaryota; kingdom Metazoa; phylum Chordata; class Actinopteri; order Gobiiformes; family Gobiidae; genus Boleophthalmus; species Boleophthalmus pectinirostris. Next base: position 39,685,080 of record NW_026571404.1, read on the forward strand.
GTTTAAATGATCTGAGAAGTCGATTCTGAAGAAGAGGCCTGATTTAAGGGTAAACTTTTTTTTTTTTTTCAGTTATTTTTATTATGATTTCACTAATGTCACATGTTCCATTGAATGAAAATGGAAATCTCTTACTTGCCCAAAATAAACACATGAATAATAATAATAATAAAGATGAGCAGTTAGATACCTGCTCGGATCAGTGCATTCTCTGCATTCTCATCTTATGGTTTGAACACTTCACCTCTTTGTTTATGTATGAATGTGGTGTGTGTGTGTGTGGTTGGTGGTGATGTCTCAGAGTGTGTGTACAAATGTGTTTTCCATAAATAACATGTATTATGAATGTGTTACTCTCCATGTGTTTATCTGTCAAATAACCAAACAGGAGTATGAATAGAAAAGTGAATACACACAAATATACCTCTAATAACTGGGATTATCTGATCTTGTGGTGTCACTTGCTGTAACATACTAAAGACACATCACTGAGCCTGTCGTAGAATACACTCTAACAGATCAAACATGGTCATTTTATCTTCTTATGTACTTTAACTTCTTGGGTTCTTCTTTAACCCTTCCAGACTGAAGGTGTCGTATACGTCGTATTTTTTGAGCATATTTCCGTCATTATCCTTTGTTTTCCGCCAAGCACATGCGCTCTCTAACTGCAGTTATTTCTCAAATAAATGACAAATTATGCATCTTGGTCTGTGTAATTGTACATCCCTCGCTATTTTTATTTGAAAGATTTATTTCCGTCCAAATGTCCAAATCCAAATGTAATAAACATCATGACACCTGACACCAGCTGTTTCCATGACTGGCACCAGGAAAGGCATGGGGACATTGCACTTCTTTTTTTTTTTTTTTTTTTTTTAAAGGATATTTTGAGTTTATTTAGAGACTTGATATGTTTCACTTTTGTAGCTAAGGCCCTAAGCAGCAGACTGTGAAATAACACGTTGTACTGAAAAAAGGATGTATAACACTTCATTATGGGGTAAAATAATAATAAAATAATAAATAATAGCAACATTGAGAAAAAAAAATCCAGGCGAGGACAAATGTAAAAAAATGCCGTCCGGTCTGGAAGGGTTAACTCTTTTGTTAAAGACAGTACAGTAAAATGTTTTACCTTGTTGACATGTTTCACATCTGAAAAAAAGGAACAACAAAAGGAATGTGAAAAGGAAACATCAGGGAGAGTCACCAAAACACAAAAAGACAAAACAGAGCAGGAAAAACAAAAATCTGCCATATCAGACAATATAAAAGAAATAAACACATTCTGGATTGGGACGGGGCTCGGGTCATTGGATCAGAAAACAAGTTCAAACTCCGGATCAAGACAGTTGGACAGTGGATAGTGAAAATCAGGAAACGAGTCACAGACAGCACTAACCGAGATGATGGAGCGTTCCTCCTTTCACACACCTGGACACCCTTCTCCAGAAAACACCAGAGGCGTGGTCAATCTGAGCGACCTGTCCCCACGCCTACAAGAAGTAACAGCAGCTGACCACGTCTACAGGAAGAAACAAAGGCTGACCACGCTTCTGTTGTAAGGAGTATTATACCCCCGATGATGTTGGCCAAGCACAGCTGTAAAATACATAGATCAGAGAATAGTGTGTTAAGGGCCCTTTAAATATGAACGTGTCTACATCACATTTGGACTCACACATTGGTAAAGTTTATGACAAATTAAAGACAAATCCTACTGTTCACTGTTGTTGCTCAGATGTTCTTCACACCTGCACCTCCACTTGGCCTTGCTCTCCTGCTTCATTTGTGCTTTCCTGCTCCTGATGGTGGATGACTTATCGATCTCCCTCCGCCTCAGGGCTCCGTGGGTTTCCTCCATTTTGGACCTGTTTGTCTGTGTGTCTGTCTTTATGTGTGTGTGTGTGTGTGTGTGTGTGTGTGTGTGTGTGTGTGTGTGTGTGGTGTGTGTGTGTGTGTGGGTGGGTGTGGGGGTGTGCTCTGTGTTTTGATGTTGATTGTTCAAACTATACCTCAAACCGACCATTACACCAACAACCTCACAATCAGGCTCCATCAACACACCCACAGTATACGGTCTTAAAGGGACAGGCTGTACTCTCTTCTGTTTCGTACATGATTCTGAACACCTTTGTCTTTATATTTCATGTTTATATCTTAAAATAATGAGTGTATACGGCAGTGTGTGTTAAACAGCAAATATTGTGCATTATTTGTGCTGCTGGGGCCTTTAAATCTGCTCTTGGGTCCCTTTGCTTTGGTATTTAATGATTTAAATCATTATCATCATTAAAAAATACACACACACACACACATTATTTCATAGCAGCCGTGCTTCCCATACTCTGATCTGCTGCTGCTCGCCATCTGCTGGCAGCAGAAGGAATGACCAAGGGTCAAACAGTTAAAGCAGGTAATGAGGAACATGCCCAGACATGTTAAAGAGACCATATTACCATATTTTCTGATCTGTTATAATGTTGTTTCACAAACAGACCTGGAGTTGTATTTTGTTTGAAACACAAACCCTGCACATTTAGGCTACATTCAGACTGCAGCCTGAAGTGACCCAAATCCGATTTTTTGGCCCCTATGTGACCTGTAGCTAATCTTTTAATGACTCATGTGCTCATAAAACTGATACATATCTGATCTTTTGACATGTGACTTCAGTCTGAACGGCCAAAGCTCATTCATTTGACCTACATGTTATCAACAAGACACAAATGTCACTATGCTGCGCTGAAGTCGGCGAAAATTGTTAATGAACTCTGTGTCACTGAAGTGAAGCACATCACCTCTCACCACTCTTGACTACATCTCCACATCCACACGTTCCTTTCAACGGACGTCGCTGCCGCTGTCCCACAAAACACCAGGACCAAAAACCTCGTCCTTCTCCTTCTCAATCTCCTCCTTAAAACAAGTAAGTTGTTCATGTTCTGGCTCCGGTACGAGAGGAACTTTAAAATCTCCAGGTGCTCAATGCTGCGTCCATGTTTGGACAACTTCTGTAAACACAGAGACGCTCACTGTGGTTGACGTCGTCGTGTTTCCAGTCACATGTGGGACACTTTTGGGCCGTTTAACGTTCACACTGGAGTCACATACAAGTCACATTTAATTGGAAATGTGAACGATCTCGCAAAAACATCGGATTTCACAAAAAAATCCGAATTGAGCATTAAGCAGCCTTAGAGTTTTTCTCTCAGACAGAAAACACTCTGCTCCACCTTGTGATGTCATGTGGTAATACAAGAAAGGCTTCACTGTGTTTTTAAACTCCATACACCGTCACTAGAATCATTTGAATAATTTCAGCCCTGAAAGGACCAATCTCTATAGAAATAAAAGTAAAAGAGCTGTTAACTTGAAAAGTAGCTCTTACATCATGTAGACAGACTAAATCTCATAAGAGTCATGTTGGAATAATACAGAACCTTTAAACACACCATAGCCCTGTAGTTTCAGTTGTTTTCAAAGGAATGAACGTAAACTGATAAACGAGTTTACTCAACACGAGAGTGGAACCCTGACTTCTCCGAGTTTGTTTATTAGTGAGTTATTATAAGTAAAAGGCTCCACTTATTGATTTAGAACAAAGTCCCCTTTAAATGAGCCTAACCACAGTTTGGCTTTGTGTAAATGCATTGAACCCAGGGCCTGTTGGAGTTTGTGGTAAGTGTTAGTTTCCCCGTGGGACTGTCTCCTCCTCCCTCTCTAATGCTCTGGTAATAGCCACGATTAGCCGCTGTGCTCAGGCTCTATGCTAAGTGTGAGCTACTCTCCATTAGTGGGCAGAGTAAATTCACTCACACATTTGGACTAAAGCTGAGGGGAGCAGGTCTGGGGGGTGTGGGGGATAGTCAGTGTTCACATGTGTTCACAAAAGCTCACAGCACAGATGTCTGTTTGTACAGTGGCAGGACTGGGCAAAATGACAAAAAAAAACAACAACAATCATTTGATGAATTCAATCAGATAATTGATCATTTTCCTTTTTTGATTTTTTTAAAATTTTGATTCAATCTGATATTATCTAAAATTCATGTTCATTTCCTGAACATGAACAACACAGACACAAAAACCTCTGAACTCTGCCCCAAATTGTTTATAATAGAATCCACAGCCCAGTCCTCTGTACAAATTATAAAGACCTAAGGTGATCATTGACCAAGTAAGAGTCAGGTTTGTGGAGATGCAAGCTCACTCATCCAGACACATGTTTTTCTATATTCTCTATATATTCTAGTTCATTGTGGGAGTCATGGTGATACATCAAATCATGGTAAATGGCACATTTTTCTATAGCACTTTTCCACCTTCAAGGTGCTCAAAGCACTTTACAACAACATTCACACACACATTCACACACCAGTGTACACAGACACTGTGGGCAAGGTGGGTTAAGTGTCTTGCCCAAGGACACAATGACAGCATTCATCTGTGGGAGCTGGAATCACACCAGCCAACCTGTGGGTCAGTGGATCTGTCCACTCAACCTATGATGTTTTTACATTTTTTTTTTTTATGTCCAGAGCTGGATTCAAACCACCAACCTTCAGATCAGTGGGCAAATGCTCTACCAACTGAACTACTGCCTCCCTACAATCATGATCTGAGTCCAGTGAAACTGTCACATCTTTCATGTTCTGTTTAATGAAGCTGTGTGCTCAAACACACACTCTTGATACTCTTGACATGACAGTCTTCATGTCTGTTATTAGAGCTGGGTGTCATTGAGAAGTTTTCGATACGATACATACGATTCCTCGATACATAGACCACGATACGATCAATAGTGTGCTTTCGGTTCGATGCAATATATTTCAAATGAATTTGATGCAGTTCAGTAAAAAATATGGTATAATTATGTTACAATACAAAACTATAACAGTGACTCTTGGTCTGCACTTGTAAATAGTTCATATAGTTTAATTCAAAGGTCTGAAAAATGCAAAAGAGCTCATTGTGTTAGATTATGAAGAGTGGGGGTGGGATTTGCTTCTTCCCACTCTTTTTTGGGCAAAAACTTTTAGTTTTTTTTGTGTGTGTGTGTGTGTGTTTATTTTCATTTCTGTTATGATATCACTTATGTTATATGTTCCATTGTATAAGAATGTAAATATTTACTGGTCCAAAATAAATACATAAATACATACAATACAAAATATTCTCTAAATGATGACTGTGATACTAAAAGTCTTAAACCACTTCTTGTACAAAGTTCATATGAAACACAAACATTTGAATCATCAAAACAGTGAAAATATCAAATGTGTTGCATAAATGAGTACCAAAATAATTTAGTAAAATATACCAAAAAATACTCTTGGCGATATATCGATACAGCAGCCCATGATATCGTTCTGTACTATCACATTAAACAATACGATATATTGATATTTCAATACTTTTGCACACTCTGTCATGCTCAGAGTGAGTAAGAAGAGATGTAACCTTGAACTGAAGTGTGAACTTTCTGAAGAATGTCTCTAGTTTCCTCTTCAAAACAATATTTACCAGATAGCAAGTTTACATGAATCATGATCTGGCTCCAAGAAAATGGTGATCCAGTGTTCCCTCGTTTACCGGGGTTACGTTCTAAAAATAACCCGCGATAGGTATATTTTACAATTATTTTATCTGTGTTAAGGCTGTAAAGCCTCTCACCACACACTTTAGACACTTTTCTCACACTTGAAACTTATTGCTGCTGTCGTCCTTTTGTTATTTTCCTCCTTCTTTATGTCACGAACCGATGATTCATTTATTCCGTAATGGAGCCAACAGCGCAGAGACCGACCTGCACTTGTCCATTTTTGGAGACCTGCACCCGTGCAGGACAGTCCAGCACCGCACCCGCCCGCACCCACCCGCACCCACCCGTTAACCTGAGATTATATCAAACTTTTGCGCTGCCTACACCACGGACTGAACCAAGACTAAACCAGGACTGAACTAGGACTAAAACAGAAGTAAAACAGGACTAAACCAGAACTGAAACAGGACTCACTGTTGGGACGGGCTCGGAGGTGACTGCAGCAGAAAGGACCGGCTCAGCTCCACACCTCATGAAGGTAAACGCGCCCGTCGCCCGATCATGATTTAAAACCCGGTGCAGGACTCTGCTACAGCGCGTAACTTCTCTCTTCCTTCAGTGTGTCCAGAAGTCCAACTTTTTGTGTGATGGTTACATCTTCCTCTGTCTTTTGAGTGTGAGCGCAGGAGTCTTTGTCGGTGCAGAACATTTTGTCGAAATTGTGGGTTTAGTCGGGGAGAAAACTTGCAAACATACAACACTTCAGAATCACACTGATACAGATCCAACATTTATGTACATTTGGCTGAACACATTCTGTACTGTACAGGAGACATGAGTCCATTTGCCAATCAGGACACAGGAGGAGGAACACAATGCACGTTCATACACTGTAAAAAAAACAAACAAAAAAACATGCAAAATAGACACATGCAGAATCTCGGATTTCCAATCATTGCACATTGCATACTGTGAAGGATTTTCCAAAAAAGTGAGCATCAAACTGCGATGTTTGTTTTCCCAGTGGAATGTGTCTATTGACAAAGTCGAACTTTTCAAGTCTTTTGAACCATATCACTTTTGTTTCTGGTTCTGATATTGTCATATTTTAGTTTTGGGATTCAGACATTGTAATTGTGTGGTTGTTGGATGTTTTAACAGTGGAAAATGGCTCGAGAAATGTGTTTGCGAACTTCATAACTGCAAAAGTGAAACAGATGTGTGTGAGTGCAAACCTCTGTTTAAACTGTTTCCCTTCCCAACGGAATTGAAAAATAGTGAAAGGAGAAGGTGATGGGCAGGACTGATCTACAGGAAGAACCAAAAAGGAAACCTTTGACTGCCTAAATCATCCCGAGTTTGCAGAGAACATTTTGTATTTGGAGCGACATCAAAGTAAAATCTGGATCCCTCACTCAACCTCGGTTGCGAATTTAAAAAGTCAACGTCAAAACAAAAGGCACCAACTGTTCACCAAGAAACACCTTCCACTGCAAAGAGACCAAGACGTGATGTTGCTGTAAAACCACAAGAACAAGAAAGTGCAGCTCAGTCTGTTTGTCTTCTGCTCCTCTCACTTAACAAACGGGATTTTGCTTTGATGGCGCAATACAAATGTTCTCTGCAAACTCGGGATGATTTAGGCAGACAAATGTTTCCTTTTTGGTTCTTCCTGTGGATCAATCCTGCCCATCACCTTCACCTTTCACTATTTTTCATTTCCGATGGGAAGAGAAACAGTTTGAACAGAGGTTTGGAGTCACACACATCTGATTCACTTTTGAATTTATGGAGTTTGCAAACAAATTTCTCGAGAAGTTTTCCGCTGTTAGGATCCAACAACCACACAATTAACGATGTCTGAATCCCAAAACTAAAATATGACAATATCAGAACCAGAAACAAAAGTGATATGGTTCAAAAGACTTGAAAAGATCGACTTTGTCAATAGACACATCCCACTGAGAAAACAAACATGGAGGTTTGATGTTCTCTTTTTCGGAGAATCCTTCCCAGTATGCAGTGCGCAATGACCGGAAGTCCGAGATTCTTGATATGTCTATTGCACTAAAAAAATCCGTGAAACAGCGGAACGAGAACCGTGATATAGCGAGGGACGACTGTATACATATTTAGGCATATTTCTCAGCCATATTTCTTGTCTATTCTTGGCTAAAATGTTCCATGTCGGGGCTTTAAATCTCATACAGTTTGAAAGCACTTGCTCATTCCCCAGTGCAGTGTCCACAGTGTTGTCCTCACATGTTCTGCTGCATGGGACACTGCTGAGGTCATGCACAACACCAGAGGTCACTGCTGCTCTGCTCTGAGACGCAGAGGTCAAAGGTCAATCACAGAGGGGGCAGTCCAGGCTCTGGCCTCTGTGTCTCTGCTCCCGGGGTCAGAGTGTGTGCTCCATCATTACCCCGCCTCACTGTGTGTCTCACTGTCTCACACACACACAGACAAAGAGCACACTGTCCACATCCGTCCTCTCACTTCCTCCTCTTCTCACACTCTACTCACTGTTTTTACTGCTGGAATTTGAAACATATTTTCTTTTCTCAAATACCGTCTCCAGATCTTGGGAATCAAACCTTCTTGCCAAAAAGCGAGAACAAGAGCTAACCACTCTGCCACTGCCGCCAATATGGAGCTTTCCTGGATATTTTTACAATGGTCTGGATTTATACTAGACTTAGACTTAGTGTTGTACAGTTGTAGGGAGTATTATCTGTTACATACATGTGAGTTGTTGTACAGTTGTAGGGAGTATTATCTGTTAATACAGGTAAGTTGTTCTACAGTTGTAGGGAGTATTATCTGTTACATACAGGTGAGTTGTTGTACAGTTGTAGGGAGTATTATCTGTTAATACAGGTAAGTTGTTGTCCCGCTATAGTTTGGTGCAGTGGGTGAGTTGTTGTTGTCGTCTCTCTTGTCTCTTCTGTCTCTCTCTCTTGTCTCTTCTGTCTCTCTCTGTCTTTTTTGTCTCTCCTTCTGTCTATTTTGTCTCTTCTGTCTCTCTTGTCTCTCTTGTCTTTTCTGTCTCTCCTGTCATCTGTCTCTTGTCTCTTCTGTTTCTCCTCTGTCTGTCCTGTCTCCTGTCTCTCATGTGTCCTGAGCTGGAGGTGATGGAGTTTCCAGTTAAACTCTGTCCGTGTTCTCGTTTTCTGCTCTTTACTTTCAGACCTCTGTTCCTAAATGGACCTTTAAAATAACCGCAATTAAACAGAAACGGTCAGAATTAGGGCGTCATTATTTGGAGCCGGTAATGTCCCGCTCACAGGACGACGTCTCATTATGTGTGAAAGCTGCAGCCCTGCACTCGCCTCTTTGTCATGCTAATGCTGCTGGACATGTTTAAAGCTCTGTGAAGTGAAGGCTCATTTCCACAGGTATCACCACAACGTCCAGTCTCTAATGACACTCTGCTCTACTGTTACACTCTTTGTTCTACACTGTTTTGTAGGGGTGGGTGATATCTCGATATTTTAAATATATCGAGATATTTCTTAAACTCGGTATGGATTCTGACATATCGTATATGCCTCCCTGATTTTGCTGCTTCTGTCTCATTCATTATCGCTGTGAACACCCAAATTTGGTGCCAAAGAAAAGCTTCTAGCACCACAAAATCTGTCCACCATTTACAGACAAGACCATCAGCAGCACATCCTCATATTCCACTGAGTCGTGTCCTTTAGTCCGAAAGAAGCTGAACCACATGAGCGGCATGAGGAGTGAGCTGTTTATGCAAATAAGTCATGTGGTTTTACGTTTTGTTTCAGTAAAACACGTGGCAAAACTGAATTAAACACATTATAATCACAAACGGGCTGATGTGGCTCTAGTGCAGGCATGTCCACACTATGGCCCGGGGGCCAAATGCGACCCTCAGACAAATTTTTCTTGGCCCTCAGACTTCCAGGTGAATTGGCCCAAATGACCTTAAATCAATTAAAAAATATTTTTTTACTGCAAGTTTTTAAAAATCTACCTTGATAAAGCTAATATTTCATATTTAGTGTGTGGTTTTAAGGATCTTAGCATGAATAAAGGACTGATGGCTCATTCTAACGTGTTAAACATGCACACATTTCAGTTATTCACTGTATTGAGCACCAGTCTGCGGCCCTCGATCAGCCCTCTGCTTTGTCTGTGTTTACATATGTGGCCCTTGATGAAAAAAGTTTGGACACCCCTGCTCTAGAGTCGTTATGGTTTATATGTTGTAAAATGTATTTATGCAGAAGATTTTAATCAATAATCTGCTGCAGTGTCACTTGTACAATAGTGTTTTAAATGTTGGGTTTGATGTGCAGTGCATTGTGGGAAACCTCAGAGCTCCTTACACTGGTGAGGAACATGGATCTGTTCAAATAAAGAACCTCCTGAGCTTCTTCTGTTAATGGAGCTCATGGTTATCAGAGTTAATGCAAAGATGAGCTTGAGTTTTATTTATGAATGAAAAGAAGGATTATGTATGTGTATGTGAAGGTTATGTATTATTTCTTTTACTTTACAGTTAAATTATTAATTATGTAATCAGGTATTTTTTGTAATCTTAAATGTGGCAGAAGCTCTTTGTTCCCAAATGAACTGCCTCTTGCACTTTAATAAAAAAGACCTTGTGGAATTATTTGACAGATTAGTTTTTACAGTAGTTTTAGGGAGTTATTTTTCCTGTACACATATCCAGATATATATCATATATCGAGATATAACAAAATATACCGAGATATATTTTTTGCTCCATATCGCCCAGCCCTACTATTTTGTATCTTAAAGATGCACTGTCAAACTATTCTGGTAGAAGGTCCACTACCTGCTTGTCTCCACTGACATGTTTTTGCTTTGGCTGGAAAGTTCCACAGTATGTCATTAGTCTTTAACTGTATTTTAAAATCCTGTGGGAGGAGGACACCTCTGCAGAGATCTGACCTGTACTTGGCTTGTGGCACCTCCTTATTGTCTCCATGATGATAGTTTAAAGTCACAGTATGTAGTAGTTTAGGCGAAAATTAAACTGAAGTTGAAGCTTGTTTTTTGTTTGTTTGTGGTTGTGTTTATTGCTCTGAACAAACATAGGGACACATGGCAAAAGGAGAAATCCAATGTCAACTGGACAAAAGTTTATTTTAGTTGAATATATTTCACAGTTCATCCAACCTGCTTCTTCATTTCTGGTCAGACGCTGGTGAATACTTCTTTATAACTGCCTGAAGGGAGGAGCTAACTACACTGAAACTACTCTGAAACTAACACACACACTTTTATTTTCGCAGAATCATTCAGGGCGAGACTGGAGCTTTCACACCCCTGCGCCTGCCCTGGCTATCCCTATTGATTTCTTTGTTTTGTTTTGATTTAGGGTTGAGGATGTAAGAGTTATAAATGGGAGACAAATGATGTCTGAGGCCTCCTTTTCTGTTTAAGGAAGGATTCCTAACAGAAATAGCTTCTTTAAATCTCCTCTCAAACCAATTCTTTTCTCTGGCTCAGATCTGTACCTCACTGTCCTCAGAGGAGTGCCCCGCGGGTTTTAGGAGATGTACGAAATGTACGGCAGACTGAGGTCCTGTGTTGTTCTCTTTTGATTGTGGCTCAGTGTTTTGTCCGTTGGCTGGACCAGTTTCTGTCTTAAAGTGTTTGTAGGTTTGAAATAGTCTGGGATTTCATGTTAATGAGGATGCAAATCCTCTGTAGTTTTTCAGAAACTCCAGCCAAAAACTGAAAATCATAACTCCGTGCAGCTCCACAAACCTGACTCTTATTTGGTGTGGAGGAGGGGCTTCCTCCTTCTCTCCTTTTTGTTTCCATGGAAATATAGTTCAGAAAAGTTACATATTGTAGCTTTAATGAAATAGTTTCTTTTTATTTCTGTATGCTTTTTGACAGGCAAACACATGTTTCATGAGTTTACACTTTAGCCAAGGTTCATTCTCAATAAAATACAGCAGGACCACACAAAAACATCTCCATGGAAACAAGCAAGTTGCATAGTGTATCTTTAATTTTCTTCAGAATTAATAGTTTAGTTTTATTGCCAACTTTTAATCTTATCTAATCATTTATTTATTTATTTGTATTTTTTATTGTTCTGCTGCTGTTCTTGGACTTTGGTGCACTATCCCTGTTGTGAATAATTCATCAGATTTCTTAGCATATCTTTATAGTGTCTCATCCTCCTCGGCCTGTCCGCGTTAGTCCTGTCCACGTCCCACTGTGAGACACTTCTGTCTCTCACACAGAGCGTCCAGTGTCCGAGCTGCCGTCCTCAGTCGTCCTGTGGTCTGACTGTGAGGGTGTGTTTGATTCGTGTGCGTTCAGAGGAGGCTTTGTGTGTGACAGCTCTTGCTTCTGGGGCTGACTATTTACATGAGAGAGGATTATGGGAACATGTCACTGAATATTCACTCGTACATATTTGCAGGCGGTACGCGTCCAACTGAAAGGTTAGTCAAATGCACAGAACATGAAAACAAAAGGTGTATTATTCTTAAAATGCAGAATGCAGAGCAAAAAGCAGCTGCAGGTTTATAAGGCCTAGTGTTCATTTAGCACATGACACATAAATATGCAGTTTTCACACAGTGTGCACCTCTGCTGCAGTTTGTGCAACAACAACACTTTACACACACTATACAATACATCTACAAGACTTTATACAGACTATACAACTACAAGGCTTTATACACATTGTACAAGTGAAATACTGCATCTTTTGAAAAGCACAGCAGTAATAAAACAGCACATTTCCTCATTGTGAGCTTGATTGTCACATGCATCTGAGTAAAATGGCTTTCCCAGTACAGATTTATTGTATAAGCAGCTGCTGAGGTCAGAATAAGTCACCTGTGTAATGTTTGCATCTAACTGTAAAAAGTTTTATTGTCTGACAATCAGGGAGTTCATGTTAGCATGCTAGTTACTGTTAGTACTGTTAGTCTCTCAGTCCATCGCTCAGTGTTCATCAGGAGCAGTGTGAGGGAGTGCACTGTGCAGGATCTCAGCCTGTGGACACTGACGCTGACAGAGGACGAGGGACCATCACACTTGTATTTTGTCCTGGAGCATCTCTCCCCCTCCTCCCCCCTCTTCGCGCCCTCCTCTCCTCTGCTCTCCCCCCTTTTCCCTCACCCCCTCCTCCCCTGTGGTCTGTGGTCAGTGTGGTGATCTGTTGTCCTCTGTCCCCTCCGCTGGCTGGTCCCTCTCTCTGTGCCTCTGCTCAGGACACAGGAAGTGGTGATGATGGAGCAGTAAAGTTTCCCAGGACGGCGCTCTGTGGTCATGTGGTCAGACTGTGGCTGTGTTTCTGCTCATCTTTTCTGAAAGGGAAATGAGTCTTATGATGAGAGCACATCCTCCTGGTGGAACAATACAGTAGTCTTCAACTGATCTGCTGAAGATGTAAAAAAAAAAAAAAGCTGTAATACATTAACACAAACATTAACACAAGCATTCATACAAAATTTTTGTGTGAAAAAAACTAAGTTAACTGATTAACTTTTTATTATTTTATACTGGCTGAATAGGAATATTTAAGATAATAGAAACAAATGTTATATATTTAACATAGTTTGAAATCAGTACTCATGTAAACAGTGTGTAAACAGTGTAGACTTGGTTTGGTCCTGGTTCACTCGTGGTGTAGTCTGGCTTTAGTTTGTGGTTTAGTCTCAGTTTTGTTCTGATTGTGGAGTTAATTGTGTGAAGTCCTCCTCACTCACAGAGATGTTCCTTTGACGCTGCTCAGTCTGAGTCCATGTGCGTCCTCTCTGTGTCCTCAGCTGTTTCCTGTCTCTGCTGCTGGGGGCCGCTGTGCTGTGGAAGATCAAGCAGACCTGCTGGGCCTCAAGACGCCGAGAGGTAGGACTACACAGCCAAGTACTACAAGTACTACAAGTACTACAAGTACTACAAGTACTACAAGTGCTACTGTTGTATATGGGGAAACAAAGTACTCTTATACACACTGTAAATATCTGTTTACATCACTACTGCTGAACACTGCAAAAGCCTGTGGAACACTGCAGACCAGTCAACACCAGATCATTGATTCAAGCTTCACACTGTGACCATGGCTGAACATTGTAAAGTTGTGTTTTCACGATCACTGCTGAACACTGATAAAAAAGTGACCACAGAACACGAGTGCAACAGTAAAAAAGAACTTATCACAGACAGAGCATTTACCAGAGCTCTACACACAGAAATGTTTCTATTTACATTTACACTCAGCAAAAAAGTAACTACCTCTGCAATATGAGTAAAGCCATTACCACTACTGTACACTGTAAAAAGTCATATTCACATTAATACTGCTATACACTGTAAAAAGTTATACTCAAATTACTACTGCAGTACACTGTAAAATTATATATTTGCATTACCTACAATAAAATGTTAAAGTACTTCTGTTATACACTGTAAAATGGCACAGTGCCATCACCATACACAGTGGGAGTATTACATTTACATTAACACTGCTGAACACTGTGACAAACTTTGCATTTGCTGCACACTGTGGAAATCTGACATCTGCATTTCCACAGTTGTGTGCTTCAAAAGTTTTACTTACATTGCCACTGCTGTACTCTCTAAAATGTGTGTGTTCATGTTTATTATCAGTCACATACACACACACTCACACACACACACACACACTCACACACACACACACACACACACACACACTGGACCTTCCCGTCGTTAAAGGGAGGGCTGCTGTCACCCAAGTGCATCTCTCCTCATAATGAGCATCTCAGCCCATAAACAAGGCCATTCCCCTTTAATTAGCGCGTTTTGCCGACCAATTATCTCCCACAAGTGATGCTAAACGGAGCTGAGCAGCCATAGATCACCGCGGGCTGCTGCAGATGTCGCTTCTGTTCATATTTACTCCATCACAGTGTAAACAAGGAGGAACTGCACTGGCACGCAGCACTGTCTCTGTTTGAGTCTGCTCCTGCTCCACACTCTGTGCTCACTGTGCACAATACACCACTTTTATGATTGGACAAATACTGAACAGATATTTACCTAGACCCAGAGTCACCTGCGCAGACAGACCAAGGGTCACCTGCGCACACAGAGGCAGGGTCACCTGCGCAGACAGACCCAGGGTCACCTGCGCAGACAGACCCAGGGTCACCTGCGCAGACAGACCCAGGGTCACCTGCGCAGACAGAGGCAGGAGAAGACGTGTATTAAGATGATTAAGATCATGACCAGATTAACTTGATCTGAATTGTCTTGTCAGACAAACTTGTCAAACAGCAGCTCTGCATTTGTGATCCGAGCGCTTTTACCAAATGTCTTGCATTTAAGTGCACTGCAGACTGTGGAGGTCAGCCATGTTCACTCTGCACCCATTCCACAGAAAGAGGAGCTGATCTCAGACCTCTGGTTTGAAGCTTCAGAATGTGACTGTCTTGTTCACAATGGCCCAAGCACCGCTCTCAGACCAAAGGCTTTTTTACTCGTCATCTCACATGTGACACTGTGAACATGACCTCAGAGTTTAGAACTTCAGTTATGAATTTGGGAGAAGTCTACAGTACTTCCTCTCTTTTCTTTTTATAAGTAACCATGTTTGTTTTGAGCCAGTGGACCATGTGCTTCTTTGATTGGTTAATTCACCTGTAATCATGTACATCTTCACTTGGAGAGATAAGACCGAGGCCCAGACTAGGCCAGAGATTATGTATTTTACATGAAAATGTTGTAGTCTTGATTGTCCAGGCTCCTCTGTGCCATCATACACACACAGTGGCTTCAGTGCAGTTGAATAGTGTTTTAATAGTGTTTTCACAGTGATGAGAGGAGTTCAGAATATGAGCGGTGCCCATAATAGCTGATCGTTATTGTTCTAAAGCACATCTGCTGCAGTGGGACCATAATCCACCACGCTTTGGTTTTGTGGTCTCCTCCTCTGTCTTTATGCATCACTAAAACTGTGCCGTGTTCAAATACTAATGGAAATTCAAGGGTTAGCCATGTTCGGTTTGATGGGCTGTTCAACAGGGACGTGTAATCTGCTTATGAGACTAGTGTTTGGATTCTGTGACTTAGTGTTGTAAAATTGTGTGTCAGCGTGAATGAGGAACAGTCCTGCAGTCGTGTCATTCATGTGGAGTTATGAATGACACATGCAAACACAGCAAACATCAGCTGCTCTGGAGAGCTGTCAGAGTGGAGCGTGTACAGACACTGTAGTGCTTCATGTGAGCGGCTGAAGTGCTTTGAACAAGTGTGTTTGCTAAGGGCTCAAAACACGCTCTTGTGTCTTTGTTCCATGCACACTGTAGTATCTTGTACACTCAGATGTTGTTTTCTACAGTAAGAATAATGTATTTTTCATATGAGGCCAGATGGGTGACGTGTTCTGTGTAAAGGACTCAATGAGTGGCGCCCCACTGTGGCTCCTGTTATTCACTGCGGTTTCCCTTCCAAGTCCTAACCAGGCTCAGCCCCAATGAGATCAGACACTGACAAGGAGGCCTGGACACTTTTGGATGACCTTCTGTAACAGTATTCTCACTCTCATCTTCATCAAGGATTTGTGCATGTCCACAAATACAAGAGTCAGATGAGGATCCGTGCAGCCGAGGGCGTGGCCTCATATGTGGACCTCTACATCTGTGTAACACACTGGACATCTGTGTAACACACTGGACATCTGTGTAACACACTGGACATCTGTGTAACACACTGGACATCTGTGTAACACACTGGACATCTGTGTAACACACTGGACATCTGTGTAACACACTGGACACTGTGTGGCACACTGGACATTTATGTAACACACTGGACATTTATGTAACACACTGGACATTTGTGTAACACACTGGACATTTGTGTAACACACTGGACATTTGTGTGGCACACTGGACATTTATGTAACACACTGGACATTTATGTAACACACTGGACATTTGTGTAACACACTGGACATTTGTGTGGCACACTGGACATTTATGTAACACACTGGACATTTGTGTAACACACTGGACATTATGTAACACACTGGACATTTGTGTAACACACTGGACATTTGTGTAACACACTGGACATTTGTGTAACACACTGGACATTTATGTAACATACTTGACATTTGTGTAACACACTGGACATCTGTGTAGCACACTGGACATTTGTGTAACACACTGGACATTTGTGTAGCACACTGGACATTTGTGTAACACACTGGACATTTGTGTAACACACTGGACAGCAGGTCCATGAGATAAACCTGGTGCAGATGTGTCCTTTGGAGTCTCATAAATGTCAGCAGTAGACTCTGGAGATGTTAGCACGCTGCTGTGATGTAACCACACTAATGAGTGAGTAGAGACAGAGGCCTGCTCATGCTGCAAATGTCACACGTCACTTTCACATGATCTCTGTGACATGTATAAGAAACTTCTGCAGTTCTAGAAGCAGCTGAAGTCAGGACTTCATTTAAACTGCAGGTAATCTAAAGCAATAACTGTACCCTGAATATTGTGGCTGCTTGTCTTCATGGAAACACTATTGCTGGAGATGTTGCACAGTATGGCATTAGTTTATTCATCTCCATGTTTACAAGCATACATGAATGAGAATATTTGCTTTTCAAAGATTTTCTTTGTTATGAAGCCATATGTAATTGAATGAATGCAATGCAAAGGATGCATTTAATGCTATACTGTGGAATATTGCTGATAGAGCGATTGCATCTCCATGTAGACAGGTGGAGGACCCCCCATCATTTACTGTTTTGTGTGTGTGTGTGTGTGTGTGTGTGTGTGTATATATATATATATATATATATATATATACATATGCAGCTGTCAGGCCTTGCGGTGAACATTTTCCAGCAAATGTCGGTATTTGTAGCACTACAACTTCACTAACGTCACATAACAATAAAGAGTAACAATAAAGAAAATGAATAGTCCAAGTCTTAAAGCAGAACCATTATGTATGACTTATTATTATTATGATTTTTCAGAGCTTTTAACCGTGTTAGAGCTTTTTCCTCTTCTCCCTGACCCTCTGAAGTTATATTCAGAGTGGTTTGTGCGTATTTGACTCATTTTTAATCGCACGTTTTCAGGAATCCATTTTGCTGAACAGCTCCTCTTTTCAGCACGTGTGACGTACACACTTTATTCTCCAGTTTGATTTTCTTAATCAGTCAAACACATACAATTCATCCTATATACTATCTGTTGTCATTTTGGTTGAATTTTTTAAAATCTTCTGCTTACTAGTGTGACATGCAGATTTCCACAGGAGGGGCCCCCACACAGGAGGGGCCCACACACAGGAGGGGCCCACACACAGGAGGGGCCCCCACACAGGAGGGGTCCACACACAAGAGGGGCCCACACACAGGAGGGGTCCACACACAGGAGGGGTCCACACACAGGAGGGGTCCACACACAAGAGGGGCCCACAGCATGTTTTGTTGTGACAGTGCACAGTTTCAAGATGCGGAAGTCTTGACTTGTTTCTTTTATGAAGTCATTTTAGATGAATATTATGATTTAAAATGTGCAAATGATCAAACTGATCCCCGGGGGTCAGAGAGTAGAAGCATAGAGCAGACACAAGCACAATGGGGCTGTTTGAATAAAGGTACAGGAGCTCTTTCAAAGCTGTGTTAAAAGCATCCATTTGAATGAGTCACTGTACTGACCATCAGTCTGTGGCTCTCCTCTTCAGAAATGTTTTAATAACTGGCCCTTTGTGAGGAAACTGTGGACAGCCCTGGTTTATGGTGGCACAAAATTAAATAAGAGCCTTTCCAATTATTCAGAACAATTTGAGGATAATTTGCCACAAGAAAAATAGTCCCATAAATGAAAAATGATCACTCCTCGTACTGTGATCAACCCTTTCTCCAGACAAATCTTTTTCTCCAGCTCCGACTGCTCCTGTTAGCCGCTGTTAGCCTGCACCGCCGAGCGCAAAATTAACAATGCTAATCAATAGAGCTAGCTGTGCGCGCGTTTTTATCATCTCCATGTGTTTAGCGCCGCGGTGATGGTTATGAAGACAAACGGCTCGTGTCACAGTGCGCCGGGCTCACCACACACGCCCTGTACCCCCACATTCATCTGCTCTACGGTATTATGGATATTGTTATTATATTGTGCTGGAGATGTATGGGGCTGTTGTGAGCAGGTCCGGGCGCTTTATGTGGGAAAAATATTGGACTTTTGATCATGTGGAGTTATGGCCACAAACACAGCTCGTGAAATCTGCCGCAGAAGTTATGGCCCTTAAAGAGGAAATATGTCAGGATGGTTTAGGCTCCTCAAAACAAAACAAAGTTGTATTTTATTAGATTTGGTGAATTCCTTCTCATACCCAGTGTGAAGTGTGCGTGGAATGAAGAGTATCCAAAACACAACTGGAATACTGAATTTTGATTGGATGAATCTCACTACAGTTGGATCCAACAATATGTTCTAGATTTGTATCCTTGTTCTGTTTATGATGCTTCTGATACTAAACACTAAACAGAGCATTTGTTGGACTAAACTGTGTACATGGTGTTGTACACAGTTTAGTTCAACACCGTGTGCACCCCCACTCTCTCAGGTCTCACTCATGAACATAAACTCAACACAACACAACAGAATATTTCACTATTTATAAAACAAATCCAGAACAATGCCCAGGCAGTTGTTCTTTCAAAGTGGCTTAACAAATCCAGGCTCATCCTGAAATCCTGAGCTGAAACTAGCTCCATCTCTAGCATTAGAAAGAAATAAGCCTGAGTCTTTCCAAAGTTAAACCCAGGACTGGAGTTTAAACACTTTGTGCTTGTGGTGACTCTGGGAAGACCAGAGCAATGGACCAACGACATCACAGAAAAGGGGTTTGATTTTAACTCGCTTCATGAAAAACCCCCAAGGTCACAGTCAGAGCCACTCACTACATAAACACTTGATCTGTTTATTTATTTCACAGACAGTGCATTTTCATCAACATTTAAGTGTCGATATGTTCATCTGCCACAGGACAATTTTCTATCCACCGTCCCATCGCTCCTAAATACAAATAATATCATATCATAGCCACTGTACCAAAGATTTTTGTACTTTTAGTTTTACGTTATTTGAACAGTGAAATGCCAACAACCTATAAAATACAGAAAAAAAAAAAATCATAACAGTTTGATTTACAAAATTAATTTTGCTCAATAATGCCACACATACACACACATGCACACACACACTTGCGCACAGACACCCCCACGTGCACACATACACACACACACACACACTCACGCATGCACACACACACATACACACACACACACACACACATACTCACGCATGCACACATACACACACACACACACACACTCACACCTGCAGCTCCAAGCATCAACAACCCTCAGAGCAGTGTAAATGTAGTGGAGAGTGTGTCAATACACACACACACAAACACACACACACGCACACTGACACGAACACACACACATACAAAAACATTTCAAAGAAAAAAAGAATGTAGCAGTCTTTGATGATAAATATTAGCAAAGGTGAAGATGTTATGATCCATGTTAACATGGACAAGTGTTAGATGAGTGAAAAGGTTCATGTGTGATCACACACAGCATCAGAACACTGTGTTTGTATTGATGAGTTCAGTTCACACATGAAAGAGTCAGCCTTTCACTTCACTACACACACACACACACACAGTGTGTGCAGTAAGTATGTGCTTTACTCTACAGTACACTTTAAGAGTCGAGATTCTTGACCCAGATTTTGTGTCCAGGGTGCAGAGCTGTGCATGTGAGTTCCTCCTCCATCGTGTTCACTCTGCATGAATGATTCATGGTTGATTTAAGCCTAAATTCAGCTTCTTGTTATAACTAAAGAAGTTTTCTCTAAATCTAAGCCTACAATCTCATAAATTATCTTGATCATGAAACAGCAGAGAATGTTCCTTTATTTGGGGAAATGTACCAAAATCACTTTATTTGTCCTGAGAGGCAGTTTAAGAACATAGAGCAGTAAAATACAATCATAATAGAAAAGCTCAAACTAAAGACCGAGTGTCAGTGTGCACCTTTAATGATGACGGGACATTCTCTCTCCAGTGTCTTCTGACATGTTTGGTGTAGAAAGTCTGAAGCATTTCAGAGTTAGGTGAAAGGTCTCCATGGATACAGGAAAAAAACAGAACTCTGATCACACAATCCAATAAAAAAAAAACTAAAAAAAAACTTCTGTCCTTTGAACTACACAAGCTGCTCTTCTGAGTTGGTCAAAATCCTCAAATATAAAGTAAAAAATTAAGAACTGTATAAAAACTGCCAGCCAGTCAGCTTCAAGAGCAGCCAACCACAACCATGACAACCACGATCATCCCGACAAAGCTTATCGGCTTTTGTGGATTCTGCAGAAAAATCAGCATCAGCATTGGCCATGGGAAAAAAAAAAAAAAACAACCTCAGAACTGAACCTCGAACAAAAACATCAAACTAAAACGTTGAAGAAAAGTTACTTGACTCTTTTTGCTGATGTTTGTATCAAAGCCACAGATGTCACTTTCTGTCTGAGGTCTATTCTGGTCCTCCACACCTGGTTCTTCAGAGGAGCAGCAGCTGTGGCCTCCAGTGAGCTCCTCCTCTGGGTGCTCCTCTGAAGAAGGTGAAAATGGGATGAGCTCACGTGAATTATGGATCACACCAGCCTAACTCCTCAGAGGACACTATTATTACAGCTATGGCACGCTGTTAATTGCTTGTTCTTGTATTTTTCATGAGCAACAATCACTTTTGGATACGAGATCAAACAGAGCACATACTTTGATATTCTAATGCAGGAGCGGCTGGAGATGTGTGGAACAGGGCTGTAGAGAGGAACAAGACAAAAGACCGGACACGCTTTTTCATTTCATGTTTTTGTCTTCATTTTCAGGACTATTTGAGATTCTTCAGTTTAACCTTTGCTTTGATCGCTCTTTGAACACTCTTGACTTTTCAATGGTGAACTCTGACATGGCACAACCACAAAGTGAAAACCGTTTCAGGAGACGTCATCATGAAGCTCACAGAGAGAAGACCAAGGGTTTGCAGCGCTGTGGACAAAGCAAAGGGTGGAGCCTGTGAGGAGAGAATCTAAAATATAAACCATATTTAGAGTCCGAGAGAAACAGGGTGACGTCATCAGGCCACGTTACTCATCATACCTGTGGAGAGGCAAGCCAGTGACACAGAGAAGGTTAAGATCACCAGTATTTTTTTCTTCCATTTTTAAGAACAGAGACACAAGAATGAATTGCAGCGTCTTTATTAGGATTGTAATAGTACACAAATATCACAGTTCGGTACATACCTAACACACGTTTCCTGTTCCGTGATCTAAACTATGCCGGACTTTTGTACCACATAAGAAATGAACCAGGACTGAACCAGAACTGAACCAGGATTAAACCAGGTCTAAACTAGAACTGAACCAGAACTAAACCTGAACTGACCCAGGACTAAACCAGGACTGAACCACGATTGAATCAGGACTGAACCAGGACTAATCTTGGACCTGAGAACGAGAACCCCGAGCCTGCAGAGAAGGGTGTCCGCAAAGTCCGTTTGGGCGATGGCTGAACTTAGTCCCATGGGGCATTGAGCTCTTCGCCAGTCCTTTTGCCTTTTACCCAGCGGTGTACACAGGCGCACCTCCGGGCCTGTGCCGACACTCAGTCCTAGTTCAGTCCCGGTTCAGTCCAACATCACAGTTTAAGTCATGGAAACGGGAAATGCCCATTATCCTTTTTTTCCATTATTCATTTAAACACAAAATTGAAAACGGAAAAAAAAAAAAAAAAAGAAAAATCATTATCCTTTTTTTTCATTTTGGTTTTGGAGACAAATAATGAAGAAAATTGTTGTTTCTTTCATTTTCTTATTTTTGGTTTTAGTTTGAAAAAACAATGAGTGAATGATACACAGATTCAACAACAGCACAGCAAACAAAAACACGGCCGTCAAAATGCAGGTCAAATGTACGATCATGTGCAGTGGGATTCCTCAAGTGTCATCGCACCCACTGACATCAGCACACGGTAATAAAACATTTTTTAAGCCATTTATAATCCAAAACACAAGTACAGTCATTATGTTAAATGCTGCACTGTGGAACATTCTAACCAAGTGCACCTTTAACGCTCTAGTACGTGATTTTCAAAGTGGAGGAAGTTTTTAGGTACGTAACTTGTTCTTATTCCTTTGGCATGACTTTAGAACAGCTTTTATGTGCTGTGATGTGGATAATTTGAAGTATTAACAAATGGAAGTTTTTGACAAAATCTATTTTAAATTGTCTGAAATTGCCGGTGGTTTCATCTGTGGTGAGTTTAAATTTTCTTCAGAAGATGACCGCTGGAGTCCACACTGTTCCTCTGAGCTCCTCTCCACACGTCTTGTCACGTTCTCCGCTCTGCCTTTAGGATCAGGGCGCTCGGGCCTGTAGTGTGAAACTTCAACACTGCTTTACCTCCTCCTGCCCTCTCCTCCTTCACACCTCTCTCTCATCCTCTGCTTTCTCATCTCGCTCTCTGTCAGTCTATCCCTTTTCTTAAATTAGATGTTTGCACTGCTTAAATATGTGGCAATTAACCCGGCGTGTCACTTCCCTCTGCTCTCATTACAGACTCACAGTCTGATGCTAAACACCAGTGTGCTCCGTCAGTCAGCAGGCTGTCCTCTTTGCCTTTTACTCTTCTGTCTGTGTACATCATTACTCACTCTGTACTCGTGTGTGTTATGACCACGTCTGTTCGAGCTGCTGTGTGGGTTTTTGCTCTTTGACGTAATTAAATAGATATTTTTAATGCCATACTATGGAACATGAGCCACGATTACATGGACACAAAAATGATTCTCTCATACCTGGAATGATCAGTGTGGTCTGATTATTTAACCCTTCCAGACCTAAGAGCAATTTTATGACATTTGTCCTTGCCTCGATTTTTTTTTTCTTAATGTTGCTATTAAAACTCCATTTTTACCACCTAATGATGTGTCATACATCCTTTTTTTTTTTCAGTACAACCTGTTATTTCACAATCTGCTGCTGTCATCATACAGCTATAATAAAAAAGTTTAATTTAATTTAGGGCCTTAGTTATAGAAGTGCAAAATATCAAGTCTGTAAATAAACTCATCCATCCATTTTCATCCGCTTATCCGGGGCCGGGTCGCGGAGGCATCACTCTAAGCAGAGACTCCCAGACTTCCTTCACCCCAGACACGTCCTCCAGCTCCTCCGGGGGGACCCCGAGGTGTTCCCAGGCCAGCTGAGAGACATAGATCTTCCACCATGTCCTGGGTCTTCCCCGGGGCCTCCTCCTGGTGGGACATGCCCGGAACACCTCCAGAGGGAGACGCCAGGAGGCATCCGGAACAGATGCTCGAGCCACTTCAACTGGCTCCTCTCGACGTGGAGGAGCAGCAGCTCTACTCCGAGCTCCTCCCGTGTGACTGAGCTCCTCACCCTATCTCTAAGGGAGCACCCAGCCACCCTGCGAAGGAAACTCATTTCAACTGTTTGTATCCACGATCTTGTCCTTTCGGTCACTACCCAGAGCTCATGACCATAGGTCATATCCTTATTGCCTCAAAACAAACACAGAGCCACATCACTTCCTGCATTTCCATGGGCTTTATTACATTTGGATTTGGACAATTGTACTGAAATAAACCTGAAAAAAAAAATATAGCAAGGAATGTGCAATTACACAGACCAGGATGTGTAATTTACCATGTATTTGAAAAATAACTGCACTTAGAGCGACTTTTTCAATTGTTATGAACACAGACGCTCAAAGAAGTCGACCATTTTGACTCAGTACATTCTTTGGCAAAGTTTGGCCCAATCAAAATGAAAGGAGCGCATGCAGAAAAGTTCCTATTGGACACTCGTTTCCCCTATATAATTTCGTGTGACTGAGGACAATGCTGGAAATATGCTCAGGAAGCTGCATCTGTCAGCTTTTCAAGGGGGAAAAGTACGTTTCTGTCTTTCATTGTATACAATACCATCAGTCCAGAAAGGCTAATCACATAATTGCTCCTTTTTTCCAAGAAACAGAGAATTTCTTACTTTGCATTTGCATATGTGTGAAAAGTTTCAAAGGAAGTGAGGTCATCCCAAGATAATGTGTGCAATACACGATATAACCAGACTACAGTGTGAGGCAGAGGATCAGCAACACAAATACAGTTTGGGAGAAGTGTAAATGGAGTTCATGTGTAATGACATGTTGTGACACACAGCATCTTCTTGATACAATAATCTATCATAATAGTGACTTGGCTCAGAAGTCGTCCTCTGCTCTGGGAGATACAGGATATACAATTGTATTTGTGACCAAATGTCAGATTATATTGTTCACAGTGAAATACCAGTCCCCACCTCCTCCAGCCCCTCCAGGTCAGAGTCATGTCCACACTGACCCACAGGTGAACACAGGTGCAGCTCCTGCCTGTCCTCTCTCATTTGGCCCCCGTCCTCTGGCCCCCGTCCTCCGGCCCCTGCTCTGGTCATCTGATCCTGTCTGGAGCTCTAATGAAGGAAGAGATTAGGGGAGAGTGCCCGGCTGTTTGTGGAGCAGCCTGGTACATTTATCAAACACACATAATGGTCTCCATGCTTTTTGGGAACATTATATCGACTCCCATTCATTTCCTTGAAGGTCCTGTAGCAATTTATTTGAGCAAAATGTGTCTTACTCCAGTGCAGAGATATTGTGTAAGCAGCCTGAGGTCCAAACAGGTCCACTGCATTCTGTCTTCACCTAATTAGAAACCATTTATTTTCAGATAATCAGGAAGTGTCCTTTAGCCTGCTAGTTGTTGTTAGGATGTTTTGCCTGACTCACCTCTCTGGTCTGAGTAGTGTTTCTCATTGTGATCATGTGTTTGGGGTCAGTGAGATTGTGTTGCCTCTGTTTATCAGGTCACAGCTCATGAACCTCCAGTCATTCCAACATGATGGATATTTACGATTGTTTCTTGTGAGCACATTTCCAACAGTCGATCCTTCAGCCGGACAGCACCAGTCTGTGTTGCCTAGTGACAGCTCTTAAACTGCAGAAATAACAGAGGACAACGACAGAGTTTGTTGATCTTTGTTTATTTTAACATGATCACTAGAGTGAAACTAGAGTGAACACACTGCTCCTGAGTTTAATCCACACGTGTTTCTTCTTTTTAATCTGTGAATATGAGCGCTGGGAAAGTCACTCGTCTCACCTCATGTCCTCGTGTTTGTGTTTACGATCAGACGTTTGAGCTGCGTGTGTCTGTTCTGTGTGGGCTGGTATAGAAGAACTTTGTGAGGTGTCACTGTCCTTCATGTGAGTGTGAGATAAATGTCCTTATGCCTGTGGACTTTGTGTTGGGTCCTAAAACTGGGGATAAATTTTAAATCCTCTAGTTCTGTGTTTCTCAAACTGTGGTGCATCATTGGTCACTGTTGGTCCACAACCTCCTTCAGGTGGTACGTGGACTGATCCTTCAGTTAGGTTACGGTCACACTGCAGCCTGAAGTGACCCAAATCCGATTTTTTGGCCTCTATGTGATGTGTATCTGATCTTTTAATGACAGTCTGAACCACACAGATCCGATTTTTTTCAAATGTGACCCAGGCCACTTGGATATGTGCTCCTGAAACTGATACATATCTGATCTTTTGACATGTGACTTCAGTCTGAATGGTCAAAGTGCATTCATCCACCTACACGTTATCAACAAGACACAAACGTCACTATTCTGTGCTGAAGTAGGCGAAAATTGTTAATGAACTCCATGTCACTGAAGTGAAGCACATCACCACTCACCACTCTTGGCTCCGTCTCCACATCCACACGTTCCTTTCAACGGACGTCGCTGCCACTGCCCCACAAAACACCACGACCAAAAACCTCGTCCTTCTCCTTCTCAATCTCCTCCTTAAAACAAGTAAGTTGTTCATGTTCTGGCTTCGGTACAAGAGGAACTTTAAAATCTCCAGGTGCTCAATGCTGCGTCCATGTTTGGACAACTTCCAAAAACACAGAGCACGCTCGCTGCGGTTGACGTCGTCGTGTCTCCAGTCACATGTGGGACAGTTTTGGGCCATTTAATGTTCACACTGGAGTCACATACAAGTCACATTTAATTGGAAATGTGAACGACCTCACAAAAAACACCGGATTTCACAAAAAAATCCGGATTAAGCATTAAGCCCTGCTGTCTGAACGTATCAGAGTTCATTTTGTGCATTTACTTTTGGATCATTTTCTATTTAGAACTTCGGTGGAAAATGATGTAGTCCACTTTACAACCTTTTCTAGCCCCAGATCAGACTCAGAATAGTCCTGTTATAGACCAGGTTTAGGTTTGGTGGCACTCAGAAAGCCAAATCTTTTCTTTGGTGTCCTTGGTGTGAAAGGTTGGAGAGGTTGCACGTTTGTGCTGCCTACTCCAAAATGACACGGCTAAAAATCACTCAATCTAAGCATTTTAATATCCGTGTAAATCTCCTCCCGTCCTCCTGTGTCCTCTCCTTCCCTCCTGTATATCGCAGCATAGATTCTCACGCCAGCGTCGCCTGGTGCTATCTGCTCTGCCCAGGTGAGCAGATTAGCTTCAAGTTTAGCGGCCTTCAAGCGCGGCGAGTGTGAGAAGCACCTCGGGCTGCGCGGGGTGGAGGGAGGGGTGGGGAGGGGTGAACCGGTTGGAGGACATGACAAGGACATCTCCCTGGGGCCATATGGACATCCAGATATGTTTTTACACGCTCCCGTTAGCCTGTCCGAGCCGCTTAGGGTGCGAGGCGGGGGGCGCTAGTGGCTCGGTGTCTCTGGTAATATATCTCCACCGTAGCACTGCCCTAAACCAGGCTTTCTTCAGCTATGGTTTGTCAGAGCGCGTGACGGATGGTGCCGTTGACCCGTGTTGGGGGTGAGGTGTATTTTTAACTCTGCACCTGAGCCTCCGGTTTGCCTTGTTCACCTTCAGTTCATCAGCTCTTTGGAGTGGACAGTGTGTGGTTCAGAACAGTGATGCAGCAGCGATGTGTCTGAGTCTGGAGCTGTGATGCTGCAGCCTTCAGGGAAAGAGCAGCGTTTACTGAGGTGAACCCAAAACGATGTGGTGCTTAAAGAGGGATTATTATACTTCTGTGGAGTATTGACTCTTAACCAGAGTCCTGCACACCTCCATTTTTGGAGACCCGCACCCAAGCAGCACAGCACCACACCCGACCATTAACCCGTGATTGTATCAAAGTTAAATCTGCATCTGCCTGGACTTCTTAATATTCCACCCATTACCTGCCCGTGCCCGTGATAAATCAGGTCAGCCCATTAGTCCCACAGTCCAATAGCCCAGGACTGAACCAGGACTGAACCAGGACTACACCCAGACTGGTTCAGCACTACACCAGGACTGAACCAGAACTGAACCTGGTCTTAACCAGGACTAAATCAGGTCCAAACCAGGACTAAACCAAGACTGAACCAGTGTCATTAGCATAAATATATACACACCACAACTGTCAAGCCAGTTGCCAAGACTACACCAGAACTGAACCAGGACTAAACCAGGACTAAACCAGGACTAAATCATGAAAACACTAAAGTCTCTCAGTCTGGTCCATCGTAGGAAAAAGATGGGAAATGTCATTTGTTTCCAGAGCAACAGATGCAGGTACTTGACCCGGTGCAGGATTCTGCTCTTAACACATAACATACTAGTATTTAGACCAGTCTGTTCACTACACTCTGAGTCTGCCCTGCCTTTGCTCCCCGCACTAAGTCACTCCCCCTTCAGAGTGATATCATAATAGAGACTGTGAGATTAGACGACACCTGCAAGTTTAAGATGCTTAAAATGTTTTTATTAATGCCAAATAAAATATGCAGCTCAAATGATGTATGATAGGCAAACATGAATCATTTGTATACTTTACTTTACACTCATGTTTAGTTTGCGGGACTTTATTATCCTGCCCTCTCACTCCCGCACTGTGCAGTCCTGCTCCTGCCTGCGACCGCAATGAGCTTTCAAAATGTGTCCTGTGTCACACTGTTTTGTGTCCTGTGGCAGGGCTCTACATCAAAACAGTCAGTGTGCATCCCACAAATGAAACTACTGCACATCACATCAGGTTTTTGTATATTTATGGAGAATTGTCATGTGGGAACATGGGTGATGTAGGCTTGTGGGCGGAGCATTGGACAGAATCTACAGCTGGAGGAAAGGTTTACAGCTAATAATAAGATTGCTAGATTACTCAAACATGCATGGGTGACTCTAAAAGCTCTTCAGGCATATTTTTGATGAGAGAACAATGTTATAACATGGTAGAAAGCTCCAGATTTGACATAATACCCCCTCGTTACACAAAGTACAAAACAGCAGCCTGCTGAGGAGGTTCTGTCACGTTCTGTTGACAGTATTTGTATGTCTCAGTCGGAGCAAGATTAGGACGCGAGTGTCATTGAAGCGTTCGATTAAGTGTGTGAGCAGAGAAACTCCAAACAAAAGCTTTTATATGTCCTGTGTAAGACGTACACTGTCAAATACATGAAATACAAATGATGAAGACAAAAAGACACCAGACACCACACAGTGTGAAGAGGATCTGTGGAGGTGTGTTGGGATTGTTCTGGACATCAGTGACATCAGTCTAAAGGGAAGTGTCCTGTTTCATGTGGACATATGTGGAGTAACTGACATTAATGAATGAATGAATTAATAATTGCATTTATACACCGCCTTTCAAGATACCCAAAGCACTTTACAGATCATTATTCATTCACGTCACACTCAGTGGTGATAGCCACAGCTGCCCTGGGGCAGACTGACATGACATGTCCAGTTGTTTTGTCCTGTATGATGTGGGACATGTAGGACAAGTGTTTCTGAATAAAAAAAAATACTCAAAAACAGACAGACATGACAGGCCTCTGTCACTGCAGCACCTGCTCTGAATATTTACTGTACACAAAGAGAACATGCACCTTTACTCCAAACAAGTCAAAAGCCTGTACTCTTTACAGCTGCTGAACTTGTACAGCTCCACCATTACACAGATCCACAGGTCCACAGACAGTTCTCATTAGTGTAAAAAGGGATGCTGCTGCAAAGCATTATGGGACTTGTAGTTCTAGCAGTCAAAATGCTGTAAATCATTGTTTCCCAAAGACTGGGTCGTGGCTCTGAGGTGGGTCACAACAGATTTTTTTTTAAACGTACTACAAAAACGCAGACAGGCCCACCTATCTCAATAGAAATGTTTTGATCACTTCTAATCTTTTTGTAATTATTTATTGACTATTTTGTTCCAGTATTTCTGGTTCCATTGAATGTTGAAAAGAAAAAGAAATGGGCTACGTTTAATGTCCAAATAGTTGACTTATGGATCCTTTTATTACTGGTTCAATGTTTTTCATTGTTTCAAACTTGAGTAATACTAATTGTTCAGAGACACGATCACTCAGTCAACAATAAAATATCCTCATTAATGTTCAATAATGATCAAATCCACCTTTATTTTGTGATTTATGAATAATGTCTATTGACTTGGGTCACGAAGGTTTATGACTTTTAGAATATGGATGGATGTTTGGGAATCGGAAATGAATAAACAGAACTGAATACTGTGTGGTGCATGTTCACTGATGTGAAAAAGGACTTTAACATGAGTCGTTTTTAATGTATTCGCTCTTGAATAAACAGTATTGTGTGTTATATAACGTAGACCTACATTATGATGTGACATGCTGGGATTGGTATTGTAAACCGAGCATCAGTAACAGACAACTTTCTTAAAAGATTACAACGAGAAAATGGTGCATCTTCCCAAAGAGTACTGCACATAACCCTTAATACTCCACCTTCTTACAGCTCCACTTAAAGCTCAGTATTAGACCTGTCCTCCGTGAGTCCTCGCCCTCCTCGCTGGCTGAGATCCTGGTGCGGCCGGTGGGTGTGTGCTTCTGTAAGTGTTACTAAATATATCTTTTGCTAAGATAATCCATGTCAGATCATAAGCCCTGGACAATGGAGATCATAATCCTCTTAGGAGATTTCCTCACAGTCGAGTGGGGCAACTTTAGATGAGAGCTCCGCAAAGCACTTCTCATTGTACACCCAGGTTTCTAATTTGGACCTACACAGGCTGCTGTAAGGAGCTACAGCAGCAGAACAATGTCTTAGGAGGAAAGGGAGAATTGGATGGAAATAGTTTTGCTTTTGGTTGGTTTGAAAGAGCTGCGAGTCGGAGAACGCCAGTCACTTGACTTACTTTGAAATGAAATAGTTTGTGCATTTGTAGATTGGAGAGAGAAAGTGAATAATCTGCTGAACTAAAGGTAAAGGTTCATTTCAATATGACATCACAAGGTGGAACAGAGCATCCTGAGCTTTGGAGACTAAGGCTGCGTTAAGACTGCAGCCTGAAGTGACCCAAATTTGATTTTTTGGCCTCTATGTGACCTGTATCTGATCTTTTAATGACAGTCTGAACGACACAGATCCGAGTTTTTCAAATATGACCCAGGACACTTGGATATGTGCTCCTGAAACCCATACATATCTGATCTTTTGACATGTGACTTCAGTCTGAATGGTCAAAGTGCATTCATCCACCTACACGTTATCAACAAGACACAAACGTCACTATTCTGTGCTGAAGTAGGCAAAAATTGTTAATGAACTCTGTGTCACTGAAGTGAAGCACATCACCACTCACCACTCTTGGCTACGTCTCCACATGCACACGTTCCTTTCAACAGACTGTCCCACAAAACACCACGGCCAAAAACCTCGTCCTTCTCCTTCTCAGTCTCCTCCTTAAAACAAGTAAGTTGTTCATGTTCTGGCTCCGGTACGAGAGGAACTTTAAAGGTGCTCAATGCTGCGTCCATGTTTGAACAACTTCCGTAAACACAGAGCACGCTCGCTGAGGTTGACATCATAGTGTCTCCAGTGCACATGTGGGACACTTTCAGGCCATTTAACTTTCACACAGGAGATCACATACATGTCACATTTAATTGGAAATGTGAACGACCTCGCAAAAACATCGGATTTCACAAAAAAAATTGTAATTGAGCGTTAAGCCCTGCAGTCTGAATGTAGCCCAGGACATGACTAAAAGCTCAGATGAGTCATATAGGACCTGTAAGGTTAAGGTGCCCTTTATTGTGCCCGTAGGAAATGTGTCCTCTGCATTTGACCCACCCTTCAGTATCTCTGGGTTAAACCTGTCAGGAGCAGTGA
>NW_026571404.1:39721915-39729848 GCF_026225935.1 Boleophthalmus pectinirostris
CTATTCCACCTTGTGATGTCATCAAGTGGTAGTTCTTTCACCTGACATAAGTAATAGTTTGACACTTCAATTCCTGATTCGGAGAAAATCCTCCGTTTCTCAGTCCTCTGTGTTGTTTTTTCTAATGTATGTGTAAGCAGTGCTGTTTGTTTTTTGACACAAACAGAACTTGCATCTCTCTGATTGGTTAATCCACCTGCCAATCACGCCCTCTGAAGTCAGGGAGACAGAATACATCTTCACATCCACTCATCTGTGTAGAGTTTTGTCAAAGCGTGTGGTTCTGGCTGGCAGCCTCCACCAGAAAACTTACACAATGA
This sequence comes from Boleophthalmus pectinirostris, assembly GCF_026225935.1. Classification (NCBI taxonomy): domain Eukaryota; kingdom Metazoa; phylum Chordata; class Actinopteri; order Gobiiformes; family Gobiidae; genus Boleophthalmus; species Boleophthalmus pectinirostris. The sequence continues at coordinate 39,722,236 of NW_026571404.1, forward strand.
ACCTTTAATAGTCAGTTTGATTGTTGTAATAGTTGTAGTGCTGGTTGCAAATATGTTTCAGTACTTGTTTGTTTATTTCCAAATGCTTTCATCAGTATTCATTTACACTGACCTCTACTCTAGGCCTGTCACTACTTATTTCCTCTGTCACAATAACAGTAAAGCAGGATAACCCCAGTACACCATTAGTATCATTGAAAAAACAAAAAAACTATAAATAACAGAATGAACCAATAATTAGCCATAGAAGTCACTCTTTCAACCCTGTACAGCTCAAATCTTATCTTATTACAACAAAATTCTGAAAAATGTAATCATTATTGCAACGAAAATATACAGACGACTGACTAAATATAGAGCCTAAATATGTATTGTTCCATCTTGAACTCTAAGTGGATATCGTACCTATCATCACAGACCTACTGTACACTTGGAAGTACTTTTGGGGGACAGTCTACACCACTATCCCTTGGTAGTCTTTGTAATTATTCTGTGGTCTAATAAGGTGAAGCTTGAAGGATATTTATTGTTATTCTACTGAAATATGACAACATGGATATGTATAACTGAGCGAAGACCAAACCCAACAATTTGTGGTGTATAAAAAAGGCACAAGGATATTTATGATCAAATTGTAATTCTTGTTCTTTTTAAGGAGACGTTTTCTTTTTGTAACCAAACTTTTTTAAGGTTTGGTTACACTTGCAACTACTGACTTACTTTCAGAAAATCCTGAAAACCTCTTTTCTCTTACAAACCACAGCAGCCCTGATTAAATGTATTTTATGTTGACAAGGGCTGCAACTATGATTTTAGTCATTATAAAACTATAATTTCTATTGTATCGTAAGACAAAAGTACATATTTACCATTCTATCCTTTACTCCAATAGTATCATATCTTTTCCCACTTGTGATTCTACTTAATGGAGACCAACTGACATATTTATTATGTCTATAAAATCTGTTAAAGTCAAAATGAGACCAGAACACATGGATGTGCAATAATAAAATATTTATTCATAATATAAATGGAAGGAGACTCAGTGGTTTCCTTGTGGAAACACACAGCAACACACAGCACCTACGACTCGCCGTAGCACTGTGCGAATCCTCCCAAAAGAAAAGTGTTTTAGAGCTTCAGTCACTGTTTGCTCCTCCGGGGGACTTGAAGAAGAGTCCACTGCTTTGGTCACAGGAGAGGTGTCTGTGTCCTCTACTCCAGCAATCAGGTGTGTTTCTTCTGACCCAGGGAGGACTATAAGTTCAGAGCTCTCAGAGAAGTTAATGGGCTCATTTTCATCCCAGGAGCTCGGGGGCGCAGGAGAAGCTTGTCCACAAATGGACCAGACGCCAGAGTCTTGGCCTGTAGATGTGGCTGATTTAGGAGCATCTGTCTCAACTTCAGTTGTTTCATGTGAGACAGAAGCTTGATCCTCCGGGGGACTTGAGGAGGAGTCCACTGATGGACATATGGACATCAACTCCTCCGAGATCATGAAGCTAAAAAACACACACACAAATGAGTCCCCACAAACTCTTTGGGTTTTTACATAACTGTGTGGTTGAGATGTGTAGACTTACTATCCCTGGAGCTCAGCCTCTTGCAGATGAGCCATTGTTATGTAGGCATGTTGGAGGGCCTGACTGGGAGTCAGTCTCTGATCTCCAAACATATTTAACATCCCCTTCAGGAGGTCAAGGAAGGCCTTCCTGTCCTCTACCTTGGCGGTGGAGTTTTCAGGAGGGTTCTGTCCATTACAAAACAAACACTGATTAGACTCTGTGAAACACAGATGTGCGTTATGAGGGCGAGTGTTGATCAGTCGTGGAGACTTACACAGACAAGGCCGTCCAAGCAGCTGGGGACTTCAAAGTAGGTGCTTTCCTCTTGAGTGGTGGTTTCATATTTGGCAGCATATTCTTCTGCTGTCTGTACATTGACACGAGTGTGAGTGAAATTATAAGGCTAGTTTTGGACATATCAAACTAAAACGATTCAATATTAACAAGAAACAAAGTGAATAAGTACCAGAAGTCTCCATGCTGCACCGTTCGAGGACTGGACTTGTGTAAAAAAGTTCTTGCTATGGAGTCCAGCCTCTAGCAGGTGGTCTGGTGGCATACCCAGTAAAGTCACCAGGCGCTTTACCGCTTGGTACTCACAAGTGACTGGGAACAGGTTGTCAGCCAGATAGAGAAAGGCTAGAACGCAGCCAACCCCCCACACATCAATGGCCTCCGTGTACGGAAGACTGAGAGTGACCTCAGGAGCTCTGGAAAACAAAGGCAAAGTTCAGACTAGTCCTGGTTTAGTCCTGGTTTAGTCATGTGCTCTGGTCATATTTTAAAGGAGACATATTATACAAAAAAGCAGGCTTGTTTCTAAACTATGACTATTTTAGGTCAATATTGTAGTTTAAAGTCATGAATGTGTTTAGTATAATATAATTAAATACAAGGGATGCAAACATATGTCTCCTTTAAAAATCCATGCCCACTGTATTACTCCTGATATTAGTGTGAGTCGCCTCGTACCTGGATCCACACGGCTGGAGCATGGCCCCCAGCTGGACTTGGGAGGCCTTCCTGGCAGAGTGCTCCTGCAGGTCAACGAACATGATGTTATCAGGCTTGATATCGGTGTGTACGATACCAAGCCCTTTTAGTGCATCTAGAGCCACCAACAACTGCAAAGACACAAGAGGGAACAAGAACTGACAAAAAGTCTAAACTGTAGTGCAAAAAATGAGGTTGAACTTCAAATTGCTGAGACTTGGGATGTAAGAAATGCGCTAAAAATGAACAAAGTGACGCTAACAGTTTAATATGAACTAGATCAGTTTGAAACCATAAACCTTTGGTGCAAGGCCTTCATGTTGCAACATCATATTTACAGTAAATCCTGTAGTAAATCATACAGTAAATCCTTTAGTACCTGGTGGGCAATAGGCCGGATCTCATTGAGCTGGAGTGGTACCCAGTTCCTGTTTAACATGAACGAAAAGAGGTCCACTTCCAGCATCTCAAAGGTCAGACAGTGAAGGCCCATGACCTCGAACTGCTCCACAAAGCACACGATGTTTGTGTGGCTGGGGTCGAGGACACTGAGCTCCTCCATCATGGACACCTAAAGAGACAGAGATTTGAGTTCAAACTGTGAAGTCAAATGCATGAGATAATACTGGTCAAAAAGTGCATTTAACAAAGCAAATACTGGTGGACTCTAGCTCATGTTCTGTTTAGTCCTTTAAATTCAATGAGCTTTTGCCTCTACCACCTCTGCACCTCTGCCAATATCAAATCAAATCTTTGCAAAAACTGTATTTGAATCAGGACAGAAGTATGTGTGACTCTGACTCTCCAGTTTCATTTGACAAACATGACTTACCTGTGCAAAGAGGCTCCTGAGACAGTCCAGCACATAACTGCGGGGTGTAAGATGCTGGCAGGGAAAGCATACATGGAGCGACATAACCAAGTGGCGGGCATAGTGTACAGAAACATCTGTGCAGAGTACGGGCTGGAGACCCCAGGATCAAGGTGGGAAACACCTCCAAAGGTTGTGGAGAATGACCGAGCCAAGATCCTGTGGGACTTCCAGATACAGACTGACAGAATGGTGATGGCGAACCAACCAGACATAGTGGTGGTGGATAAGAAACAGAGCAGAGCCGTGGTGGTTGACATCGCAATACCAAGCGATGGTAATATCAGGAAAAAGGAACATGAGAAGCTAGAGAAATACCAGGGGCTCAAGGAAGAGCTGGAGAGAGCCTGGAAAGTAAAGGCATCAGTGGTGCCTGTGGTGATCGGACACTCGGGGCTGTAACCCCCAAACTGGAAGAGTGGCTACAACAGATACCGGGAAAAACAATGGACATCTCAGTCCAGAAAAGTGCAGTACTGGGAACAGCAAAGATACTGCGCAGAACTCTCAAGCTCCCAGGCCTCTGGTAGACGACCCGAGCTGAATGAGGGTGAGAGACCAACCACCGTGGAAGGTGAGAAACACATTATATTAGTGCTGTCATGCGATTAAAAAAATTGAGAGATTAATTAATTATGATCTGTAATTAATTAATCTAATTAATCTCATTTTAATCTCACCTAAAAATTGCTGAGAAAAGCCTTCAATTTGAGGTATTTTCATTTAAATTTATTAAAATTATTACATTATTGTGGCAGATCAAAAGACTGATATAGATTTAAAAAAGTGACTTTATAAAGTCATTTATTGTTTAACAAATCTCTCCAATTTGGCTGTTGAGCCCAAGTCTCCATGAATAAGAAACTGTTTGCTGTAAAGTAGCAAAGACAAGGAAATCTGAACATAATAACTTTTGTCTACTTAAAGACAATAAAAAGTCCAGTCTTTCCTTAACCATATTAAAAATATTATTGATAGAGAAATGCTTTATATATGAAATCACTGGTTTTAGTCCTGGTTTAGACCTGGTTTAGTCCTACTTTAGTCCTAGTTTAGTCCTGGAAAGGGTTAGTCCTGGTTTTAGTCTTGGTGTTAGTTCTGGTTTAGAGGTGCACAAGAGGAAGCGCGGTTTACGCAGCGTAGTGAGAAAACACGATCCACACGTGGCTCACTGGAGCACGTCGGTGTCCGTGCAGTAACTACAGAAGGAAACGTGGTCCGCGCGTTCTCAGGTTAATGACGATGATGAAGGTGTGTGTTTGTGTGTGTGTGTGTTTGTGTGTGTTTGTGTGTGTGTTTGTGTGCGTGTCCCCTCATGTGGCAGGTCACTATAGGACAGTAGTGCAGACATCATGAGCCTATGCAGGTTGTTTTCAGGCGATTTTATATTAGTTATTTTCTTTTATATTTCACGTCGGGAGAATAATTTCCAAGACACAAATGTGTTTTTACCTGTGCACTTCTGCCTCTGTTCTACTGGCTCTTCGACCTCGTCCATTGTGCGACTGACGCCAACGTTAACATGACGTTTACATCGCTCTTACTGCACGCGTTTTGTGTGGGTTTCTGGCAATGAGTGGAATTACCGAAATAAAACAATTTCTAAATGTGTTTTTTGTGTGTGTGTGTGTGTGTGTGTTGTTGTCCCAACAACACATAAAAACAGGTTTTATAATAAAGCAACTCGCATACAGAAACAGTAAAGTTAGAGATTAAAAATGAGATTAACGCGATTAAAAAACATAACGCGCTAAATATGACTGTAATTAATTAATCGCAATTAACGCGATAATTTGACACCCCTATATATATATATATATATATATATATATATATATATATATATATATATATATATAACTCTATAACTTGCTCGCCAACATTCAAACCATAACATTTTAGAGGAAGTATTTTAATTACGGTGTTTATACCTTTCACAAAAGGTACCTCTGTTCTCCCGCGTAAAACAGGTACATCGGGCTGACCCTGTCTGGGTCTATGGGATGGGGTCTGGGTCCGGACTTGGACCGTGGTCCGCCAGTTAGCAATCCTGACGCAGTCCCACGGCCCACTGGTTCAAAACTGAAAGTTTTGCGGCCCTCTAGGTGGCGCTCTATGGTTAAGAATCACTGTTATAGACCTTTTGATTCAAATAGTCATATCTTTGAGCCTTAGACATGTGTTTATCTCCTGATCGGTCACTTGTTTGTTCAGCCCTAATAATAACTGCTGTGTGGATGAACAAAATAGTGAATGACTTATTAGTTAAATGTTTTAAATTATTAGTTAAATGTTTTAATTATTAGTTAGTTAAATGTTTTAATTATTAGTTAAATGTTTTAATTGTTAGTTAAATGATTGAAAACAAAACAGTGTTGCTCCTGTTATTATATGAAGTCTGTCTGTTCCTGCCTTTTTGGTCAATTAAGTGATTTTTACAATTTCCTAGTTTTTCATTGACTGTGTTGTTCTTTATTGATCAGAGTGTTTCTTTCTGCTTCTCTCTCTGTCTCTCTTCTGTCTGTGTATGTGTCTCTCCCTCTCTCTGTGTCTCTGTCTCTCTGTGTCTCTGTCTCTCTGTGTCTCTGTGTCTCTGTCTCTCTGTGTCTCTGTGTTTCTCTGTGTGTCTGTCTCTCTGTGTCTCTGTGTCTCTGTGTGTCTCTGTGTCTCTGTGTCTCTGTGTCTCTGTGTGTCTGTCTCTATGTGTCTCTGTGTCTGTCTGTGTCTCTGTGTCTCTGTCTCTCTGTGTCTCTGTGTCTCTGTGTGTCTGTCTCTCTGTGTCTCTGTGTCTCTGTGTCTGTCTGTCTCTATGTGTCTCTGTGTCTCTGTCTCTCTGTCTCTGTGTCTCTGTCTCTCTGTGTCTCTGTGTCTCTGTGTGTCTGTGTCTCTGTGTCTCTGTGTCTCTGTGTGTCTGTCTCTATGTGTCTCTGTGTGTCTGTCTCTCTGTCTCTCTGTGTCTCTGTCTCTCTGTGTCTCTGTGTCTCTGTGTCTGTCTCAGTGGTCCAGTCATCTGACAGGTTCATGTCCTGATCTTTGTGCTTGTTCATAGGAGACACACTGAGTTGAACATGTCTGAGACTCACTTCTGTTTATGTTTTTGCAGAGGTTCAAAGTACAAATATTAACCACTGAACATTCTTAGTTTACTTATTCAATGTTCAGTTTAGAATTCCTCAGTAAAGATTTGTTTTAACTTTTAGAAAACCAAAATAATGGTCCAAATGATTTTAGTGAAAGTGTACGGAGTTTAAAAACACAGTGGGGCACTTCCTGTATCACCACATGACAGAGTGTTTTGTGTTTGAGACAAAACTCAGCCTAAATATGCCTTTTAACAAATAATAGCCCAGAGAAGTGAAAGAGCCTCTCTGAAGGTGCACTGTCACCAGCTTCTCTCCACTGACATGTTACCTGGAATGTTCCACAGTACAACATTACATTATTTATTTATAACTGACGCCATGGGGTTAAGTTGCATGGGAAATGGTCACATTTTTCTATAGCACTTTTCCACCTTCAAGGCACGTTATAACAAGAAACACACACACACACACACACACACACACACGCACACACACAGACACGCACACACACACACACGCACACACACACAGACACACACACCACAGACACACACACACACACACACACACACACACACACAGACACACATACACACGCACACACACTCACACACACACACACACACTCACACACACGCACACACTCACACACACACACACAGACACGCACGCACACACACACACACACAGACACACACACACAGACACACATACACACACACAGACACACACACACAGACACACATACACACACACAGACACACACACACAGACACACACACACACATACACACAGACACACACACAGACACACAGACACACACACACACACGTACACACACACACACGCACACAGACACACACACACAGACGCACATACACACACACACACACACACAGACATACACACGCACACAGACACACATACACACACACAGACATACACACGCACACAGACACACACACAGACGCACCTACACACACACAGACATACACACGCACACAGACACACACACAGACGCACCTACACACAGACACACACAAACTCCTACACACACACACACACACAAATGCACACAGACGCACACACAAACACACATA
>NW_026571404.1:39732848-39740348 GCF_026225935.1 Boleophthalmus pectinirostris
TTTTGGGCGCTTTTGATAAGATATGGAGCAATAAAACCTCACCGTTTTTTGTTTAGTGGAGTAACAGTTTATCATGCATCTCTGTAACTATTGCTTGAATAAAAGAACTTTGATATAAAAACAGTTGATAGTTTGCAGAGACACTGTCCCAGAGGTGTTCTGCAGCTCTAAAGGTGGAATGTTTGGGACACAATGCAAACACTTTCAAAAACGTTTTAAGATTGTTGAAAAATACAGAATGAATTTAAAGAGCTCATGTTCAGGAGGCTGTGATCAGTGTGAGTGTTCATGGTCCTGTTTAAGTTTGGTTTTCAGCTAAAAGGTGAGAGCAAAAAACAGAGAAACGATTGGCTAATACTAGCTACAGTCACAACTGTCATTTTATTTGAGAAGGATTTGTTTAATCAGCTCTCCTGTTGTCATTTCTCTTCAGTTCTCCTGCTCAGTTCTTCCATAGACTTGTTCCATGGAGACCATGCAAGAGACTAGCTACGTAGCTAGCAATGGATATTTGAGGTGCTACACAACTTTTACACGTGTGACGATGAATGTGTCAGAAGACCTTCCAGAGGAAACACTTTGAAGGACTGGACCATTTCATCACCAACCCCCTGGACACTGCTGTGATACTGCAGGACACAGAGAAGAGACACTTCCTCTCCTCAAACTACCCTGACACAGACCTGCTGACCTTCTGCTGACTCTCCCTGACACAGACCTGACTCTCCCTGACACAGACCTGACCCTCCCTGACACAGACCTGACTCTCCCTGACACAGACCTGACCCTCCCTGACACAGACCTGACTCTCCCTGACACAGACCTGACCCTCCCTGACACAGACCTGACCCTCCCTGACACAGACCTGACTCTCCCTGACACAGACCTGACTCTCCTGACACAGACCTGACTCTCCCTGACACAGACCTGACCCTCCCTGACACAGACCTGACCCTCCCTGACACAGACCTGACCCTCCCTGACACAGACCTGACTCTCCTGACACAGACCTGACTCTCCCTGACACAGACCTGACTCTCCCTGACACAGACCTGACCCTCCCTGACACAGACCTGACCCTCCCTGACACAGACCTGACTCTCCCTGACACAGACCTGACCCTCCCTGACACAGATCTGACTCTCCCTGACCAGTTCTCCTGTTAAACTGCACTGAGACCTTTGACTGAAATGTTGTAGAAACATCAACCGCAACAGTTTGCTGCAACAAAACTTGAATTTCCCTCAGGCTCATTAAAGTGTGTGTCTCTCTAAAACACAAGAACACTAGTTTCCTCTGTTACCGTGGTGATGGTGGTGATTGGTGGTGGTGGTGGTGGTGGTGGTGGTGGTGGTGGTGATGGTGGTGATGGTGGTGGTGGTGGTGATGATGGTGGTGGTGGTGGTGGTGGTGGTGGTGGTGGTGGTGGTGGTGGTGATGGTGGTGGTGGTGATGGTGGTGGTGGTGGTGGTGGTGGTGGTGGTGGTGGTGTGGTGATGGTGGTGGTGGTGGTGGTGGTGTGTGGTGATGTGGTGGGTGGTGGTGGTGGTGATGGTGGTGATGGTGGTGGTGGTGGTGGTGGTGGTGGTGATGGTGGTGGTGGTGGTGGTGGTGATGGTGGTGGTGGTGATGGTGGTGGTGGTGGTGGTGGTGGTGATGGTGGTGGTGATGGTGGTGGTGGTGGTGGTGGTGATGGTGGTGATGGTGGTGTGGTGATGGTGGTGGTGGTGGTGGTGGTGGTGGTGGTGGTGGTGGTGGTGGTGGTGATGGTGGTGGTGGTGGTGGTGGTGGTGGTGGTGGTGGTGGTGGTGATGGTGGTGGTGGTGGTGGTGGTGATGGTTGGTGGTGGTGATGGTGGTGGTGGTGGTGGTGGTGGTGGTGATGGTGGTGGTGGTGGTGGTGGTGGTGGTGGTGGTGATTGGTGGTGATGGTGGTGGATGGTGGTGATGGTGGTGGTGGTGGTGGTGGTGGTGGTGGTGGTGGATGGTGGTGATGGTGGTGGTGGTGGTGGTATGGTGGTGGTGGTGGTGGTGGTGGTGGTGGTGGTGGTGGTGGTGGTGGTGGTGGTGGTGGTGGTGGTGGTGGTGGTGGTGGTGGTGGTGGTGGTGGTGGTGATGGTGATGTGGTGGTGGTGATGGTGGTGATGGTGGTGGTGGTGGTGATGGTGGTGGTGTGGTGGTGGTGGTGGTGGTGGTGGTGATGGTGGTGATGGTGGTGGTGGTGGTGATGGTGGTGGTGGTGATGGTGGTGGTGGTGGTGGTGGTGGTGGTGGTGATGGTGGTGGTGGTGATGGTGGTGATGGTGGTGGTGGTGGTGGTGGTGATGGTGGTGGTGATGGTGGTGGTGGTGGTGGTGGTGGTGGTGGTGATGGTGGTGGTGGTGGTGATGGTGGTGGTGGTGGTGGTGGTGGTGGTGGTGATGGTGGTGGTGGTGGTGATGGTGGTGGTGGTGGTGATGGTGGTGGTGGTGGTGGTGGTGGTGGTGGTGGTGGTGGTGTGGTGGTGGTGGTGGTGGTGTGGTGATGGTGGTGGTGGTGGTGATGGTGGTGGGCTGCTCTTGTGGATGAGTGGTTGGCGCTGAGCAGTTATTTAAAAAAAACATTTATCTTACATTTTAAACTTAATATTTGGGGATTTTGACCAATTATGAAGTACAACTTGTGCAGTTCAAAGGACAGAAGTTGGATTGTGAGATCTTTATCTGTTTCCATGGCAACCATGTTTGGAGATACCTATATACAAGCCAGCTAGCTCTGAAATGCTGCTGACTTTTTTACAACAATGTAACAGTTTCTATACCAAATATGTCAGAACATGCTCCAGAGGGAATGTGAGAGAGAGAGGCTTAGGAGAGCTCAGCTGCTCCCCCTGGAGGCTGCTGTGATGCTGTAGGACACAGAGGAAGGACACTTTTGTCCTGAGAGTTGTTACCATCCTCACACTGTCACACTGCCCTGACACTGGAGCAGAGGACTCGACCTGTTGAGCTGCACTCAAACTTTTGTTTGAGCTTTTCTGTTAGTGTTGTATTTTAGTTCTTAAATTTAATTGTGTTAAATTCAAAACAAATTAAGTGATTTTGATTTGGTTTCAGATGGAACACAGCAGACATCATGAGAGACAAGGATGCAGAGGTCAGATCATGATCACTGCTGGACTCTTGGACCTTGTGTTTGGTGACAGTGTTTATACTCTGTCCTTGTGTCTCTGAAACATCAGCTTCTGTTTATTTGCTCTGACAAACTTGTTTCCCACTATGAGCTATTTCCTGCTGCAAATCATGCAGCGAACCCAGCTGTGCAACATAACTCACATCAACTACCACGTCTGAACGAGAACCTGCACATCCTCCTCTGCTCTCCTCCTGCTCGTACCTCTGTGTGAGAGTACAGGAGTTACTTCTGTGTGAGAGTACAGGAGTTACTTCTGTGTGAGAGTACAGGAGTTACTTCTGTGTGAGAGTACAGGAGTTACTTCTGTGTGAGAGTACAGGAGTTACTTCTGTGTGACAGTACAGGAGTTACTTCTGTGTGAGAGTACAGGAGTTACTTCTGTGTGAGAGTACAGGAGTTACTTCTGTGTGAGAGTACATGAGTTACTTCTGTGTGAGAGTACATGAGTTACTTCTGTGTGAGAGTACATGAGTTACTTCTGTGTGAGAGTACAGGAGTTACTTCTGTGTGAGAGTACAGGAGTTACTTCTGTGTGAGAGTACAGGAGTTACTTCTGTGTAAGAGTACAGGAGTTACTTCTGTGTGAGAGTACATGAGTTACTTCTGTGTATGAGTACATGAGTTGTTCGTATACTTACAGCTCACAGAGCTCTGTTATTTTAGCTGTGTCCCTCTAGTGTCATTTGGGACACTTTGGGGACTCATTTGAATCCATACATCTTGAGGTGAGTAGTACTTAGTTGCATTTACTACTACTACTACTACTACTACTACTACTACTACTACTACTACTACTAATAATAATAATAATAATAATAATAATAGATCATTTGTTTTATATAGTGCTTTTTAGACACATTTGGTGGTGTAAGCTACTGCTCTAGCCACAGCTGCCCTGGGGCAGACTGAGGCTGCCAATCTGCACCATCTGACCATCATCAATGACTCACCCAAATGTCATTCATTTTAGGCACGATGAGTGAAGTGTCTTGCCTAAGAACACAACAACAGTTTTGCCACTGCTGTCCGACTGTGGCTCCTGGAGTTTGGAGTTCAGACTCCAGACTCAGCCCTGCTCAGCTTCTGAGGTTTTAGTGAGATTTGGTCATATTTACTCAGGTCATGTTTCAGTACTTACATACTTCAGCCATAGTTTTATACTTGAGTAATTTACTGTACAATGCAACAGTACTCTTACTTGTGGTTCCCACTGTGAGTCTACAAATGACAAAAGCTTTATGTTGACAAAATGAAATGATTTGAATATGTGTGGTTCTTTTCAGGTTGTGTGGTTTTGTTGTTTTGGTTTTTTTTTTTGCTCTTATTTGGGTATTTTCTTGGACCAATATTCTTTTGAAGTAACATTACTCTTGAGTAAAACTTTGGACTGTTCTGCCCACCTGTGAACTGTCCCAGATGGAGAGTGCTCAGGAGTCCTCAGATGCCCTGCAGTATCTGTGCAGTATCTGTGCAGGATCTGTGCAGAGGGAAGTTCGGGAGCCAGACTAAGATGGATGCTCCTAATACTGGAGCACAAACAAAGGCCTGGCTCTCATAGTCACACTTTTACATTTGCTTTAGATTTTCACTCTGCTCTTGCTTCATAAACCACAGTGAAGCAGCTCCACGGTGACTGGTTTATTAGTGTGACTGGAGAGAGAAATGGGGTTAAATTATGGTAGAAATGCCTTTGTGCAAGACACTCTCCTTGACTGTGGGGTGGTGTGTGAGTGATTAGTGGTGGTGAGAGGTTTCAGTGGTGCTGATTAGTTTCTTGTTTCTGTCATTTTGCCCCAGGGCAGCTGTGGCTGCCAAAGTAACTTAACATCACCAAAAAGACGATGAATCACTCCAATATAGCGCTTTGAAAAGCCTGTCTAGTCTGTACAAATTATGTAATCAATTCTATGATACTATACTATTATTTCCCCTGGGCACATCTAGAATCATCTCTCAGTTTTTTCAGAGAAACGACCTCTCCCTCTGTCAGGCCTCGAGCCAGGCTCAAACACGTCTGATCAATCAGATGAGTTTATTTCAGTGTCACATGAGAAACGAAGCAGCTCATTGAAACAGAATCACTCGAGGTTGCCATTTGCTTGTGAGATACCAAGATACTTGTAACTGTCCTCAGTGTCTGTTATTGTTTCCTCTGGGAGGGGGACCACTTCCTTTTCTTCATCACCATCTGACTTCTCTTCTTAAATCTCCATGACATTCCAGTGTCTGTGCTGTAGATCCTGGTGGTGTGGATCAGTGAGTCGATGTCTCGCTCTTAGCGTACAGCTGATGTCATCCATGTAGAGGAGGTAACTGATGGTGGCCCCGTTTCTGAGTTGTTATTCGAAGCCAGTGCGGTCGATGATTTGACTGAGGGGGTTCAGATCTATGTAGAACAGCAGTGGGACAGTGAGTCTTTTTGGTATATGTCACATTTGATGGACACTTGTGCAAGTGGCTTCCCATTGGCTTCAAGGGTGGTTTTCCACAACCGCATCCAGTTGCAGTGAAGGCCCTTAGAGTCCTGCTGATATTGTACAACTCCAAGCTCTCAGTGATCCATGTGTGTGGCATCTTTCCTGGATGTCTGCCACTGTGATGGTGACTGGATTCTGTTCAGGGACTTTGCTGTGGTCTTCTCTCAGATCCACCAGTCACTGTGCATTGGTGTTATGTGATGCCTCCCTTTTACACTTTTACAGGTTGTGTTGTGAACAGGTGGTGGACCTCTGTAGGCAGCTGGCCAAGGCTTGGAGGCTTTGTTTGGCAGTTTTGAGTGCTTCAGGTATGGGCATCTGGCTGTACCTCTTGGGCACTTCCTTTTTCATTGCACCTTCCTGGGCCTCTGACACTTGGTCAACTTCTCTCCACACCGCTTTGATTTTAACAGACCCATTCCAGACCAGATCAGTGTTTTCACCAACACCAGTACACTGCCACTGCTCTGTAGCTCGTTCTGCAATTTTATTTTCTTAATCTGTGATATGTGCACAATTATGCGGCGTTGTGTTGTTATTTTGGTACAAATGAATAAAATCTGCTGCTAATAGGAGCGGTCGACAGCATGCAGCGCTTTGTTATCGATGTTTATGGCAGAGTCAGCTCCTGTGTTTCTGCTTTAAGTTGTTTTAGATTAATATTATTATTTTAAATATTTTTTGTTTTTTTTTCTTGATCCAATGTGTCATAAATTATAATATAGCAAACACACAAGCAAAACTTGTCTGCTTTAAAAGTTGGTCAGTAAAAGTACTTGTTGACAGAATTTGCAAAATAAGCATTTGTCAGTACTTTGTAGACATACACACAGAACTATGGGTAAAAAATAACAGTTTTTCTAGTTCTTAGTGTGGGCTGTGGCCCTGCTCACTGCTCTCGTGTCAGTATAAAGTTTCACTGCTAAACTTTGCAGAGTTAAAGCGTTGTAATGAAGATGGCGGCTCACGCTCCATTAGAGACACATAATTAAAGAGAGGATTCAGAGAGGGTTTGATTAAAAGAGCTCGCCTGTGCACACTCACACACACACACACACACACACACACACATACACACACGTATAAACAAACAAACCAAGATGGCGTCGGCAGTAGCTGGGAGCACAGGGGTAATGACGCAGAGGACAGAGCAGCTCCATCTCACACACTGGGCTCTCAGCTCTCTCTCCAGGGGGTAAATGTGCCCCCTGCAGGGACGAGACGGAACTACTGCGAATAAACAAGATACACTCAAGTCTGCTTAGAACCAGTCCGAGAGCTGAAGGTGGGATGCGGTGAATATCCAAGCACAGGCTCATTGTCCCACATTCACTCTCGACTCTTCAACACTGGAGTCAAGGCGGGTGAAGTTTAGTTTAGTTTATTAAGATCCCCATTAGCTACTGAAACATCAGTGTCTTGCTCAAGAATACAACAACAGTATTCACCAGCCAACGTGGGATGTGAGTTCTTGTCTTGACTCAATACTAACTAGGCCAAACCCTGCTTAGCTTCTGAGATCTGAGAAGATCAGGCTTTCTCAAGATGGAATTAAGTGAAGTGGTTTTCAGTACTGACTGGATTAAAGCTCGGACACATAACTGTTTGGTGAATTTTATGAAGGGGAAAGACGTTATTGTCCTTCTTCCTACGGGGTTTGGGAAAAGATTAATATACCAGTTAACCCTGTTAGCGGTGCATTACATAGGTCATGACCAAATAACAGCGATTGGTTAAATGATAAGAAGTAGGCACCTAGGCTGGGAGGTCAGACGGTTTCCACAAAGTGAAACAGACTAAAAGGCTGTTCACACCAAGGCGTCAAAGTGTCCAGTTTCTATGTAACGTCTA
>NW_026571404.1:39750348-39876348 GCF_026225935.1 Boleophthalmus pectinirostris
AGAGGAGAGGGAGAGGGGAGCGTGTCCTGTGTGTGAAATCACTACAGTGGTGCAGATGTTAGATTAGATCACTCAGGCGTGATAGAGGAGAAACAGCACACGACACACTGTTTTCTATACAATCATCTCCCGATGAGACAATGAGACATGCCTAAATACAGCTCATCTCATATATATATATATATATATATATGTATGTATATATATATATATATATATATATATATATATATATATATATATATATATATATATATACATACATATATATATATATGTATATGTATGTATATATATATATATATATATATATATAGGGGCGTCTAAACTCAAATGCAAAGGTGTCCAAATAGAAGCTTCGAGGGCGTTTTTTGACGCTCTCGTGTGAACACACCCTGAGACTGTACATGAGCCAGGAAGGAAGGACTAGTGAGTGTGGAAACCACTGTCCAGGATGAAACATCCAAGCTTCATGAGAACATCAAGAACAAGGCCCCGACAGATGAGGTGCTCAGAGAATGTCTCAGACAGTGGGGTCCAGAGGAAAGAGGTGCTGGAGGGACCATCATGGCAGGACAAACCCCTACATGGGGCGAACCACCGGAACATAACTGAAGTGACTGATATCAAGAAATCCTCCCAATGTCTTGAGAGGGGCTGGTCTGAAGGACACACAGAGGCAGTGATCCTGGTGCACAGGAGCAGGACCTGGGCACTCGAGCAATAGAAGCCCAGATCTACTACACCAGACAAGACCCACGGTGTAGACTGTGCAAAGAGGCTCCTGAGACAGTCCAGCACAGAACTGCAGGTGTAAGACGCTGCAGGGAAACAAACATGGAGCGACATAACCAAGTGGTGGGCAGAGTGTACAGAAACATCTGTGCAGAGTACAGGCTGGAGACTCAAGGATCAAGGTGGGAAACACCTCCAAAGGTTGTGGAGAATGACTGAGCCAAGATCCTGTGGAACTTCAGATACAGACTGACAAGATGGTGATGGACCAACCAGACATAGTGGTGGTGGAGAAGAAACAGAGCAGAGTCGTGGTGGTGGACATCGCAATACCAAGCGATGGTAATATCAGGAAAAAGGAACACGAGAAACTAGAGAAATACCAGGGGCTCAAGGAGAAGCTGGAGAGAGCCTGGAAAGTGAAGGCATCAGTGGTGCCTGTGGTGGTCGGAGCTGTAACCCCCAAATTGGAAGAGGCTACAGCAGATACTGGGAAAAACAACGGACATCTCTGTCCAGAAAAGTGCAGAAAACAAAAATACTGTGCAGAACTCTCAAGCTCCCAGGCCTCTGAATGAGGCCTGGGAGCTTGAGCTGAATGAGGGTGAGAGAGACCAACCACCGTGGAAGGTGAGGAATATTTTTTGCAACACAGAACTGAGGAATATGTCAAGTTAAAGATACAGTGTAACTTTCTGAAGGTGGCAGGTCACCGGCACCAATCCATGGAAACAGAAAGTTATAACCATACTTCAGAAATGAGCACGTTTTGCGTCACACTGTTGAAGACTATGGCCAAAGGAACACTGTGAACCCAAATTAGTAATCATTACAAAAACTGTGCGTGGTAAGTGATTGCACTGGGATCTCTAGTTTTTACAATATCAAAAACTAAACAAATCAAGCTCTGTTTACATAAAGTCTTCTCTCCAAGATAACCCATTACTAAAGAACTTAATTTTCTAAAACTAATGTTTATACGTAATTAACTAACCAATACTTGTGAATTACAGTAATCATTACTTATTTTTATCAGTATGTATTTCTCATATTTATCATTATTTATTGATCATGTTTATTAGTTATAATAATTAGATGGAAATTATAAATCATAATATATTTTTTAAACAACTGACATAAAATGACTCACAAATTTACTGCAAAAATAGTGCAATAGTAACATGCTTAAACCTGAATAAAGTGCAGTCTTCTGTTTGTTCCATGTAACAGCATTTGCTTTTGTGTTTTACATTTCACAATTCAAACAAGGGCTTATAAGGGTTGTCAGCTTGTCCATAACAATTTCACCCTCAGTGATGATTTTCAGGCAGCTGGGGGAAGATCTGGTGTTGGAAGAGAGACACCTTCAGATTTACTAACAAGATCCCAATGTCCATTTGGCGAAAGGATTTATCACCATCCTAAAGAAAAACAAAAAAATTATGCCAGAAACATAACCATTAGTGAATGAAATTACTGAACTACAACAGACTATCAATAAGAATGACAAAACATAAATTGTATGAAATTCAATTTATGCTGACATGATAAATATTTGGTCAAGCATTTTTCAAATGTTCAAACATCCATCCATCCATCCATCCATTTTCGTCCCGCTTATCCGGGGCCGGGTCGCGGGGGCAGCAGCCTAAGCAGGGACTCCCAGACTTCCTTCACCCCAGACACGTCCTCCAGCTCCTCCGGGGGGACCCCAAGGCGTTCCCAGGCCAGCCGAGAGACATAGTCCCTCCAGCGTGTCCTGGGTCTTCCCCGGGGCCTCCTCCCGGTGGGACATGCCCGGAACACCTCCCGAGGGAGGCGCCCAGGAGGCATCCGGAACAGATGCCCGAGCCACCTCAACTGGCTCCTCTCGACGTGGAGGAGCGGCAGCTCTACTCCGAGCTCCTCCCGTGTGACTGAGCTCCTCACCCTATCTCTAAGGGAGCACCCAGCCACCCTGCGGAGGAAACTCCATTTCGAGCGCTTGTATCCGCGATCTCGTCCTTTCGGTCACTACCCAGAGCTCATGACCATAGGTGAGAGTAGGAACGAAGACTGACCGGTAAATCGAGAGCTTCGCCTTTCGGCTCAGCTCCCTCTTCACCACAACGGTCCGATACAGCGACCGCATCACTGCAGACGCTGCACCGATCCGCCTGTCAATCTCACGTTCTGTCCTTCCCTCACTCGTGAACAAGACCCCGAGATACTTGAACTCCTCCACTTGAGGCAAAGACTCCCCACCCACCCGGAGAGGGCAAGCCACCTTTTTCCGGTCGAGAACCATGGCCTCAGACTTAGAAGAGCTGATCTTCATCCCAGCCGCTTCACACTCGGCCGCAAATCGCCCCAGTGCACATTGCAGGTCCTGGTTCGATGAAGCCAACAGGACAACATCATCCGCAAACAGCAGAGATGAGATCCTGTGGTCCCCAAACCGGACCCCCTCCGGCCCCTGACTGCGCCTAGAAATTCTGTCCATAAAAACAATGAACAGAACCGGTGACAAAGGGCAGCCCTGCGAGTAAGTAAGGAAGCCCTCTTAGTGTGACTGCCCTTTTTTCAGTAGAATCCAGTGACTGTAAAACAGAAAATGGATACTGTATGATAAGTTAAAAGAAATAAAAAAAAGTTTTACCTGCATTTGCTGCAAAAGCTGTGCCAACTGTCACCCACGTTGCCCCTCTTAGCTTTAAACATTTCAATAAAACGGGTAGTGTGGTTATCAAGGGCAGAATAAAGTTCCTGGTGCAGGTCTTTACCCACAATCCTTTTGAATTCCAGACAAATCTAAAAAAAAAAAAAAAAAAAAAAAAAAAAGAAATTAGTGCTCTGTAGTGTCTGAGCAAGTAACCTCTCTTATCACAGCTGAACTCACAGTATTTACAGCTCCACAGCATGTTGGGTAGTCACCTGTAAAACACAAAATATGTTTTAGTGTTTAATTCCAACCAAAGCTTATATGCAAATCTTGAACTCCAAACTCTCCATTTGCACCCACAGTTTTTGACCAATTTTCAAAACCTCTCCCGCTGCCATCTGCTGATTGATTTTAAACAACGAAAATGAGTCTCGATAAAATAACACCAACTCTATACATTCATTCTACAATTCGCTCAGTTCCATTCGCGTGGCCTACTTCTGTTTTAGTTCTGGTTTTGGACCTGGGTTTAGTTCTGGTTTTGGACCTGGGTTTAGTTCTGAGGCGCCGTGGGAAGTTCTATGGGTCCATGCGTCGTTAAACCACCACCTGCTCGAATTTGATTAAAATAGTATTTTTCGTCACGTCATCCGCCCGAGCTGCACTTTAGCCGCGGAGTCCGTCCTCCGCGCATCTCTACCACTTCACACAGCGTTAACTGTTAGCATTAGCTGTTCTCTGTTAGCGGCTAACAGATCATAGCGAGCGCAGTGTGACCACAAGTGAACTTTACGTTAGCCTTATTTGGTTGCAAACGTCAAAAAAGGTCACCAACTATTCAGTCTCATGGGAACATTAACCATATTTATTCACTTACCATACGATGATAAGCAGACTGATGCTGATTCCTCCCGCTTCATAAAACGCTGATTTGCAGC
Organism: Boleophthalmus pectinirostris; assembly: GCF_026225935.1. Classification (NCBI taxonomy): domain Eukaryota; kingdom Metazoa; phylum Chordata; class Actinopteri; order Gobiiformes; family Gobiidae; genus Boleophthalmus; species Boleophthalmus pectinirostris. The sequence continues at coordinate 39,754,663 of NW_026571404.1, forward strand.
CAACAGTCCGAGCAGAGATAAAATGTGGTTTGGTGCAGTTTGGGAGTGTTCAGGCGCCAAGCCTCTCCCTTCACCAGTAAAAACATACAAGTGTGAGCCGTCTCCACTCAGAGCCATTAGTACAGCAAATACTAGTTTAAAATAGTTTACAATTCACGCTTTGTTTAGTAATGGTCCCGCCTTTTGCAAAATATTAAAAAGATTAGTAATATTAGCTTGGCTTAATATGTAAAAGAAAATTTGGGTTTACAGTGAACATTTGCATTGAAACAACCAGAAGAAGGCCCTCCTCCAGGCCAGGTAAGAGTCAGGTTTGTGGAGATGCAAGCCCATTCACAGTGAGAAAGCATGTTTTCAGTGCAATAATCAAACCAAAATCTAAATATAAAACAAAACAAAAAACATACTCTTAATGTTGTCTATGTTCTTTTGGCTTTAAGACCTTCAGACTGAAGCCTGACAGCGCCAGATTCAGTGCTAGACTATAGTTTCAAAACTTTTTTCTAATCACACTTTTAGGTTTTGAATATGTTTTCTACATTAGTCGGTTTATTGTATTCAAATGATCAGAATTTGAATTTCATATCAGGTCCCAGCATCAACAAACAGTGGCACAAATATGTTTAACTGTAGAAAATGCACATAATAAATCATAAATGAACTGTAATAAGACCGCCTACACATATCTCTGAGCCAGAGTTCAAAGGTCACTTTGACTGACACCTCCTCTCTCTGTTTCCGCGGGTTACGGTGATGCTTCGTGCTGATTGGCTGTTGCACAGGAAGCATCTGTTTAATGCCGCGCTGCTTCTAGCGCTCCTGTAAACATGTAAACACCGGAGCAGGGATCACAAGAGCGGAACAACTCCCACGGCATGCTGGGAAAGCGCTCGCCTGCCCGCCATCTGCCAGAGAGAGGGGGGGGGGGGGGGGGGGTCTCAACAGGTGGGACGTAGACAGGGAAAGGTGCCAGGTGACAGGCTGAACCAATCAGGGCTTTGTTTACAGCAGCAGCAGGAGACAGAGCAAAGTATAAAAGTGTGAGACTGTTATCAAAGTTACGATTGGAAAGTATTTTCTGCGATGGAAATATTTTGAGGCATGAGTATAAAAGTAGCAATTACTACAACATTACTACAACATTACCACAACATTACCACAACGTTACCACAACGTTACTACAACATTACTACAACATTACCACATCATTACTACAACATTACTACAACATTACTACATTACCACAACATTACTACAACATTACCACAACGTTACCACAATGTTACTACAACATTACTACAACGTTACTACAATGTTACCACAACGTTACTACAACATTACTACAACGTTACTACAACATTACCACAACATTACCACAACGTTACTACAACATTACTACAACATTACTACAACATTACTACATTACCACAACATTACTACAACATTACCACATCATTACTACAACATTACTACAACATTACTACAACATTACTACATTACCACAACATTACTACAACATTACTACAACATTACCACAACGTTACTACAACATTACTACAACATTACCACAACGTTACTACAACATTACTACAACATTACCACAACATTACTACAACATTACTACAACATTACTACAACATTACTACATTACCACAACATTACTACAACATTACTACATTAGCACAACATTACTACAACATTACTACAACATTACCACAACCTTACCACATCATTACTACAACATTACTACAACATTACTATAACATTACTACATTACCACAACATTACTACAACATTACCACAACATTACTACAACATTACTACAACATTACTACAACATTACTACATTAACACAACATTACCACAACATTACTACATTAGTACAACATTACCACATCATTACTACAACATTACTACAACATTACCACAACGTTACTACAACATTACTACAACATTACTACAACATTACCACGTTAACACAACATTACCACAACATTACTACAACATTACTACATTACCACAACATTACTACAACATTACTACAACATTACTACAACATTACTACATTACCACAACATTACTACAACATTACTACAACATTACCACAACATTACCACAACATTACTACAACATTACTACAACATTACCACAACATGACTACAACATTACTACAACATGACTACAACATTACTACAACATGACTACAACATTACCACAACATGACTAAAACATTACTACAACATGACTACAACATTACTACAACATGACTAAAACATTACTACAACATTACTACAATATTACTACAACATTACTACAACATTACCACAATGTTACTACAACATTACTACAACATTACCACAACATTACTACAACATTACCACAACATTACTACAACATTACCACAATGTTACTACATTACCACATTACCACAACATTACTACAACATTATCACGACATTACCACAACATTACCACAACATTACCACAACATTACTACAACATTACTACAACATTACCACAACATTACTACAACATTACCACAACGTTACTACATTACCACAACATTACTACAACATTACCACAACTTTACTACAACATTACCACAACATTACCACAACATTACCACAACATTACCACAACATTACTACAACATTATCACGACATTACCACAACATTACCACAACATTACTACAACATTATCACGACATTACCACAACATTACTACAACATTATCACAACATTACCACAACATTACTGCAACATTACCACAACGTTACTACAACGTTACTACAACATTACTACAACATTACTACAACATTACTTATTTGTCACGCAGAAGAAAACAGACCTGTACTCTCATGCTTTGTGCTTTTGAAGTGTGATCCTCATAAGTGTGTCTTTGAGGAGTGGACCTGTTTTTACCTTTTACTTTTACCTGGACACGTGTGATGGTCTCAGGTGGAGAAGACACAGTCTGGTTGAATCACAGACACTTTGGCTCAAACTTTATGACAACTGGAATTACATAATGGACATCCATCAGCTTCTACAGCACCTGGAATACCAAAAAACCCAAAACTGTCCCACACTGTCTCACACTGCCCCACACTGTCCCACACTGTCTCACACTGCTCTACACTGTCCCACACTGTCTCACACTGTCTCACACTGTCCCACACTGTCTCACACTGTCTCACACTGTCCCACGCTGTCCCACACTGTCTCACACTGTCTCACACTGTCCCACGCTGTCCCACACTGTCTCACACTGTCCCATGCTGTGCCACGCTGTCTCACACTGTCTCACACTGTCTCACACTGTCCCACACTGTCTCACGCTGTCCCACACTGTCTCACACTGTCCCATGCTGTGCCACGCTGTCTCACACTGTCTCACACTGTCTCACACTGTCCCACACTGTCTCACACTGTCCCACACTGTCTCACACTGTCCCATGCTGTCCCACGCTGTCCCACACTGTCCCATGCTGTCTCACACTGTTCCACACTGTTCCACACTGTCCCACACTGTCTCACACTGTTCCTCACTGTCCCAGTTGTTGTTGTTGTTGTCGTTGTTGTTGTCATTGTCGTTGTTGTTGTCATTGTTGTTGTTGTTGTCTGTGTTGCACCTTTTTGAAGGATACTGTAGGTTCTAAAACTACGATGAACCTACTGTGGCCATAAATATTTGATCAGTGAAAAATGGTCAGTCTGGAAATTGCTAATCTACTCTTATTATAAACAGAACAAGCTCTGCACAGACGAAAATCATATTTAAATTCCTGTGTCGAGCATTTTGTGTAAACATAAGGACAGGTATCACAATAGATTAGACATGTGTTGAGTTTTGACTATTACAAGCTGAAGCATTTCACTAAAAATGAAATTAGGGACTAAAATCCAGGCGGAATTCTCATAAAAGTCCCATTAGAGTTTTGTGAATTTTAGGTTTGGAGTATAAACTGCTCCAGATTCTTCCCAAATAAGAAATAAGTGGGTTACAGCTTGTCTCTTGTTTGTCATGAGCTCCTTAGGTCCCTTTATCAGGTGAGTGTTATCAGTCAGCTCTATGCTCAAAGACACTGCTCCCCACCCACACCTCCTACTGGTCAGCCTCTGTCATGGTCATAGTGAGTGACAGGTGGATTGGTAACACTTTATAATAACTACACCTTATTTAGCCTTAATAAAGCATGAACAAAGACTTAATTAATAATGATTCACGCTTAGTAAATACTTAATTACTACCTGAATTAGCACTTAACTTGCACTTGATTCGCCTGTGCTGTAAATAGTAACTCAGTACTTCTTAATTACTCATGAACTAACCATTTGCATGTTTACAAATGCATATTTAAGTACAGATTTGAGCATTTATTAATCATTAGTAAGCTATGATTTACTAATAATGCAATGCAATGATAATTCAGGCAGCTGTTATCTGTTAGTTAAGTCTTTCTGAGAGCTTTTCTAAAGTGAAGACTTTATTAAACATTTGTTAAGGTTGGTCAAATTCCAGAGAAACAATAATGCATTACTAGTAAATCATTCTCTCATGGCTTATTAATCATTAATAAATGCTCAAATTTGTACTTAAATATACATTTACAAATGCACACACAAATAGTTCATGAGTAATTAAGTAAGAAATACTTATGAGTAACTATTTACAGCACAGGTGAATTAAGTGCAAATTAAGTGCTATTTCAGGTAGTAATTAAGTAGTTACTAAGCGTGAATCATTATTAATTAAACCTTTGTTCATGCTTTATTAAGGCTAAATAAGGTGTAGTTGTTATAAAGTGTTACCAGTGGATTTAAAAAACATCTGTGAAGTGTGAACTTTCAGAAGAAGCAGATGATGTTAGTTCCCTCTACAAGGCAGCATGAAGATACTCAGTTTGCATGACAGTCGCTCAGTTGGTAAGAGCGTTTGTCCACTGATCTGAAGGTAGATGGTGTGATTCCAGCTCCCACAAATGAATGCTGTCATTGTGTCCTTGGGCAAGACAATGAGTGGGAATGGGTGAGTGGTTCTTTGTTGTAAAGAGCTTTGAGTGCCTTGAAGATGGAGAAGTGCTGTATAAAAATGTGACCATTTACCATAAAACTGAAATCGTGAACATTGTGGTACATCACCTCCTCCAGGCTGTGAGGATGTTCTAGTGACATGGCGCTACAGGTTCTGTGGACTGTGGGCTCGGACAGTCTCCAAAACTACAACACAACATGACCCACCACTTACAGCAACTTCAGAGTTATAAAAAAAAGTATTATAACTGTCAGAAAGAATGAGTCCCTGTGTGTGTGTGTGTGTACGATGTGTGTGTGTGTGTACGGTGTGTGTGTGTGTGTACGGTGTGTGTGTGTACTGGCATGTGTCTCATTCAGAAATCTTCATTTTCAGAGCTGATACAAATCTGTGTGTTCCTCCATTTGCACCTCGTCTCGTTCCAACCCCCTCCTCCCTCATCTCATCTCCTCACCTCACTAACTTCATAATTAGACTTCTGCCTCGCCATTATTACCTCTTCCAAAACAAACAACACCCCCCTACAGCCGCTAACCCAGCCATGACGCGCAAATAGGCTACGTACGCTCGCTGCTTTTATTAGCTAGCTTATTAACATTTTAGCCACCAGGATGCACCACCCTCCAACCCCACCACCACAACAGAGGAAATTTAATATCCAAAATGATTCAGCAGTCTAGTTTGTTATTGCTATAAGGACATGAGCAGAGGAGCGCTGAGTAAATGAGTTATATGAAGGCTTTGGGGGAGTGTGAAGACTCTGCTCACGACACTAATGTGTGTGTGAAGCAAATGTGAAATATACATGAAGAGATATGAGATCAAGTGTGTAACGAGGACAAGGGTTTATATATTACACAAACCAACTCCTGTGAGCTTTAAGCCAAGTGATAATGTACCTGGACTTGTGTTTTCTTTCATTCACACATGTTTGAGTAACTCTTTGTTATTAGTGTCGACATCTCCAAAGCTCAAAATGCTCTGTTCCACCTTGTGATATCATGTAGTGGTGGTTTTCAAGTAAACAAATCCTTTTACCTTCAGGCCACGTCCACACTAGTATGTATTCGAGTTGTTTTCGTTGTGGGTACAGTGTTCATTCACACTAATCTAATTAAAAACGGCTCCAGAGACGGAACGATCTGGTGCCTCCAGCTCCCACATATTCATCTGAGTACAGATCTGATCCATCACTGTGTGGACACCTGAAAACACTGATCCTCTGATGTAGGTCTGTGCACCGTGAAGTAATTCACCACCAAAACACTTAGAGGCCAGAATATGTGTCCATTCATATAAACGTGTGTCTGTGTGTACGACCTGCACACGTATAATCTCTGAAAAGTTTCACATGAACCATCTCCAACACGACAGAAACACAGAACAGACTCACCATCAGCAGAACACCCCTCTGTCACAGACAGAACACTCATATTCCACTGAGTCATGTCCTTTAGTCTGACAGAAACTGAACCACATCAGCTTCAAAGGTTAGTTTATGCAAATTAGCCATGCGGTTTGAAGTTTCCTTTCTGTAAAATGTAAACAAATATGCTCAAAGCTGTGTGGATAGAGAAGGATTGTGGACACAGAAACAACGTGTCTGGACACAGATCATTTCTGATACTTTGATAGAGTGGTATGGTGATTCGTTTCAGTGTAAACATGGCCTTAGTTCAGTAGAGGTTGGAGATTTCTGGACTGAAATGATCCAAATGATTCAAGAAAGTGTATTACATAGAGTTAAAAACACAGTGGAGCATATCCTGTATGATATGACATCACAAAATAGAAGCGTTTTCTCTCTAAAAGAAGAACTCAGTCTAAATGTACAGGTTTAGTGTTAAACATATGAATAAACAAAACACAACTTCAGGTCTGTTTGTGATTAGAACATAGATCAGAATAAAGGTTACAGTTTAGCAGCATCGTGGCCTCACAGTAATAAGGTTTCTGGTTCGATTCCTAGATTGTCTGGGCCTTTCTGTGTGGAGTTTGCGTGTTTTCCCTGTGTCTGGGTGGGTTTCTCCCGTCGACATCCACAACAGGTCAAATCCTCCAGATCAGGACACAGCTGTGAACAGCACTGGCCAGGACAGGACAGGTTACCCCGGCAGCTCTGGGTGAACGGTGGGTCAAATGCAGAGAGGATCAGTAAAGTAAATCTTCACCTTGACCTTAGGTATCTTTAAATTCTATAACTTTTTGTTCATGATGTGGATGTGCATGTAAGATATGTGTAATATGAATCATGAATCAGTCACTTATCCCTGTGAGTGGTGTCACCTCTCCACAGATCTGACCTGTAATTGGGCCTGGTTCTTAATGGAGAGCGATGTGTTTAATGCCATCTTGTGGAAGTGGAAAGTTAACTGAAGTGGAACCTAAAGATACAAGGTCCAAAACAACTCTAACAAAATGGGAAAAGTACTTAAAACGCTCAAAATTAGAAAAGTAAACTATAATCAGTATAATCCAAGTAAAAAGTGAGTGAAAAAATAGATGGTAGGAGAGAAAGAGAGACCGTGCACAGATGAAATGGTGATTTGACATGGAATAAGATTAGGACATAACATATGGTGTGTTAAACCAGGATTCTAATTCAGTTTGCACATAGACTTTGAGAAAAACAAAACATGTTCAGTATTCAGACAGGACAGATGTAAAATGCTTTAATAATAGAGATGGGTCCATGGGTCTTTCCTGGATGACTTTTCCTTGTAACAACGTGGAAATAAATGAGAATGCCATTTACTATTCTATTATATGAAGCCATTTCCTGACCTCATTACTGACAACACACACACACACACACACACACACACAGACAGCAGAGCAGACAGGCAGATGTCCTGGTCTCATGATGTCCTTCCGGGGGGACTGTGGGGGACTCTGGGGGGACAGGGGCAGTGGACCCTTTATTGGATTAACAGTGCCCAGGATGACATCACCAAACACAGCCATGCCTGCTCCATGTGTGCGTGGGGCCGGACATACACACACTCACACTCACTTGCTCATGATGTGCACAGGAGAAAGAGTCCAAAACAAATAAAACAATGACCTTTTAAGAGCTTTAAGCATGTTCTAATGATTTCTCTCATCATCATCAAAGAAAGGGTATGATTCAGTGAGTGGTAATGGGATTACAGTTACTTTGTTGAAATAAATGGATTACACAGCGGTATTTTCCTGTTTTCACACTTTGGGCTATTCCCCCCCCCCCCCCACTGGCACAGTTCTCTTTGTCTTCTGAAGTGTGCTGCTAGTCCTATGACAGCAGTCCAGTTCCACCCCCCCATGCCTTCGAGGAGCCAGAGGAAGTGTCTAGGATGAGGGAAGTCTTTAGCTGTGTTCAGACTGTAACCTGAAGTGACCCAAGTCAGATTTTTTGGCCTCTATGTTCCTGTATCTGATCTTTTAATGACAGTCTGAACAACACAGATCCGATTTTTTCAAATGTGACCCAGACCACTTGGATATGTGCTCCTGAAACTGATACATTTCTGATCTTTTGAAATGTGACTTCAGTCTGAACGACCAAAGCGCATTTATTTGACCTACACGTTATCAACAAGACACAACGTCACTATTCTGCTCTGAAGTAGGCGAAAATGGTTAATGAATTTTGTGTCACTGAAGTGAAGCACATCACCACTCACCACTCTTGGCTCCGTCTCCACATCCACACATTCCTTTCCACAGACGTCGCTGCCACTGCCCCACAAAACACCACGGCCATAAACCTCGTCCTTCTCCTTCTCAATCTCCTCCTTAAAACATATAATCTGTACGTGTTCTGGCTCCGGTACGAGAAGAACTTTAAAATCTCCAGGTGCTCAATGCTGCGTCCATGTTTGGACAACTTCTGTAAACACAGAGACGCTCGCTGCGGTTGACGTCGTCGTGTCTCCAGTGCACATGTGGGACACTTTCGGGCCATTTAACGTTCACACAGGGGATCACATACAAGTCACATTTAATTGGAAATGTGAATGACCTCGCAAAAACATCGGATTTCACAAAAAAAAAAAACGGAATTGAGCGTTAAGCCCTGCAGTCTGAACGTAGCCTTAGAGTCTCTGCTTAGACTGCTCGCCTCATGACCTGGCCTCGGATAAGTGGATGGATGTATTTGATTGTATCCATAAATCAGAACACGTGGTAATGTCTCTTAGCCTTGGTCTGTGCATTCTCTCCCTGATTCTTGGGTGAATATTGAAATGCAGAGCCCTCACCTCCCCAAACCAGGCCACTTTTACCTGCAGCACCTCCACAGCTCTGTGCCTTGAATAATACTCGCTTTGAAAATGAAAACACATTGACTTGCAAATGAATTGAGAGTCAGACGGCCTGTGGTGTACGGGACATTTGTGCGGAGCGCGCCGGCCCTTTAAGAAGTGCCCATTTGTAAAAGAGATAGATTTACGCGGCGGTGGCACACAGGAGCTACTCAGAGGCATTACTAAACTGTGGTGTAACGCCGCTCCATTCGTCTCCTTCAGCCTGCCCCGGCCTGTCATTAACACATGAAGAATCACTCTCTCACACAGAACCCGCTCGGCTCTGATCAGGGGCGGCTGTTGTGACGGAGCGAGCTGCTTATTCCACACAAACGCCTGTCAGCTTTAAATGAATGACGCTTATTAAGGCACTTTGGTTTCACTGAGAAAATCACCTGACACTTTCTGTTTTTTAAAAGCTAAACTAAAAAGGCTCAAATCAAAAAGATGGTGATGCATGCTAATCTTGGAGGATGTCAAGATGGAAGGGACTGAAGGAAAGATTTAGATTTGAAATTTCATAAATGTGACCTAATTGTCTCCCCAAACAGGATCAAATATGGCGGTAACACTTTATAATAACTACACCTTATTTAGCCTTAATAAAGCATGAATAAAGGCTTAATTAATAATGAACGAAGACTTAATTAATAATGATTCATGCTTAGTAACTACTTAATTACTACCTGAATTAGCACTTGCACTTAATTTGCCTGTGCTGTAAATAGTTACTCATAATTATTTCATACTTAATTATTCATGGACTAACCATTTGAGCATTTATTAATGATTAGTAAACTATGAGAGAATGATTTACTAATAATGCAATGCAATGATAATTCAGGCAGCTGTTATCTCTTAGTTAAGTCTTTTGGACAGTTTTTCTAAAGTGAAGACGAATTATGCTTTATTAAACATTTACTAAGCGTGAATCATTATTAATTAAGTCTTTGTTTATTATTAATTAAGTCATTATTCATTCTTTATTAAGGCTAAATAAGGTGTAGTTATTATAAAGTGTTACCAATATGGCTTTTACCTCTAACAATTATTTATTCTTAATTACAAAAAACACTGGAGATGATGGGCAAGTTGTTATAATTCAGTGTTTTGATTCTCAAGGTGATTATCCAATCAGAAAGCAGAATGAGCCTCGCATGAGTCTCTTATTTGCGTTGCCAGTTCCAAAGCTGAAATCCAGCTTGTTTAAACCTAAAAGGGCTAAAATCTCTCCTGTCTGAATGGTCACTACCTAAACCAGGGGTGTCAAACTCATTTTGGTCCGGGGGCCATATCCAACCTCCTTTGATCCCAAAGTGTCCGGATCAGAAAACTCATGACATATAAACCCCAAAAATAACAATACGTTTAAATATTTGTGCAGAGAAACACAAATCTATTACAGAAATCTTTTTTAATTGATGAACTCTTTCTTTTACAAAATATTATAATATTATGAACAACCTGAAACTTTAAGAAAAATGCAATTTCAACACAATGTTTTAACATGAACTTGTATGCAAACAGGAAAAAGTAATTTTTTCTTGGAAAATCCTGCACTCGGCTCCACTTTTCTCATGTTGGACATTTTTCTGATGAGGGTGTCACGGTCAACAGTCAAAACGATCGTCCTTTAAGAGCGTTTGGAAAGAGACAAGTCTTCATTTGTGCTGCTCTGGGGGAGGGGCCACGTACAGAGACGCTGGAGACACTGTTGTGATAAACACCACAGAAAATTAACAATATTTTAATAGAAAATCTAATTAAAATATTTTAATAGAAAATCAGCCGTATGTTTGACACCCCTGGTCTAAACAGTCATGAGTCAGTGCTTTCTTCATGGGCTGTTATGTGCAAGATTTTGAGGACTTTTTTAAAGGTGCAGAATTCATTCTTGCTCCCACCTGCATCTGCAATATTTTGTCCGGCTCCCCCCGCAAATCCTGCAGGATGGGGACGTTTGCTTTTTTAAGCTCTATCAAACATGGAGAAGTGGAAAGGAATTGTCTAAATGTGCGTGAGATTAGACGACACCTGCAAGATTAAGCTGCTTAAAATGTTTTTATTAATGCCAAATAAAATATCCAGCACAAATTCTGTATGACAGGCAAACAAGAATCATTTGTATATTTTACTTTACACACATATTTAGTTTGCGGGACTTCAGTTTATCATCCTACCTGCCTGCTCATGCAGTGTGCAGTCCCGCTCCCGCCTGCAGCTGCAGTGAGCTTTCAGATATGTCCTGTGCCGCACTGTTTTGCATTGAGTCCCACAAATATGATATAATATTTTCATATGATATAATATTCTGTGTTAAACTGTTAATCACTGATAACTCAGATTCAAATTTTTATTGTAATTAAAAAAATAATAATAATAAAACAAAACACTACATAGAGCTCTTTTAAAGAAAGTATGGAGTCACACACACTTGACACTTTGCAGTCACTGGATCAATATTATTTCTCACTTTACTTTATGCATTCCGAGTGTCCTAAAAGGCTCTGTTCAGGCTTACATCATAAACCAGGAAGATGTTTGGACAGATGCAATGACAACTTCTCAGTTTTCTTCATCTCCATGTCATTGTAGTGTTCCGTTATGTTCAGCTCATCAACAATTCCAACCACACCTCAGTTTTCATCATTTCCCCACTGACACACAACTCTGAGTGCACTGGTACATGTGATTAGAAGAGATGAGGGACAAATTCCAGATGATTCCAAACAGCACATACGTCTGCAGTCTTCATTTTACCTCTGATCACATTTACTTCAGCAGGTTTGATCACAGTCGGTTTTAATAGATCCATGTTTGGTGAGCCCAGTGTCGGGAACTACACCGGAAGTTGTAATTGCATCTTTCCAAACGTCCTCTCACAGGCCCTTTTACCTGACTTAGTAACCAATCAGATAATTATAAATGGTTGTCAAGTGAATGAAATCAAACATAGTGATATCACTACCTCATAAACTTTCCCCATGATCAGATTCTATGCTAATCTGAACCACTTTCTCAACCTCGTGTGGAAAACTGGACTCAGAAAAAACAAACAAACACACACACACACACACACACACACACACACACACACACACACACACACACACACACACACACACACATCCTCTTCCTTCAGAATGCTGTGGTTGGTGGTCATGGTGGTTGGTGTTGGTGGCCCCAGGCAGGTCTGACGGTGTGACCCTGTAATATCCCATAATAGTGCTGAGTGTTTGGGTGTGTGTCTGCCTCCACACTCTCTGTTGCACACAGGGATGGATCACTCACCAGCGTCCCATTACACTGACACATGTGGTCACGTGCTGCAATTACAATCAGTGGCTCCCTGTTTGACCTCAGGCCTGGAGACATTTTCTGTAAACAGGAAATTCAACCTTCACATTCTGAGACTGTAGTCTTTCTTTTTAAATAAGGGGTATTATGGAAATCTACTTTTCTGGAGCTTTCTCCCATGTCATAGCATTGTTTATGGAAGATCATTTGTTCTATCAGAGTTTGAATTTTAAATGTCGTTGAATTTCTCACATCCAATGTTTTAATTCTGAATTTTTCGTTGCTCAAATGTTAAGTATACATTTTCAAAGTGTTAAAAAAAAAAAAAAAAAAAAAAAAAAATATATATATATATATATATATATATATATATATATATATATATTTTTTTTTTTTTTTCAAGCCCTCAAATTCAACAGTCAAACTCAGAGTTTAAAATTCGCAGTGAAAAAAAAAACAGCAGGAAAGACCCAAAATGCCAAGACGCAAGAAGCAATCGATCCAAAGTGATCTGATCTGACTAACAAGCAGGAAATGGTGCCATGAAGCGATCTGATTGGTCAGAATTAGCCTCATCAAAACCATCTATTTTATTTGTTAAGTGTAAACCCCGCCCACAGATGAGAACGACCAATAGGGAACAGCCTCTGTCCTCCTCACACATACATGATCGATTGCTTCTGCCTTGGCATCTTGGATTTTTGCTGTGAATTTTTTTTTACTGCGAATTTTACACTTTGAATTTTAACTTTTGAATTTGAGGGCTTGGAAATATCTCTGCTGGATGTTTAAAAGGTGAATTTTTAAATTTTGAATTTATTTGAAATATATTGGAAAAAGTATACTTAAAATTTCAGCAACCCAAATTCAGAATAAAAATAATTCAATTATTATTATTATTTTTTTAATCAAAGTGAGAAATTCAGTGGTGTTTACAATTAAAAATCTGATGGAACAAATTATTTTCCATAATTATTCCCTCATCACAAATATGCCTGAAGATCTTTAGCATGTCATCCATGCATGTTCTTCCAGGTCCTGTTGGAACCCTGGTCATGGTCAACAGTACCAGGCTGTACAAGACGCCTACAAGTCTACTTCACCCATACTCCTGCTCTGACATGTTTCATAAATATACAAAGGCATGTGCGCTACAACTTCACAAACCTGATGTTTTGTGCAGTAGTTTCATTAAAGGGGTCACAGTGGTTGTGTTGTGATGGGCTCTGAAGGGGGAGTGAGCAAAGTGAGGAGGGACTCTGCACATCAAAAAAGTTGAAACATTAAACATGATAATACACTGTTTTTGGTAAATACAGTGGTCCCTTGTTTATCATGGGGGTTACGTTCTAAAAATAGTGAAATGCGCAATTTTAGTCAACTTTATATTTAACAATGATTCTATCTGTTTTAAGTCTGTAAAACCCCTCACCACACCCTTTATACACTTTTCTCACACAGGACAGTTACAACACTTTATGCATCCTTCTTAAAACTTATTCCTGCTGTCGTCCTTTTGTTATTTTCCTCCTTTATGTAACAAACCCAAGATTCATTTATTCCGTGATGGAGCCTACAGCGCAGAGTCCTGCACGGATCCATTTTTGGAGACCCACACCTGCACAGTACAACACTGCACCCGCCCGTTAACCTGAGATTATATACAATTTTTTGCGCTGTACACTCCATGGATTGAACCAAGACTAAACCGGGACTAACCTAGGACTGATTCTAGGACTGAAGAGGAGGACTAATCCAGGACTGAACTAGGACTAAAACGGGACTAAAACAGGAGCAAACCAGGATGAAACCAGGACTCAAACAGGACTCACTGTCGGGATGGGCTTGGAGGTGACCGCAGGGGAAAGTACCGGCTCATATGCCTGCTTTGGTGTTCCCTATCTTAAGTCCAAGATTAGTTCTGGTTTAGTCCTGGTTTAGTCCTGATTTAGTCTTGGTTTAGTCCTGGTTTAGTTCTGATGTAGTCCTGATTTAGACCTGACCTGTGTGTAATCACTACCCGCCCACATACCTGCCTCTAAAATTCCAGAACGTTAAAACCCGCCCGTTTCAACAACTATTTGCCGGTGCAGGACTCTTCTACAGCCGTGTAACTTCTCTCTTCCTCCAGCGTGTCCAGAAGTCCAACTTTTTGTGTGATGGTTACATCTTCCTCTGTCTTTTGGGTGTGAGCGCAGGAGCCTTTGTCGGTGAAGAAAGTTTCGTCAACATTGTGGGTTTTGTTGGGGAGAAAACTTGCAAACATACAACACTTCAGAATCACACTGATACAGATCCAACATTTATGTACATTTGGCTGAACACATTCTGTACTGTACAGGAGACACGACACGGAGGAGACTGATTGACAGTGGTCTGCAGTCTCTTATCCAATCAGGACGCAGGGGGAGGAACGCAATACACCTTCATACATTGTAAAAAAAGGCAAGCAGAATTGCACTAAAAACATCTGCGAAACAGTGAAACCACGAAATGTGAACTGCAATATAGCGAGGGACACTATAAAACATTTTCAAAACAGTAAAAGATAATAAATGAGTTATGTGTTAGCATATAATACCCCGCAGAAGTAACCCCCCCTTTAAAGCTGTACTGTGTAACTTTTCTGGTTTGCTCCATGTTTGTCTTCACAGAGATGTTATTGCTTTTCTGAAAAGGTTCCACAGTATGATATTAAACTTCTATTTCTATTGTACAGAAACCCTGAGAGGCAAGAGGAAAAAAAAAACCAAAAAACAAGCAGGTCATTTGGGCTGTTCTTCTTTTTTTTTTTTTCACCAACTCATTTTTTTTTTGTTTTGTTTTTTCTACAAAATTTTCCCATCCCATCGCAATGAGAACAAGCAAAATGCAGCTGTTTGCCACATAAGCTAAACAGAAGCACATCAACAAAGGACAACAGCACAACTAAAGTACAATAGAAAAACAGCGTCTTATGCCTGTAGTGTGATCAGTGATGCATCGAGCTTATTTCTCACATAAAAGAGAACTCCAAAATAAAACTCATGAAAACACTATGTTCAACTATAATGAATACACACATAACCAGGAGCAGGTGAGTTTTTATTTTTTATTTTTTTCCTTCAGCAACATCAACAGTGGAAAAAAATTATGAAAATAAAAATTGAGTTGGTGAAAAAAAAAACAACAACAAACAAACAAACAAACAAACAAACAAACAAAAACAAAAAACACTAGTCCAAATGACCTGCCTTTTTTCTCTCTCTTTCTCTTGCCTCTCAGGGCTTCCGTACTATGACAACAACTAGGTAGTAGAGCCCTCTCTAAAAAGTGACTTACATTTTAAAACTTTTTTTGGCACTTTTGGAACAGTAATTTCATAATTCATTTCCATCCGCCTGAAGCTGTACAGTACTGTTATAGTCAGGAAAAGTGGATGACCAAGTGTCTTGCCAAATGACACAACTGCCATCTTTCAAATTAACTCTCTGCACTCTGTACTCGTCTGATGTCACTATTAAATTAATCAATATCCTACTACTTTTGTACCCCTCAGCAAAGCACTTCACATATATATGCCAGTGTATAAATGCTGTTTGGCGTAATTTAAATTGATACTTTGCAGGAACATCACAAATTTTAAGATTGTCTGAAACTTAAGAAAAATGCAAAAGTGATTTAAACAGCACAGGGATGAAGTGAAACACTGTGACTGTAATGCTGTTAGAGAGTGACTCAACACAAATCAGCTCACCTGGTGTAGTTCCAGATAAGTCTGCGCTCTGTCAGCTCGTGAAACCTGGACAACTTCAACCCCATCTGCAATCTTTCCTCTTCTCTCCAAAATAACAGAATGTGCCATCTTCACCCAACTCCAACAAAATCTTCTCAACTTCCAGCTCTTTGAAACATGTCAATCTCAGCACTGAAACAGCCTCCTAAATGTCGCCAACTACCTCCTCCCAGAGTCCTGCACCGGGTTGGGTATCTGCAAATAGTTGCTGAAACGTACAGGTTTAACGTTCTGGAGTTTTACAGGCGGGTATGTGAGCAGGTAGTGATTACACACGGGCGGGTCAGGTGAATCAAATGAACGACGAATGGGAGAAAAATACTTGACGTGCATCCAGGACGTCCGTTGCCCCAGAAACAAATGACATTTCCTGGTCTTCTCCTGGACCGATGGACCAGACTGAGAGGGACTTTAGTGTTTTTACATCAAACCATCGATGGAAGGTGGCTGGTGGCTGCACTCCTGGTTTAGACCTGGTTAAATCCTGGTTTAGCCCTGGTTTGGTCCTGGTTTAGTCCTAGTTCAGTCCTGGTTCAGTCCCGGTTTAGACCTTGTTTAGACCTGGTTTAGCCCTGGTTTTGTCCTGGCTCAGTCCTGGTTAAGTCCTAGTTTAAATCTGGTGTAGTCCTAGTTCATTCTTATTTTAGTCCTGGTCCAATCCTGGTTGAGTCCTGGTGTAGTCGGGGCGATGGACTCAGCGGTTTGCTGTGTGTATATATTTATAATCCACTAATGACACGGTGTAGGTTCAGTCCTGGTTTTGTTCTGGACTAACAGGATGACCCTGATTTAACCCGGGCACAGGCGGGTAGCAGGTGGAATGTTAATGGGTGCAGGCGGGTGCGGGTGTGGTGCTGTACTGTGCAGGTGTGGGTCTCCAAAAATGGACCCGTGCAGGACTCTACCTCCTCCTCAGTGCAGACTCTGGTTAAAACAAAACTCAGATTAAAGTCTATCTTGAGTAACAGAGTTTAGACAGAGTAGTGCCTTCAGTTGCTATCACACCCCCAGGGGACGTTGATATCAGCTGCACAGTGTTTGGAGGAGCCATCAGTAGAAAATAACAGTGACAACTGCACCAAACAAGAGTTTTTAGTGTGGAGGAAATACCAGGAGGAACACCATGACTCTCCATCAGCTCTACATCCAGACAGTGAAGACACATCCAAACATTTCATACGATTCCCAAAAAGTGGACTAAATGTGTGTGTGGTGTGTGTGGAGTGAAGCTCGGAGCAGAGGATATGCACACAGAGTCAAACCCTGGCCTCTCACTGCCTGCGCTCTTCAGCCTGTGATTGGCTAATTGCTGTGGAGGGTCTGTTGTCCTTGCGTCTGATTGGCCCATTGACTCAGGAAGTGTTTGTGAGTGAGTGCACTTAGAAGGAGAGCACTTCACACAGAGGACACAGCTCTCAGCTCAGCACTGCTCACACTCCTCCATGGATGTGGAGTTTTTACAAGTTTAGAATATTCAGCTTGGTGATATTATTGAAATTTATCAGATGGAGATGTATCGTTTCTCATTTCCTAAAAGCTGTTAACCCTGTAGTTTAGACTTTTACAAAACTCTATGAACATGTTCTGAAATGTCCCTGTGTGTCAGATGTCCTGCCTCAGTAATGTTACATTTGTACATTTTAGAGGAAATTGTTGTTTATTGAGTTTTTAACTTGTTACTGTTGCCCCTTCATCAAAAATGCCTGAAGTTGTGTTTTGTTTCACTCGTGCTTATTTCATTCATTTTTTAATCTAACGTCGTCTTCAGTCAGTCTAAAAAAATGCTCTGTTCGCATTTTGCCTGAATTGTTGTGTCTCAATTAAACACCGGATTTCCTCTGCTGACTATTTAAGACCTTAACTTATCACGAGACTCGTTTGGTGGTCAAATTGTGTTGACAATGAATGCATGGAGTTATTATTATCTGAGTATAAATAATATAATCAAACACTTTATAATTAGATGCAGACAGTGCACAGCAGATTTATTCTGACCTCAACAGATTCTTATACCATACATCAGTACTGGAGCAAGAACCATTTTACTCAGATGGGGAATAAATGGATACAGGGTCTTTACTCTAACTACCGTGGCATTACAGCTTGTTAAACTGTCATGAGGACTGCAAATCAATAGCCAAGTCCAGACTGATATCACTGTGTATTTTTATACAGATCAATATCAGTCTGATCCCCACGCCCTCCTGTGCATCTCAAGCCCAGTGTCCTGTCGAAATGAGCTCCCGTAGCCTAAATCCACAGTGACGTCTATCGAGTCACGCTACCCTGACATAACACAACCTTATGTTTTCCTTTAACAGTTGTATAGATCCCATCAAGCCAAACTCTGACCCTGACCTCCCACTTTGACAACATATTTCTTTGGATTAGAGACGCAGGTTTGATGCTATTTGCACACTTTGATATAAATTTACTTTATACCTTAGTTATGTTTATTTAATTTAATTTATATACTGTAAATATGTGTAGGTAGTTCATTTGGACAGTTGTATTCTGCTCAAATAGGCTCCGACTAAAACGTGAGCACACAATTATCCACAGGACAATTTAACCATCGAATAATGTCCCACTGTAAAATCACCATTATTCACTCATTTAGATGAATTTGGGCAGAGCTCATTTCCACAGAGTGCTAAATAAGACTCCACTATCGAAGAGAAAGAAATGACTGGAAACACTCAAATCTTTATATTAAACAGCTTTAAATATTTAACACTACATATCATAGGATACAGTGTGAGTTTCCTGTTATAATATAGTGATATTTTATTTATACATCAACTTTCTAAACAAAGTGACAATGTTTTCTACACATGGAAACAAAATAAAATACGATGTAATGAAAATGATAACTATAAAATCAAATGTTGAATCCAAACTATTCAATCATCTAACGTGGACATTCTGTGTCGATGTTTAACTGTGTCGATGTTTAACAGACAATAAAACCAAAACACTTTTAAAATGTGACTTGTTACTCTTCTTCAGCCTCGGGAGTTCAAATCGATGGCATTTAAACTGGAACAAAGCTTAGGGGGTCGTGCACATGAGCAGTAGAGCCAGGGAGCTCAAATCGACGGATAGGCCATTTCAACAGGACACCAGCCAAATGTGATCGTCCAATCAGATTAGTTTTTTTCAGTGACGCATGTGAAACAAAAGAGCTCATTGGTCACCATCATTTACAAATAAACTGACATTTCTCTCTCAGATGAACAGAGCTTCTTTTATTAATTCTGTAAAAATCTGCCACGTTTTCAGACCTATGTGTTTTTTTTTAGGGCTGGGCAAAAATAAAAAAAATAAAATGAATCGCATGAGTTTGAGTGAATAATCGCGATTAATCACATGTTATACGCAAAACCAATTAATGAATTTGAATATAGTGCACTTTTATTGGAAATGTAAATGAAAGAGCCACACATTTGTTGTGCAAACAGCATTTTTTTCACAGGGGAACCTCAGAATCTTCAAGGTTTTCTGAAAGCTCAAGAAAAAATATTGAATGGACTTTTGTACTAATATATTTTTTATTCAGCGAGTAATAAACACTACACTAGTAATACTTTCTTGATAATTTTTATAAACTTGGACTGATATTTCGTGGGAAACAAAGGGTTAATATAATGGAATGGAAATGGACCAATCACATTTTTTCTTCCAATGGTATCTGGGTAAATCAGTGACTCCCCCTGCAGCACTAAAGAAACAAGCTCAGCTCAGAGTGCACGGCTGGTCCGGCCGGAGCCGGAGCCCATGGCCGAACCCGTGCCCAGAGCCGGAGCCCGCAGTGAGATGCAACGGACACGCTGCATCTCACGTGGTCAGAAAAAAATGGAAAAAGGTGTAAAGAAAAGACATCAAACTTAAAGAAACACTCGCGGTGGACTTTTTCAAAATAAAAGCCAGTGAGAAACAGACCTTTACAATAAAATAAATGAATAAATAAATAAATAATAAAAACTGCGTTAACGGCATTAAAATAATTGTTGGCGATAATGACTTAATTAGTTAATACAAAATTAACACGTTAACATGCCCAGCCCTAGTTTTTTTTGTTTTTGTTTTTGTTTTCCTTTTCTTCCCCATATGCAGCTGTGTTTGTTTGGCCCATGCATGTACCTGATTGGCTAATCAACCTGCCAATCACACCCATCTGAACTTGGAGAGATTCAGCAGTGACCAGCCTCACATGTGCATAAAGTCTTTAGAAGTGTGTGTTCTGGATCACAGTCAAGCAAAACAAAAGTTAACCGACCAAATCCAAAGTTAAAACTTTGTTCCCAAATTAACTCTCATTTCCAGCCTTATCTAAACGCTGCTGCATCCGAGCGTTTCTAATTCCTCATGACCAAATGTAAAAGCCACAGTGCAGTTTATCTCCTCCGCCTCTCCTCTATCTCCTCCTCCATCTCTGGGTCTGTTTTTGTGCCTCTTCAAACACCTCCTTTTCCTCGTCTGTGCACGGAAATAGAACCCTCAACCCTGGCTGTGTTTAGCAGTACACAGGTGGAGTTGAAAGCTGCTGTGATGTAGGAGAGCAGGGCTTTATCTGGGAGTACATCTCTTACCTCTACGTGACTGCTGGAATAAAGGACGCGCTATCTTCAAAATACATCTGAAAATAAACTATAGAGTGTGGCTCAGGCAGAGGGACCCGGAGACAAAGCGAGCGCACTCCTAAATCCACTTTTAAACAACACATATTATGCAACAGAGACTTTTTAAACTCTGTTATAATGTTGTCACCTCATCAAAAACAAGCCTGGAGTTGTATTTTGTTTCATTCATACTTGTTCATCAATCCAATAATCCAAAGTCATCTTCTCTGAGCTCTCAAAAATACTCTCTGCACATTTTGCCAGTTTTGCTGCATATATTTAAAACTCATGACTTCTGTGCCTGATGTATGTCTGGAATATTGTGTGTCTTAAAGGTGCATCGTGTGTTCAGTTGGGGTCCATCACCTGCTTGTGTCTATGGATGTGTCATTGATCTGCCTGCCATTCCAGACAAAATGATAACATCTCCACAGAGAAAAACATTTGACAGACCACAGAAAGGTTACACAATGCACCTTTAAAGCAAAACTGATTTTTTGGAGCTTTCAACAATGTTATAATGTTCCCTCATCAGAACATGCCTGAAGAGGTTCAGTTGTAGTTTAGGTGTAGTTTATAAAGTGTGTTTTCCAAATGCACACTTTGTTTTATGTTAGAAAATGTGAAAAGCTGATCCCAACGTGACCATGTTTAAAAGAGAATTAAAGCCACTCCCGTTTGAATTTGTACCAATTCATGCGTGTTTCATTAATCCTGCATTGTTCTGGGTTTGAGTATTGAGTGCTCAAGAAATTGCTGTTTTCACCTATCCCCTATCCCCGCCCACTGCTCTGTGCAAACTCGCATTTACTTTAAAATATAGACTTTGTTTCATCCATGTAGGGTTAAAAAAATAGTGGAGGAACAGTTGTCCCATTATTATTAAAAACAAAAACAAAAAACTAATAATAATAAAAGGTTGTATCTTGATTGTTTCCTGCATGTTTGAGTAAAACTGGATTGTGCTGCATGTTACACTGGAATGCTTAGAACATTTCCAAGAATCAGTTGAGCAGGTTTGAACTGAATGACCCTGAACCCATTTCTGCTAACAAGTCCTTACAGATCAGTATTGTGGTTTACATTGAACAGAAGTGTGTCCAAGTTTATCAGCAGTACCTGGAGTGTGTTTCCATGCACATCAGTATCCCGGTTATTATCCATATCCTGGTTATGGCAGGATTCAGGACACTGTGTTTACATGTGCGCTGAGAAACCAGGACACTCATATCCCTGTCACATGACCAGATGGAGTATCCTGGTTTCTTGACATAATCTTACAAAAATTATATATTTAATAAACCAGAAAAAAAATACAAACAACTATGAGCTCATTTAGCAGAGGAAGCTCGGGAGGTTCTAACCATCCCACAATCCAGTGCACAGATCCAACCCAGCGTTTCCAAACACAACACAAACCTGCAGCACATTCAGTTTAAAATCTTCAGCATATTAAACTCAACTTTACAACATATAAATCATGACCACAGTAGAGACACATCAGCCCGTTTGCTCAAATGATTCAGCTTTGATCACATTTGTTTTACAGAATCAAAACTTAAAACCACTTGGGTCATTTGCATAAACTATTAAATAAACTACATTAACTGCACTATAAATGACATTTGTATAACTATAAACTAAAAACTGCTCGCTCCTCGTGTCCTGATGTGGTTCAGCTTCTGTCGGACTAAAGGACATGACTCAGTGGAATATGAGATCTGTTCTGTGTGTGTATCGTGTTGGAGATGGTTCATGTTCATCTGTTCAGCAATCAGACGTGTGCAGGTTATACAAGTGCAGATTGTACATGTACAGGTTTAGTACAGCTCTTTATTCACTCCCTTTTTTCACTTATGTATGATGACTTTATTTATGTTGGTCACTTTATTTATGTCAGCTCAGTTGTGACTGAAATACTGAAAAGTGTTTGTCTTTTGGACGTATGCGCACTCAACTTTATGTTGCAGTATTTGGGATACTCTGTGTACATGCCACAAGTATCCTGTTTACTATTGGAATATCCCAACTACTGTATCCTGGTTTCTCATAACTGAGATACTGGCTTATTCAAGATTCTGAAACCGGGATACTCAAAAAACACGATCATAACCGAGATACTGAGTGACAGTGACAGACACAGTAACAAAACAAAAACTTGTTTGAACAGTAAATACATGTACAGTTATAGAATAGAAGGGTGATGGACATCTGAGGTAAAATGGAGGCAACCTATATGCAGTTTGGCAATCCTGAGAAAAACAAAGCATGTACAGAAGGAAATTAGGGGAGTGGCTGGAGTTTATTATATGAGTTTATTATTATTTGTTACATCAGAATAAGAATAGTTTATTAAAATGACCAAAAGCTCAGGGAAACAAATATGAATGGTTTATTATACTATTATTATATACAGCTACATTCAAATAAATCAATCAATAAATACCCTTAAATGAGTCTGATAAGATTCATACAATGGCACATGTCTATGGCCACAGCTGCCTGGGGCAGAGTGTGTGTGTCTCACTTGTGCATCTATGATCATATTACAGACATGTACAGTGCAGCTCCTCGTCTTTTCTTTGTGTGAGCGTATGAAGTGAAATATATTGAACATCTGTTTTCTGCGCTGATGCATTTTCTCATTTCCATCTTGATAATGACCTTTGACCTCACCATGGATACACGCTGTCATGTGTCGCCTGGTTACTGTAGCGTCACATAAACCAATATCCTCGTCTTATTCATCATTTATGACACCACAAGATTAGCATGATGTTGACAGCGAAGTGCAGAACGCAGACAAAGACGGATGGAGTTTGTTTATTACAGTGGTTAAATTTGACCAGTTTAATGCCATACTGTGGAATATTCCAGGCTGAGAGACAGAGCAGTAATAGATTTATCGTTAGAGTTTCCTGCATGTATTTCACTTGTCTTCACGAAACATATCTTAGTGAAGAATCTTATCTTATCGACCCCGGGAGCCTCGCTGCTGTGTTAAACTGCTTCAACAACGTGAACAGTTGGACGGCACAGAACTTCCTACAACTCAACACCTCCAAATCTGAAATCATTTTAATCAATCCACCTTCCACATCAGCAATAGTCTCAACCTTCTCACTCCCAACATCACCCCTGCTGCCAGAAACCTCACCTCAACTTTCACCTTCACACCAAAAAAGTCGCCCAATCCTGTTTTCTCCACCTCTGCACAATGAACAAAATCAAACCTGATCTTGAAAAAGTCATCCACGCGCTCGTCTTCTCCTGTCCAGACTATTGCACCTCTGTCCAAATCCATCTCCCGCCTCCAGCTGGTTCAGAAGCAGCAGCTCGGCTCCTCGCTGGGTTTAACATCAACAAATGACCCTGTTTTACTTCCCTTCACTGGCTCCTCTGTGTTTTAGAATTGATTTGAAGATTTTACTGAACACTTTTAAAGCTCGTTTGCACCAAGTTACATTTCATTTGACTTTTAACCCTGTCCGAGCCTCCCACAGCCGCAGATCCTCAGGCAGGTGTTCCAAAGTCCAGGCTAGAGGTCTGCATGGGACAGATTTTTTAGTCCCGTCCGCATCTGCAATATTTTGTCCCGCTCTTGCCCACAGGATGAGGATGTTTGCTTTCTTAAGCTCTGTCAAGCAACGGAAAGAAATTGTCTAAAATGTGTGTGAGATTAGACGACACCCACAAGTTTAAGATGCTTCAAATGTTTTTATTAATGCCAAATAAAATATCCAGCACAAATGGTGTATGATAGACATACATGAATCATTTGTATATTTGACTTTACACTCATATTTAGTTTGTGGGACTGCAGTTTATCATCCCACCCGCCCGCTCCCACAATGAGTTTTCAAAATGTGTTCTGCACCGCACGGTTTTGCGTCAGGACCCATGGGTGTGGAAAGGCTCTAGTCCAGACTCTGGACGAAGGCTGATGGAGCCTTTTCAGTCCGGGCGTCTCGGCTTTGGCACAACCTGCCTGAGGAGGTAAGACTCGCACCATCACATCATCTTTTAAATCCCGTCTTAAAACTCCTTTTTATCAGTCGGCCTTCCTTTAACTGGTTTGAGCTTGATTTTATTCCCTATTTCTTTTTATTCAATTTCTTTTTTTAAATAAATGTATTAGAATTAACTGGATTGCTTGCATCATTGTCTGTTTTTGTGTTTTCTGTTTACTATTTTTTCAGTTTTTTTTTTTTTTTTTTGCATAGTTGATTCCTGCTTGTACAGCCCTTTGTAAATGTTTTTTTTTTTTAATTGCTTTATAAATAAAGATGTATTATCATTATTATTATTATTATTATTATTATTATTATTATTATTATTTGGAATGAGCATGGTGCATGATTAAACAGCAAACTAATGTGCAATGTTTTGTAACATACACCAGCCACGCCTCCTTCACCTGTCACACCTCCTTCACCTGTCACACCTCCTTCACCTGTCACACCTCCTTCACCTGTCACACCTCCTTCACCTGTCACACCTCCTGCATCATCCGGGCCTCCAGCACCTGTCACACCTCCTTCACCTGTCATAGCTCCTTCACCTGCTGTGCCTCCTGCATCACCCGGGCCTCCAGTACCTCCAGCATTTCCTGCACCTGCCACACCTCCTTCACCTGCCACACCTCTCCTGCACCTCCTTCCATCTTCTGTACCTCCGGCGTGTCCTGCTCCTCCAGCTCAGCAGGCTGCAGGCTCAATCTGAGATGTTTTTAACAAGGGGCTGGTCAGTCAATGTCAGATCAATAACTGTCCTATCTACTGCTCACCTCCGCACTATTTTGTATATGTGTGTGTACGCGTGTGTGTGTATGTGTGTGTATAGAGGTGTGTGTGTGCATGTGTGTGTGTCCACGCCAACGATGGAAATGAAAAACCCAAAGCGTTTTTGGCCCCGGCGCTGGCAGCCAGGCACCAGTCAATAACGCCCAGACGAGAGGGAATATTTCTGAGAGAGAGAGAGAGAGAGCTGTGAAAGAGAGAGAGACAAGAAGAGGAAAAGAGAGACACAAACAGGGGGATGAGAGAAAGAGAGAGGGAGAGAACTTAAGATAATGCAGAGAAAAAACAGAATAAGATTGGGAGTGTGGAGTGAAGGAAGGAAGCCAACAGTTTAGCCAATAAAGAGCCCAGCACAGCACTATTGCAGATTGGCCTGTGGAGAAGAGACGGGGAGGGAAGGGAGGGCATCTGGACCAAACAGGACACACACAAGAGCCGAGTGGATGTGTTTACAAAGAGTCTGGGCACAGGCTGAACATGGTGATGGGAGAGTTTGATAAAGATGTAGCATTAAATGTACATTACGTCACCTTTCAGGACAGGAAAATGTAGCCAAGTGAAGATTGTTTAAGACATTTTTATCATGATTTGAGTACCGTATTTTTTGGACTATAAGGCGCAATATCAATAATGTCTCTCATCTATTTTCATACATAAGACGCATTAAGAGAAACAAATGCAAAACAAACTAAACTTGAGACTGATCCTTAGTCCAGACGTCCACGATCCATCGGCAGATCGTGGTGTAACTCGCCTGGTGTCGTCTCCCTGGCCTTGGTAAATATTGATGTGATGTGAATGTGATGTGTTGAATTTTTTTTTTTTTTGATAGTGATTTTTGACTTTTTACATTGACAGTAATAATGACATATAATAATAATAATGCAAAAAATAATGCACATTTTGACAGTTTGCACATTTGTTCATGTAAAATCACATGACTCATTTGCATAAACTATAAGCACCAAAAAAAACAAAAAACAGATTTGACAGATTTTTGAGCGCCATCTACCACATAAAATCAGTTGAAGATGAGTAAGCACAACCAGAATTAATACATAAGACACACCACTGTCCATTTTTGAGAAAATTAAAGGATTTTAAGTGCACCTTATAGTCTGAAAAATACGATACATTTCACTTGACAAGTAAAATGATCTACCAGTGGAAAAAGACGTTTTGTACTTAAAATATGAAAATACACCTGGCTGCACTTAAGATAAGAAAAACAACAACTATTTACACTTAAAACAAGAAACAAAATTGCCTGTATTAAGAAAAGCGCTCTTATACCATTGGTTGATCATTTGACTTGTCAAGTTAAATCGACTCAAATCAAGTTAAATGGTCTTAATTTAAACAATTTTCACTGACTTAGATATTGTTTCTTTCTTTTTTTTTTGTTTGTGTTTTTGCAGTGTAGCTGAAAGGTTCCACAGTATGGCATTAAACTGCCATATAGTGCATTCATTAATTTCGTGTTTTCAGTTTTGGTCTTGTAGTTTCACCTGCTTGTCTCCATAGATACAGATGGTTTAATGTCATATGGAACATCAATATAACATGGAAGAACTTTCGGTAATATTTTGTTTTCAAACTTCATACACACAGTTTTGACAGGAGACGTAACAGGACTGATCTGATCTGAACGATCACTCCCTAAACCCCAGCACATGCACAGTGCTGAGTCAGCGCTAGTGCAGCCTCTGCAGCTCAGGGAGGGAATTCTGGAGGTTCTGATCTTCAGATGAGTCATGATCTGTTCATAAAGTGAGACAGAGACAGACTTGGCTGTGTGTGTGTGTGTGTGTGTGTGTGGGTGTGTGTGTGTGTGTGTGTGTGTGTGTGTGTGTGTGTGTGTGTGTGTGTGTGTGTGTGTGTGTGTGCAGGTGAAAGGCTCAGGTCGTCCTGTTGTGCTGATATTGTGATATACACTGAACAGCAGCAGAGCAGTTTGTTTCTAGATGCATTTGGGATAATTCCCTGTTTTGGAACAAAATCACTCTTCATCACATCACTGACTTTATTCCTTCTGCTGAGGCCTAAGTGCCAAAGTGTATCCATTTAACAAACTCATTGCTCTTCGCTCATTTGTTTGTTTCAGGTTGTTTTGATTTGTCGTAGCGTTCTGCCTCGTCATCATCACCCCCCCCCCCCCCCCCCTCCACCCCCACACCCCTCCTCCCTCCTCTGGAACCAAAGCTGCACAGCCCAGCACT
Source organism: Boleophthalmus pectinirostris (assembly GCF_026225935.1). Classification (NCBI taxonomy): domain Eukaryota; kingdom Metazoa; phylum Chordata; class Actinopteri; order Gobiiformes; family Gobiidae; genus Boleophthalmus; species Boleophthalmus pectinirostris. Next base: position 39,782,692 of record NW_026571404.1, read on the forward strand.
CCTCACCACAACAAGCCCTCATCTCATTAACAGTCCCCACCACGTGCCAACGCACTCAGCTGGTGAGACGCACATGCACACCCGTGTGCACGTCAACACACACAGACTGAGGGGCGTGCACGTGAACACACACAGAGACAGAGAGGTGTGCACGTGAACACACATAGGGGCGTGCACGTGTACAGGGGCGTGCACGTACAGGGGCGTGCACGTGCAGGAGGAGACAGGGGCGTGCACGTGCAGGAGGAGACAGGGGCGTGCACGTGCAGGAGGAGACAGGGGCGTGCACGTGCAGGGGCGTGCACGTGCAGGAGGAGACAGGGGCGTGCACGTGCAGGAGGAGACAGGGGCGTGCACGTGCAGGGGCGTGCACGTGCAGGAGGAGACAGGGGCGTGCACGTGCAGGAGGAGACAGGAGTCAGCAGGTTTGGTCTGAGCACATCCACACATCTGTTTAACAAGGACTCAGTCAATGTGAGATCGATGAGGGAGAAAAGCTCTGAGGAGCAGAGGGGAGGGGCCACGCACCAGCTCCAGATCTATCACGTTTAAATACTACACTGATAAGAGCCTGTACTCTGCTAAAAGTACTTCTTCATTTCTTGAGTTCATTTTTTGTTTGCTACATTCCACACGTGTCAGTCATAGTTTGAAACAGAAAGAATCTTCAGTGTAAATAATCATGAAAATACAACATACAGGAAAAAGTGTGTCCAGACTTTTGACTGGTAGTGCACCTGGAGTTACATTTTGAAGGTTGTTTGATGACTTTAAAAATGCACATTGAGTGTATTGTTTATAATAAAAACTATTCAGAAGTTGGGGAAAGCTGGTGATGAAGAAAAACATTTGCAGTGTTCTCAAAATGGCTCTTATTTGCAACAGTTGAATTGTATAATGTTAGATTAGACACACACACACACACACACACACACACACACACCCATACGCCCACGCACGCACGCATACACACACTGCAGTGGTGGATGTTAAAACACAAACACACAACTGAAGAACAGTGGGAGACACTTCCATCTTCTTGTCCTTCAAACTTCAGCCTGGTGTAGTTTGAAGAGTTCACTGTTTGTGACTGCGTGCCTTTGAGCAGGAGTGTGGCTCCTGCACTGTGAGAGTGCTGCTGGTTCAGAGTAATCGAGTACTAAACATACTTTGTGCATCACACACATCAGTGTGGAGATGTGTGCAGTGTTTTTGTGCACATGAGCAAATCTGTTTCCCAGACTTTGTACTTTTCTGCATGTCTTGACCCTGACGCAGCTGTGAACTGAAAACCATTTCAGGAGACTTCATCATGAAGCTCACTGAGAGAAAGCCAAAGGGTTTACATCTGTCCACAAAGCAAAGGATGAACACTTAGAGGATTTGAATCTAAAATTTAAAATATATTTTCAGTTTAGAGTTATTTAACATTTTTTTCTTTGCTGCATAATTTTAAAAACAGTATCTCGTGTTATATATTTGATGTCTTCTGTGCAAATCGGAAAAAGTAGAAATTAAACATGAAGAAAAAACATGAATGATGTGGATGGGTGTGTCCAGACTTTTGACTGCTCTTGTACCTCTGAGCACAACACTGACTCGCTCAATATTAAAGGCACTCCATCAGAAAAGAAAAGGTTTCTTTTTTTTTTTACCATTTAAAGTTTTCTTCAGCTCTTAAATGACCCTGTGGTGGGTAAATGAGTTGTTTAAATCCATGAGTTCTAAACATGACCAGTCTGTGTTTGCTGATGTGAGCATTTTGTGTCCATATAAAGAAAACTCCAGTGCGATGTCCCTGCAAACTATCAATAAAGAATACCTCACTAACAGCTAGCAGCTTTTTTAATTAAGCTTCTGTTTAATCAATACTCCCTGTGCTGGCGAGAGTGGCATTTTGAGAGCACAGAAATGAGGACGTTTACACATTTTCATGTACATGATCTACAGACGAGGATCCAAGGATAACACGTCCAAGGATACGTGAATAATACTTGAATAATTCATGACCGTGACATGTTGGAACAGTAATATTAAAATGAATTTCACATACAAATCGAGGCTTTACACTCCAGCGATGAAAATCAACATTAAAAGGGTATTATAAGAGGATTATTATAGTTATGTGGTGTTAACACGTCACATATTTAGATCACCGTGTCACCTTTTATTGTTTATTGAAAAATTCTGTATTAGTGGTGGGCGATATCTCGATATTTTAAATATATCAAGATATTTTTTAAACTCGATATGGATTCTGACATATCGTATATATCGATATAATGCTTATATTCAATTCTGATTTTGCCGCTTCACTTGTTTGTCTTCTCTGTGCTCGCCCTGCGCCCCTGATTTTGCTGCTTGTGTCTCATTCACTCGTCACTATCGCCATAAACGCCCAAAGTTGGTCCCGAAGAAAAGCTTCTAGCACCACGAAACTTTTCTACCATTTACAGAAAAAAAACATCAGCAGCACATCCTCATATTCCACCGAGCCGTGTCCTTTAGTCCGACAGAAGCTGAACCACATGAGCAGCATGAGGAGTGAGCTGTTTATGTAAATGAGTCATGTGGTTTTAAGTTTAGTTTCTGTAAAACATAAACACGTGTGTAAAGCTGCATTAAACACATGATAATCTCAGACGGGCTGATGTGGCTCTAGAGTCGTTATGGTTTATATGTTGTAAAGTTTACTTATGCAGAAGATTTTAATGAATAATCTGCTGCAGTGTCACTTGTACAATGGTGTTTTAATCATTGGGTTTGATCTGCAGTGGATTGTGGGAAACCTCAGAGCTCCTTACACTGGTGAGGAACATGGATCTGATAAAATAATGAACCTCCTGAGCTTCTTCTGTTAAAGGAGCTCATGGTTCTGGTTATTGTACAGTTAACAGAGTTAATACAAAGATGGGCTTGAGTTGAGTTGTTTTATTTATGAATGAAAAGAAGGAAATATGTATTATTTCTTTTATTTTACAGTTAAATTATTATTTATGTAATCAGGGATTTTTTGTAATCTTAAATGCTCCTATATGAACTGCTGACCTCTTGCACTTCAATAAAAAAGACCTTGTGGAATTTGACTGATTTGTTTTTGTAGTAGTTTTAGGGAGTTATTTTTCCTGTACAGATATCGAGATATATATCGTATATAGAGATATAACAAAATATATTGAGATATATTTTTTGCTCCATATCGCCCAGACATATGCTGTATTATCATGTTTTATATAATTGATATTGAAACTACTGCACATCGCCTCAGGTTTGTGAAGTTGTTGTGTAATCTCACTGTGAACTGTAAAGAGGGTTTGACTAGGGCCCGGGAGAGATCGCTAAATTACTGAAACTTTCATGGATGGCATCTAAAAACCTCTTCTGAAACGTGCATAGTCGCCCTTCTTTAAACTAAACTGGATATTTGTGCATATTTGCAATTGAGATATGTCTTTATTTCAAGGACAATTGATTTGACTCCAGTGATGTACTTGTGTATTTGTGTGTTTGTCAGCTCATTGTTTTGCAGTGGATTGAACTTGTGTAACTCCGTGTCCTCAGAAAACATTACACCAACTGCACAGAGACGTCAAAAACAGGACAAAGCGATCCGAAGTGAGCCCAAATGAGCTGTAAATTTGGGCAATGTCTTCAAGGCCACTTTTCGCACACCCAGATTAGTGGAAGTTCTCCGAAGTGAATCACCTCTCCTCCTGCATTAAACACTTTTTATGAGCGTCGGAAGCGGCCGCTCTAAATCTATTCAATCACGCCTTCGCTCAGACGCCATTGTTTGGAGAAGCGCGGCGAATCGATAATTTTGTGATTGTAACAGCCCCCGGGGAAGTGAGATAGAGGCTGCCTCAGTAATGAAGCGCTACACAGAGCTGCAGGGCCCGCAAATCACACGCTGTACGCTAACGTCTGCGGAGAGGGGGGCAGGGGAGGGCTAGCAGGCCGCGGCTACATCCGATTAGCGCTCGTAGCTAAAGCAGATGGAAGTGTGTAAATGTGTTAGTGAAGATACAAGTGTTCGTGCTTTATGCTAATGTGCGACTGCAGGACAAACTCAGTATCTGACTTTTTTATTGAGTTATTGTTGGAGATGTGCAACTTTTTCAAACAAGTTAAGGGCTTGAGCGGAACAAAAACAAATCTTTGGGTTGGAGTGGAGGTAGTCGGACATGTTGCAGAATTGTCAGAATGTTCAAATGTAGAAGGCACCGCCCACCACTAGATCCCCCCAAAATTTAAAATGCTAAATATTTTCACACGATGATGAAATCAAGAGCTCAACTGCAGAAACAAAAAACATGTGACTTCTTTCCAGTATTATCTTCTGCTGTTATCGAAGTGTGGACGTGCATTGCCTAGAATATTCCACATAACGACTTCTGCACTTTCTACCAGAGAAAAAAAAAACAAGCAGGTGACAGCACCAAGCCAAGTTACAAGCCAGATCTGTGGGGAGGCGACCTCACTTATAGAAAAACAAACAGTTCATTTCACACAAAGCAGCTGTCCCAGACTTGTGTCCTTTGAAGTGCACATGCTGCACTTCTTAGTCCCATGATATGATACGTTAAATACTGAGCAAAAAAAAACAACAAAACAGTTTCAGAGGAGTTCTTTAGTTCCTCCCTGCAGACAGATATAAGGAAGTGTCCACCAGTGTCTGACCAGAACTGAAGTAGTGCCCGGTCAAGCAGAAGTAAACAGCAAGGCCAAAAATTCAAGTTAATGCATCTGATATAAAAATGTATTGAACAGATACATATGTACTCTAGTTTATGAAACTGTTGACCTTTTTTCTGTACCATTTTTGGTTCTAAAGTTCCATATGTTTTAAACAGACCATGTATGAAACATGGAACAAAAATTATTTCCCAAATTTCAAAGATCTGCAAATCATGTAAATAAATGGATGTATTTCATCATATCTTGTGTTATTCCATCTTTGAACTGTTGATGAAGGTACATGATTTTTCAAAAAAAAATTATTTAAAATGATAAAAATTTGCTTGGAAGGACTGACATATTTTATAGAAATAGTTTCCTTTTATTTTGAAGTAATATTAAAGTATTCGGGGAAAAAAAGTTGCCAAATGATGTAAAATCCTGCACCTTCTTCTTGTTTGCACAATTTTCCCTCCGTTACTTTTCCCTCCGTTACCATGACCTTTCTTAATAAAAAATCTCATGACTCAAAAAGTCAGAGGTTTTTCAACCTAATCTTGTACCATATGGTAGAAAACTATATGAAGCAAATATTCTAACCAGTTTGTTAAGGATATGGAAGTGAGAACCAAGAGTTATCACTGTTTGGATTTATTGCCCAAAAAGTGCTGCATATTTCATTCCCTCCGTTACTGACATGAGTTTTTTAATGTTTTGTCAACAACTTGAAAGAATATCACAGGTTTAACTTGACCCTGTTGGAGTGTAACTCTTTCCTACATTCTGATACTTTACTTATTTCAATAGTCCCTCTAGTTTCTGAATAAGAGACATTTGAATGTCAAAAATCTGCCTCTGTTTCCCTCCATTACCACTTGACCGGATCCAGAAGCAGCTTGGATGAGATGCGAAATGTCTTCAACCAAACTAACTTTTGTCCAGTCGACAAACTGAATTTTCTCCTTGCCCCAAAACAAACAACATTCTTTTGAGCTCTGAAAACAGCTGCAACTGAACAAACACGAGATGGTCAGAAAAATTAGGTTGAATTATGTGGTCAGTTTTGGTCACTCATCGAGGTGTCTTCTTCAGTTCTGTTCAGTTGTGACTACACACTAACACACCCTAGTTGTTTGTAAAGAGTGTCTGTCATTAGTTAAGTCATTTGAAGCACCCTAAGGTGTGAACTGTCACCTTAATCCTTGTTAACACAACAGTTGAGTTGAAGCTCCTACTGGGTGATCACATGTATTAGCAAACCTGCTATCACTATTAGTCCAATGAGATTCATTTGGTCTTCCGATATTTTATGTCATTAGGTTCTTTTTACAGACCAAGAGTTTGTTTTCATCCCTGACAGTTTTGTCTACTCCCTGCGCTCTTCCTCAGAGTCATGTGATGTTGCTGTGACATGTCGGTCAGATGATTTAAACAGGTTTTGTCTCTGTCTTCCTACCGGTGGAGGCAGGAGGACAGCGCCACCTGCAGTCCCACTTCCTCAGGACAGTATCCCAGGTGTGTGAGAATAAAAATGCTCCTCGTCCCAGTTTATTGTCCTGTGGGCATGTTTCCATATTATGATTGCCTCTTTAATCCATCGACGGTGTTTGTTTTCCTCTGTCTCAGTGATGTTTGCTGCGTTCCAGTCCAGAATGTGCTTCTCTCGTTTACAGTGGTCAGAGATGGACGATTTGAGTTCTTCCTGTTCTGTTTGTGTTTTGTTGCTCGTGTGCAGGCCTCCACTGTTTCCTTTTCACTTTCTGTTCTGTGCTCCTTTTTTCGTGGAGTGAACTCCCTCCTTGTTTCCCCGGTGACTTGGTTGCAGGACATGTTTTGTTGCTACTATCACTACTGTCTAACTACTGTCTCTACTGTTTAAATGACATTTAAAGGATGAAGTTATACATAGGTGATACTTATGTTTAAATGTTTATTATGTTGTAAATGCCACAGTGAATACAAATAATTCATGCAAATTAAATGATTTGACCTCCCACGATGCACCTTGGCCCTGATGAGCTCCACAGAAGCTCGTGTGGTTCAGGTCTGTGTCTGGACATCAACTCTCACTTACACAGAACTATAAACTATAAACTATAAACTATAAACTTTAAACTATAAACTTTAAACCAGCCTTCAGCCCCTGCTGCCTGACAAAGACAGAAATACTGTAACATCATGTTTGGTCCAAAATGAGTTCATGTCATTGTGTTTGTATTAGAGACTCTTTTATCATGTGAATAAATATGTGAAAAATATTGAGCTCAAAATTGACCTTTGACCTTATTTGTCAGTTCCTGTTCTCTGTCTTTGTATCATGAGACAAAAATAAGTTTTTGTGCAAAGACAAACGGCAGAAACAGTGTGTCTTTTGTTTGGGATTTAGTTCATAAATATATTTTATTTTCAATTCCAACCTCTGGCCTCCTTCTTTTTGTTGTGGCTTTGACACAGAGTCTTAAAACATGAAATAAATAAACCTTTGCATCCAATTATACTTCAGTGATCTTTAATGTGAAAGTATTGTGTGTATTTATTCATACTGTACACACTCTTCTGCAAAGTCACTTGTGTCAAACTGTTTCACTGTGGAAGTGTCACGATCTTGATCAACACTAAACAGAAAATCCAAAACTCTTCTAAATCATTTAAACAAACACATGATGACTGGAGCTTCGTGATATGTTTTTTTTTTTTTTTTTTTTTAAATAATAGATGGAAGTCTGGACAAAATCAACCAAATAATGATTTTGGCTCATCATACAAAGGAAGTACAGGAAGTATCAAAGGTCAATTCTGAGTACAATATTTTTCACATACAAATATTTCTTCATTCTGGCAACTAGTTGTCACATTTTGGGAGTTCTGCCTATTCTACTTTTGTCTGGACAAAACACAAACTTTGAAGTCATTTTTCTCAGTTTCACAGTCTGGAAAGTTAAGCTCTTTTAACTTGTTCTATTGTAAACAAGTGTGTGTTAGGCTACGTTCAGACTGCAGGGCTTAACGCTCAATTCTGTTTTTTTAAATTTTTATTTTTTATGAAGTCTGATGTTTTTGCGAGGTCGTTCACATTTCCAATTAAATGTGACTTGTATATGATCTCCTGTGTGAACATTAAACAGCCCAAAAATGTCCCGCATGTGCACTGGAGACAAGACGACGTCAACCACAGCGAGCGTGCTCTGTGTTTACTGAAGTTGTCCAAACATGGACGCAGCATCGAGCACCTGGAGATTTTAAAGTTCCTCTCGTACCGGAACCAGAACATGAACAATTTACTTGTTTTAAGGAGGAGATTGAGAAGGAGAAGGACGAGGTTTTTGGCCGTGGTGTTTTGTGGGGCAGCGGCAGCAACGTCTGTTAAAAGGAACGTGTGGATGTGGAGACGGAGCCAAGAGTGGTGAGTGGTGATGTGCTTCACTTCAGTGACACAGAGTTCATTAACAATTTTCGCCTACTTCAGTGCAGAATAGTGACGTTTGTGTCTTGTTGATAACGTGTAGGTCGGATGGATGTGCTTTGGCCGTTCACACTGAAGTCACATGTCAAAAGATCAGATATGTATCAGTTTCAGGAGCACATATCCAAGTGTCCTGGGTCACATTTGAAAAAAATCAGATCTGTGTGGTTCAGTCATTAAAAGATCAGATACAGGAACATAGGGGCCAAAAAATTTGATTTGGGTCACTTCCACTGCTGGGCAAGTTACTTTAAAACTGCAATGTGTTATTTATGACTTGTTACTGTCATTTCAAAGTAATTCGTTACATTACAATGTTACTGCATTTAAAATGTAAGACATTACATTACTATTGCATTGCTTTAAGTTTCTCTCACCAAAATAACTGCGAAAATGCTGAACTTTTGGACTGAACCAGGACTAAACCAGATCTAAACCAGGACTAAACCAGAACTGAACTAGGACTAAAACAGGACTCAGTGTCGGGACGGGCTCGAAGGTGACCGCAGGAGAAAGAACCGGCTCTGCTCCGCTCCTCACGAAGGTAAGAGCGACCGTAATCCGATCGCGCTTTATGGACACCCTGCTGCGGGGGCTCACAGTCCTGATTTCAACAATATTTGTGGGTACCAGACCCGGTGCAAGACTCTGCTACAGTGCGTAACTTCTACCTTCCTTAAGCGTGTCCAGAAATCCAACTTTTTGTGCGATGGTTTGCATCATTCAAGCCTCTGTGAAATCTGTGAAACAGCGAGACCGCAAAAGGTGAAGGCGTGATAGAGCAGGGGACGACTGTAAACCAGGTCTAAACCAGAACTGACCCAGGTCTAAACAGCGAGTTCTGCGTCGATCCTTTCGCCCGCAGTTAACTGACGGACTATGCGGCTGCGTCTCCGGCGTTTCACCGCTGCTAATATTGCGGTGATTTTAGCGAATTTCTATGAAGAAAAACCCACCACTTCAATCCAGGTTAAAAAAGCATTGTAACGCGTGTTACTCACATTTGTACCAAGTAAAATATTACTTCTTTTTTTTCCCCTGTAATGCCACATTACTGCGTTACAGCAAAAAGCAATGCTTTACAGTAATTCATGACTTTTATAACACGTTACTCCCAGCACTGGTCACTTCAGGCTGCAATCTGTATGTAGTCTTAGTTTAAGTGTAGTTATCTTCTCCCTTTACACAGATATGAGACACTGAGAGACAAAACGTTTGCCTGATTGACTTGATTCAGAGCCGTCATCAGCATTGGTATGTGCGCAGTGGCTCGTCCCTCCCCGTCATGAGCCCTCGCGTCCTGTCCCTCTGGCTGCACACTGGAGCGTCTCACGGTGACGTGGATCAGATTGGACAGGGCATTAGCGTGGAATGATTAAACATCTCCTCTTATTACCTCCTTATGAAGATGTAACGCTCTCATCAGCCGCGCGCCCGCTCTCCGCTTGTTAACCGCTAATATCCAATCACAACGCTCCCTGTCCCCGCGACCCCTGCGACCCCTCACCCCCGACGCGTAATTGGACAGGGGGCAGGAAGTGGCCGGTCGTCCGCGGGGTCTAATTGGTTGATGAGCCAGTGCCAGTCGGCCAATCAGGGGTCAGCTGGGACGCTAACGCGGTCTGACATTTGGGCAGGTGTGGAAATGATAATGGATCATTTGATATTTGATTAGTTTGCGAGTGTGGGGGGGGGGGGGGGGGGGGGGGTGGCAGCCAGAGAGACAGATGGCTAAGCGCTAATGGGGCACATGCTAACTGGGATAAGTGCTAGGCGTAATGGCGTTGCCGCGGGAAACGGAGTGTGCACACAGACACGTGCGGGGCAGAGCGCTGTGAAAATCCCATAACGATAATGAAGTGGTAGTGCGCGTTTACAGTGCGTTTATGTCAACAAAGCGCCGGACAAGAGGACGGCGAGCACGCTGGCGTCGTGTGTGATGTGGGCGTTTGAGCTGAGGGCCACGGCAGATGGGTCATGATTATGGTTTCATCATTTGGATCAACATGCACTCAAAATGTGAAGCAAAACAGAGAGATAAAAATAACTGTAAAGGTTATAACGGAAAATGACTGAAGAGCTGATGTGATACACTTGACTTTGACATCAGGGGAATATCGTACGGTAATTAGACATGTGCAAATATACTGAAATATCGTCATATCATATCGCTTAATGTGATGATATGATGATCGATATCGTGGGCTGCTGTATCGATATATCACCAAGATTTTGTGTAAAAGCAACAATTGTGTCGACATTTTCACTTTTTGAAGAGTAAAATGAATGTTTTTCATATTAACTTTGGACAAACTTAGTGAATTAGTAGATTTAGTCGACTTTTAGTATGACAGCCATGATTTAGATTTGTTTTTCACTGAATCGTATCAAGTGCACTATACTAAAAAAAACTATCATATCGTGGCCTGTGCATCGAGGTATGTATCGTATCGACAAGTTCTTAATGACACCCAGCCCTAATAGTAATATCATATCATTTTAATTATAATAATTATTAATAATAATGATTCTACGCAAAATGTGTCTTGCCCCAGTTCACATATTTTAAATAAGCTGCTCTTGAGGTCAAAATAAGTCCAGAGTGTTCTGTCTGCATCTAATAAGAAAGGGTTTTATTGTCTTATAATCAGGAAGTGCACATTAGCATGCTAGCTTTTGTTAGTGTTAGTATGATGGCAAAACTCCATCCTGGTCGCTGAAAAGTGTGAAAAGTGCTCATAAACAGTACCCCAACCCTGTGGACCAGTACTGGGGCGTGGGTCATTTGGTACTGGGGTGCGAAAGCACCAGGTCCAAACGAGGACTAAACCAGGTCTAAAACAGGTCTACAACCAGGACTAAATCAAGACTTAATCCTCTGGTCCGTGAAATATTGAATATAGAACTGGTCCTTGGCACCTAAAGGGTTGGGGACTCACATACACATACACATACATATACACATACACATACACATACACATACATATACACATACACATACATACACATACACATACACATACACATACACATACACATACACATACACATACACATACACATACATACATACATATACACATACACATACACATACACATACACATACACATACACATACACATACACATACACATACACATACACATACACATACACATACACATACATATACACATACATATACACATACACATACACATACACATACACATACACATACACATACATATACATGTAAAATACCAAGTAATAGCTGGATTTCAATTAACTGCCAGGTCTCCTTTAAACACTGGGTGCAGGTGTATATTTTGATAAATAACCACCTGTTCCAAATAAACACCGAGTCTGTATAGAAAGTCGTCTGTCCCGACACCTTCAGCAGTGGTTGTGGTGCTGCCAAGAAGCTGCTCAAACTCAAATTTTCCATTTTTTGTGCTTTATTTAACCAAGATGTGATGATTAGTGCAGCGACACCATAGAGATCCTGATGTTTACAGCGACAGGAGCAGTTTGACTTCAGGTCAGTCCTGCAGACACCAGACCGGTCATGTGACTGAGTGGATAGGCTCTGTTCTCTGCTGCGTCCGGTCACTCTCACCTTCACTGAAAAAGCAGAGGAACAGACGATGCTGCTGTAAAATCCTGATTTCAAAGTGACATAAAAAAGAAAGATGGTGCAACATAGCAGGCAGGAAATCGAAGCAGTTTTTAAGAGTTTTGGTAAAATGACTTCAGTTTGGCGATTGGGAGGAAGCAGAGATGTGATGGTAGCTGCTCAAGAGGATAAGGCATAAGAGGAAAGTTATGGCAAAGGGGCGAGGAAAGGCAGGGGACGAGGCGGCAGGAATCGTATAACGGCGACGCCTCCTCAGACACTGGAAAAAAACATAAAAAAAAACAATACTGAGGTAAATTAAAATGACTTAAATTAAGAACATTTGACTTTATTTGACTAGATTCAGCTTAACAAAACAAAGTAAAATGATCTACCAAAGTGTGTTTTTAATTCAAGCAACAGTTGATTTTGTTTCTTATGTTAAGTGCAAAATGTTGTTGTTTTTCTTATTTTAAGTGTAGCAAGATGTCTTTTCATATTTTAAGTACAAATAGTCTTATTCCACTGGTAGATCATTTTCTTGTCAAGAGAAATTTACTAAAATCGTGATAAAACTTTCTTAATTCGTAACATTTGGACATTAAAGTCATAATATTATGAGAATAAAGTTGAAGCCAGAAAAAGTCGTAATTTTACGAGAATAAAGTCATAATTTTACAGGAATAAAGTTGTAATTTTATGAGAATAAAGTCGTAATGTTACGAGAATAAAGTCGAAGTTAAAATAAAGTCTTAATATTATGAGAATAAAGTTATAATATTACGAGAATGAAGTCGCAATAAAATCTAAGTCAAAGTGGAAAATGCGGCAGAAGAAGAACCTTGTTTTTCAAAATAAAACCAAAAATAAGAAAACAAACAACAATTTTCTTCATTATTTGCGCCTCCGGACTGAACCAGGACTGAACCAGGACTGAACCAGGACTGAACCAGGACTGAACCAGGACTAAACCAGGACTAAACCAGGACTAAAGGAGGTCCGGGACCAGACCGGGACTGAGACCAGGACTTAGACAAGAACTGAGACTAGGATTGAGACCGGGAACAGGACCAGGACTGAGACTTGGACTGAGACCGGGACCAGAGCAGGACTGAAAACGCTTTAGTCCTGGTTTAGTCCTGATTCAGTCCTGGTTCAGTCCTGGCAGGCCGTATGTGTTGCAATAGTCCCGCATCGCATTTTAAAGTCACGGAAACGCCATTTCCCATTTTCAGTCCTGGTCTGGCCCCGGCCTCAGTCCTGGTCTGGTCCTGGTCTAAATAATGGTCTTTCTGGTTTGGTTCTAGACTTGATTTAGTCCTGATTCAGTCCTTGTTCAGTCGAATGAACGAATGACACACGGTTTCTTCTCCTTTACAAAATGCTCCAAATTCTCCATTCATTCAGACTTTCCGAGCAGCCGATATTCTCGTAATATTGCAACTTTATTTTGACTACGACTTTATTCTCATAAAATTACCACTTTATTTTTGTAAATTTACGACTTTATTCTCGTAAAATTATGACTTTTTCTGGCTTCGACTTTATTCTCATAAAATTACTACTTTAATGTCGAAATGTTACGACTTTATTCTCGTAGCGCCAGCATATATATATATTTTTTTTAATCTGACCCTTATACTCCGTTGTAATCTTACCTTGACTAGATTTATTTTTTTGCAGTGGAGGTGTGCCTTAAACACTGTAAATTATCGTCAGACTGGTTAAAAGAATTTGAGAACCATATTTTCTCAGATTTACCATGCAAGATTTATGTGAGGAAGGAATTAATCGTCTGCCCTAAATTGCCGCCTGGTCTCAAATAAATGCCTGGTCTGTTAAGTGACTGAAACAAATAAACGCCCCGACTGTTATTTGGTGTTTTACGGTAAATCATCATTGATCTGCAGGACATCCTTATTTGTTATGGCATCCTGTAGTAGGAGGGACAGCTCGAGGACGAGGGGACAGAGATGAAAGATTGAACAGTGTAAAAGATGAAACATTGTGTGATTTAAAGTGGAACTAAACACTTAAACTCCGCCCAGAAGGACATTTCTAACAGAGCTGCTGAACTGGGTAAACCTGGAGGACTAAAGGGAGAGCGGCTATAAAGAACACCACCCAAAAGATTTTTTTTGGGTGGTGTTGTCACAATCTGCATGTAGGTCTGCAAGAACTGTGCACCCCTCCCGCTCCTCACTTCTTTGGCAGCACCGCCTTGCCTAACCAATTTTCTGTGGGAAACACTGACTACTGTTTCTCTTGTTTCAAACTTGAGTAATACTAATTGTTCAGAGAGACAATTGTAACGCGGGTGACAAAACCATGCAGCAGTAAACTCTCTTGCCTCGCTCCTGCTCTCTCATTTCGCATCTCTCTGCGTGCGCTCGATCACGTGACCGCAGGCGACCAATTAGTAAACTATATTAGCGCGAACCCCGGAAGTGCGGCTAGAGGTACGTTTTTTAACTTCAATTCGCCTATGACAAGTTATCAAACTTACCGTGTCAAATGTTAACTCGTAGGAGCCAACTACCATCACCCTTCAAGTGCCCAAGCGAGTCCTATATCGATGATTTTACAGAATTGGCCAGGTTTGATGGCGAGCTAAGTCCAGGTTCTAGTCGGGAACCCACAGATATTCAACTCACTCCTGCCAGGAACCCTGACACCTCCACTCCCCCTGTCCGGGCTGGTAGGAGGCTCTTGTAGCCAGCACTCAGGCTCTTGCACCCTCCACGCACTTGGCTCTACGACCCAAAACTCAATCAACCACTCACTATCACCCCGCACGAACACTTACCCCTCTGAACTCCTCTTCCGGTAGTATGTGCCACATGTACATCTGCAACCAGATCAGTTTTCTCATGGACGTTCAAACTGGATTGTTTGTTGTACATATAATCTACCTCACTGAACTATTCAGTACTCATTCATGTATTGTCTTTTTTGTCTTTTGTCTGTTATAATACATGGTACCAGCAAAGCAGTTCAGTCTCTGCCTCCTCTGTCCCTGAGCCGCACCTTGTCTCCTTGTCACTAGCCCATAGTTATTACACTGCGTTATTAACTTGTAATTACACTGTTATTACATATCATAAGGTTAATACATGAGCCTACATCATGTATTACTATTCTACGCAGCGTATTTGCTACACTATGGTCAATAATGGTCACAGATTTATTTTGTGGTTTATGAATAATGCCTATTGAATTGTGTCGCGAAGATCTGTGACTTTTAAACTATAGGTCCCTAGAAAAACAGTTTGGAAACACTTGTCTAACAGATATCCACACCTCAAACTCAGCCCCTGAAGTCATGTGTTTGTATCCCTACACTGTCTGTAATCAGGGCAGTCCTGCGTGATGTTACATAGTACTTGTAATTGCAGAGGCCACAGGAGGCCGCACACACTCAGTTTTTGGACTCTAAACTGCAAATTTGCACTAATAATGTTTTTAAAAAAAAGTAGGAACAATAGATAATGTTATTCAGACAGCATCTACACAGTTTAGTTTCGTAGAATAAAAGTGGATTCAGTGTTTAGTTTTACGAAACACAATTCTGGGTGGGTAACGTTAAAGTTGCAACACTCCCCTGTGGACTCTTCCTCTGACTGGGGAGCGGTCTAATTCAGTTAGGAGCAGCTCTGTGAAACCAAACCTCTCCCATGTGTCCAAGAACAACATCAGCTCTGCTCAGGTCGTCTTCACAGTGCTGGTTTTGTGTTTTAGAAGCTCCAGGAGTGAACATGTTGACAGGATCACTGGCACTTCGCTCACTCACATCTTTAGCTCTGTTTTTTTTTTTTTTTAGTTCTGTAATGTTCCTATATATATAATAATATAATGTTCCTGGACCGAGATGTGGTTAAGCATAAAAAGACGTCAAAAACTCTTTGCTCTGACCACATTTTGCTGCTACACTTTCATATTTCACCTGTTTTTGCTTTTTTTTTTTTCATGAAGTGTAGGTTAAAATACTTTGGATTGTAAATGTGATTTTCCAACCCAAATATGTTAAACGAAAACTTACTGACAAGGTTAAGGAATGAATGTTTCTTTATTTCCAGACAATACTGAAATATGAGTATTTATATGAAACTAAAAGTATGTATATTATGATTTTACATGTCATTAAAAATGCCTCAGCACAATTTTAAACTCTATGATGGAGTCAGATTTTTTTTAAATAATTGTAGATTGGAACAGAAGATTGGGCGGAGACAGGGGGCAGCAGAAAACAGAGATTTTCAGAATGTGTAAGCCTCAAATACAAATAACTCAAACATGCACGAATCAACTCTGAGTGAGTTCATGATGAGGGAACGTGGTTATAACATGGTTAAAAGCTAATAAAAGCCAAAAGTCCATTTTAAGAACACACCCCCTTTAACATTTGGACTGACAAACTCACCAATGGTCCAAATAATACAGACAGAACAGGGAGCTGAGCTAATCCATACATCTCCTTCTGATGGAAAAAAACAAAACAAAACACATTTTGTAAGAACACATGTTTGTGATAATGTCCTGCCCAAACCTGGAACTATAAACCAACAGTGTAACCCCACACAGAAATAATATGTCACAAAACCTACTTTATAAAATCTGAAATATTGTCCAAGATTGTGCAACAAAAGGTTGTTAGCCGATGATGCAAACAAAAGTCGGCTTTTATGAGTTGGAATCAGAGCAGATGTAAAACATGCATGTTTCTTCTTGGGCTAAATGTTCGTTATATTTTGTGATTTCTTTAGAACAAAAGATTACACAATCACTCACTGTTCCATTATGGTCAGAGCCAAATGGTGATTCTATTATGATGTTTGTCAAGGTATTGTTCTGAGCAACAGAAAGAACTGTGTTTGAAGAACTGCTTCCATTTGGTGGAGCAACAGGCAAAGCAGTCACATCTCCATGGCGACAAGCAGAAAAAGTTACACAGTGCACCTTTGACATGAATTTCTATTCGTGCATTCACATTAGACACATTTTAATTTGAATAAAAATAAACACAAAAATTGTATTATACTAAAACAATACAAAATGTAAAACTCCAGAAATTTAAAATTCATATTTAGTTTCTGCCAAATAGTTTCCCTTAGGAGAGGAGGAGGAGAGGAAAAGAGGAGATGAGGAGAGGAAGGAGTGGAGAAAAGGAGGAGGAGAAGAGCAGAGAGGTCTAATGCAGAACAGTATTAAAGAAGGTATTAAGCAAAATCCATTGAAGCTGTTGTTATAATGTTTTTTCCTCATCAAACACACGCCTGGAGAGGTTTTAGACGTCATCTGTGCATGTTTGAATAATCTAGCAATCTGCCTTGTTACATCGTACATGCTTCTACACGACAATTCTACATAAATATGATGCAACAAAACACACAAGCACCTGTTGCCTTCAATAAAATGCAACTTGAAACTAGTTTAAGTGTGAAAGCAGAAGGTCTGCAGTGCTGCCACAGTGAACGTGTGTCTGTGTGTGTTTGTGTGTGAGTGTGTGAGTGTGTGTGTCTGTGTGTGTTTGCTCGAATCCAAGGAGGAATTACTGTTATGTGTTGTATGGAGAATTATTATTTTTTGTTTCAAATTGTCAATGAAAGTTCAAGATAGTATTATAGAGACGCAGCAGCATTGTAATAATAATGACCAAAAAAAAAAAAAAAATGAAAATCAATCAGCTGTGGATGTGATGGGGCCAGATAAACATCAGCCAATAGATAAAGAGGCTACCTCATTATCTATACATGCATCAAGAATCTCGGACTTCTGGTCATTGCGCAGTGCATACATAATATATACATATATGCATACATATATAATGCTCCACATACAAAATGATCGCTGCAAAATTGGGATGATTTAGGCAGTTTCTTTTTTCATCTTTCCGTGGATCAATCCTGCCCATCGCCTTCACCTTTCACTATTTTTCAATTCCGTTGGGAAGAGAAACAGTTTGAACAGAGGTTTGAGTCACACACATCTGATTCACTTTTGCATTTATGAAGTTCACAAACACATTTTTCGAGCTGTTTTCCATTGTTAGAATCCAACAACCACACAATTACGATGCCTGAATCCCAAAACTAAAATATGACAAGATCAGAACCAGAGACAAAAGTGATGAGGTTCAAAAGACTTGAAAAGATCGACACGTCAATAGACGCGTCCCACTGTAAAATCAAACATGGAGGTTTCACGCTCACTTTTTTGGAAAATCCTTCCCAGTATGCACTGTGCAATGACCTGAAGTCCAAGATTCTTGATGCGTGTATTGGCTGTTAGGTTGTCAGTCAAACTCCCTACGTTTTTAGCGTAGCTGAGTCGCCGGTGTGCTGGGGTTATGTAGTTTACATTTACTTCTCACGCATTCCACACACACAAGACGCCGTTTACTCGACCAACGCAGTGGTTGTTAGCGGGTTTTTCGAACTGTAGCTCCCTCGCAGTTAGTACAAAGTTTGTTGCGGTGGCAGACAAGAATCCACGACCAGTCAGCCGTAAAAGAAAGTCAGTTTTTGAAGTCGCTGAAAGAAGAGAAGGGGAAAAGGAGCGAAGCCAAACTATGGTGATTCTTAGAGATTCCTTCCAGCGATGGCGCGAATGAAGCAGACGAAGGGTTTTAGACTGACACGTTGGCCGATAAATTACTTCTGGATAGGAAACTTCAACGGTGATTCTGAATACGCACAAGCTGTAAACAAACATGATTTCTAGCGTAAGGAGGAGGTGGGAGGAGACGTTTCTACTTGGGGAGCTGCGGAGTCAATGTATTTCTCTTTCCTTGGAAAATCCTCTATACAACCTTTAAATAGACTTTATCTAACCTGTAAATCCTGAAACACTTCCCATGTGTCCAACAGTAGTTCAAAAGTCGGATCTGTGAGCTCTAATGTGGATGAATCTCTCTGCTCCTGTCTGCTCTGGTCTGCTCCTGTCTGCTCCTGTCTGCAATAATTTAGCGTTTCCTCACATGGTTAAACTTGAGAGAGGAGACCATCACATGAACTGACCACAGATGAGAGTTTCTAATGGGACTGAAGACCAGATCAGACCAGGCTCAAAGGACTCACAGTTCTCTCTTTACACGTGCTGCTTCTACAGGCTCTATTTACTCTTAAGTCACCAACCAGGAAGACGTTTGGAAACATCTGAGGACAACTTCCCATGGGTTTGAGGTTGTAAGTCTGATAAAATCTATGAAAAATGAGAAAATGTCCCAGTTTTCTTCATCTCCATGTCATTGTAGAGTTCTGTTATGTTCGGCTCATCAACACTTCCAACCATCTCTCAGTTTTCATCATTTCTCCACTGACACACACTCTGAGTGCACTGGTACATGTGGTTAGAAGAGATGAGGGACAAATTCCAGATGATTCCAAACAGCACATACATCTGCAGTCTCCATTTTACCTCTGATCACATTTACTTCAGTGGGTTTGATCACAGTCAGTCGGTGAGTCCAGTGTCTGGAACTACACCGGAAGTTTTCATCACATGTTTCCAAACATCTTCCTGGTTTGTGACGTAAGTGTGAATAGAGGTTATTGTTAACTCAGTGTGTACTCAGTAGTAAATGATGATCACATTTGCTTGGTAAATCCAGACTGATCTCTCTCTGCATTTTTTAAACCAGTATCAATATCAGTCTCGTTCCAATTTGTTGCACTTCAGGCCCGGCCAAACATGATCATCCAATCAGATTTGTTTATTTCAGTGACACATGTGAAACAAAGAAGCTCATTGGTCACCATCATTTACAGGCAAAAATCACATTTCTCTCCCCTTAGATGTAAAGTTCAGTGCTTCATTGAATCTGCAGAAATCCACCAATGTTTTTCAGTCCCTTGTGATATTATATATATATATATATATATATATATATATATATATATATATATATATATATATATATATATATATATATATATATATATATATATATATATATATATATATATATATATGTATGTATGTATATGTATATGTATGTGTGTGTGTGTGTGTGTGTGTATATATATATATATATATATATATATACATATATATATATTTGTTTCCTTTATTTTTCTTCCTGTTACGGACACACCATGTGTGTCCCTGACAAAGAAGTGTGTATTCTGCAATAAACTTGCAGCTTTCTGGTTTAAAAGTGAGTATGTGCTGCCTCCAGTGTCACTGCAATTTCAAATACTGGTCACATCACTCAGAACTGCCCTGATTAGAGGTGGAGTCTGAAGTGTGAATAAACCAATGACACTGTTCTTATACCCCAGACCCTCCCTGTCACTCTCCCTTTGGTCCTCCAGGTTCTGGAGTTCAGCAGCTCTGGTTGAAACATGTTTGTAAGCAGATTTTAGGTGTTTAGTCTTACTTTAATACAAGTGAAGTTTAATGTAATACTGTAGAACATTTTAGGAAACAGTGCTCCTTTAAAAGGCCAAAACAGTGGCAGAGGGATGGCATTGTGCTTGGGTCAGCTGCACAGTCCCAACATGGCGGCCGGCTGGACACCTCGGGGTATAAATCCTCATTGATTAGTGTGGCTAATTAGCTGGGCCGCAGAGACAGAGTGAGTGAAAGGCCGTATAGATCCAGGCTTGTAGCTGTTACTCAGAACAAGCAGCAACACACTGGAGTATGACCAAGGAGAGCTGTCCTCTGATAAGGCCTGATGAGCTCCACTAACACGAGGACGAGACGAGCTCACAATATACAGCAACATCTGTGCTTTTCTCACACCCACAAAAGACATATTTTAGATTTATAGAAGTGTAAAACAAACTGTTTCAAATCAAGGACAGGTTTGCTGTTTGTGGATTCAAAAATGGAAGTTTTGAAGGTGATTTTTGCAAGAATTTCACTTTTAAATTTTCTGATAATATCATTGAGAGAGAAGTTGAATTGAAATTTTGTAATGAAATCATGAAAGAGTGAAAATGGAACTAAAAAAGTCCTGCCACTTTGAAGGCAGCTGCATTTCCATAAGTACATTTCCCTTTTACTTTTCCCATGGAAAAAGTCCAAATAACACATTTAAAACTTCAAATTCTGCAACAACTTTTCAGTGTAGTAAGTGTAAGTGTCAGAAACACATTTTAAATAAACTTATAGGTAGTGTTGTTTCAGTACCATTTTTTTGGGATTCCAATATTGATACTTGGCTTTACTGTACTCACAGATACTGATACCAGTCCGATACTACCATATTTTCTGGGCTATTAGACTCACTCTTAACCCTATTAAAAAAAATGACCGCGCGCCCACAATCCAGAGCGCACTATACACGAATCCACTCAGGTGTCTCAGCACGACTTCAGTAAACTACAAAGACACACCACCCACAGAACACACAAACACACACGGAGCAGACAGCGACCACACAGCCAAACACACCCACAGACACACTCATCACGCCACACCGACGAGGAACGGAACAGAGGAACGAACCGAAAAAGCGAGTGCAATGTGCCACTTCTAGACACAACTGAACAACTGAGTCACTGTGAACACGCCGACAATCCAGCGACAGACACACCCTCCCTACATGCCACAACTGAACAAAGCCCAGAGTCACTGTGAACGACACAAACAAACAAAACCACTCACCCATCACACTGTTGGGTTTCTTTTAAAGTCCAGTGTGGTTTATTTGTGAAAAAAGTTTGAAAATAGACCATTTAATGACAGTGCGTCTTATAAGCCAGAGCGACTAATAGCCTGGAAAATAAGGTACATAGTTGGGGGAAGTAGACTAAGGCTGCTTCATTTTGTTACACTACAAGAACAATAAATAAATCTACTAAATCACTATCTCTGAAGAAAAGCTAGAAGATTTTGAGAAGTAAGTGTTGAGTCAAATATATAATGATCTTGACCATAAATCGTGCTGATTTAAACACTAATTCATTACTTCCTACTGCACTGCGTGGATAAAAATCACCGAGTAAAAAGACGCTCATCCTCGCAGCACAGGGCGAAACAAAGTCCGAGTCGGTGCTGTTTTCGCTGTTGTCGGGCTGAGTCTCCGTAACGTACATTAGATATTTTATTAAATTCAGTGTCCACTCCAAAGGCTAAAAGAAGGTATGAGAGAGGAAACACAAATGTCTTTTCTGTCATTATTAGTGTGTTTTAAGCATCTGCAGAGCCTCCAGAGCATCTGGATTAGTGGGGTCCTCAATGTGGAAAAAGAGAGTACAGTATCAGACCTGAAAAATGTGCAGTATCTGAGTGTTTGCCAATACCAGTATCAGTATCAGAACAACCCTAGTTATAGGTTTTTTATAAACTTTTTGTTTCCACAGAGATGATTAGCCTTGAGCCTTCAACAGGATTTAATTTCATTTTATGGAAAAAATAAATATAAAAATAAATCAAATAAATGGGAAATTGACTTCTGTTACGTGGGCGTGCACTGTTGAGCTCCGTAAGTGGTTTTCCTCTCGCTCTGTTTGGAAGCCCATTACTTTTATCTGATGAGTAAGTTGGGGAATGCCTTGAGTCCCGTGCTGCGCTCCATCCTCCCTTTGTCCTTTTGTGCACTGTTGCTTGAATCATATCAGGTGTGACTCTCCCTGTGGACTGGTGTCATCAGGGAGCTGTCCACACACTCTGAATGGGCTGTGTTATCTGTGCTCAGGTGAATGCTATTCCAGTGTCACTGTGTGTTCTTCACTCTGCAGACATCTGCTCTACTGCACAACCAGGGACACACACGAGCCTGACTTTCATGCTAAAAATCTATTATTTATATTAGATTCCTTTTAAAAGTGAAATACAAATCATTCAAATTGCCTGCCTCTCTTCTACATGACATCATAAAGGTCATGGATTACACAAAACTGACTGTTGTGAGCTTTAAACCATGTTATAATGGTGTTACCTCCTTAAAAGACACAGAGTTGTGTTTGTTTCATTCACACATGGAGTAACTCTTTATTATTAGTCTGTCTACATCTCAAAGCTCCAAATGCTCTGTTCCACCTTATGATGTCATGATGCAGTAGTTTTAAAGTGAACAGCTCCTTTGCCTTTAGTTCAGTAGAGAAAATCCAGGGCTGCAATTATCTTAATGATTTTAATGGAGGTGTATGTTTAAAAATGCAGTAAAGCACTTTTTGTGTTATCACGACATCACAAAGTGGAACAGAGTGTTTTCAGTTCAGTTCAGAGAAAAACTCAGCCTAAATGCACAGGGTTTGTGTGTTCAACAAGTGTGAACGAAACAAAACACAACTCCAGGTCTGTTTGTGATGAGGAAACTCTGTTATGGTATAGATCAGAAAAGAGAGAATAATGGGTCTTTTAAGAAGAAAAAAATGTATACATACTGTACATACATCCATACATACATGCATACATACATGCATACATACATGCATACATACATACACATACATACATACATACATACATACATACATACATACATACATACATACATACATACATACATACATACATACATACATACATACATACATACATACATACATACATACATACATACATACATACATACATACATACATACATACATACATACATACATACATACATACAGGCATACATACATACATTACATACATACATACATGTACATTACATACATACATACATACATGTACATACATACGCACATACATTGCAGGATAAATATTTAGATTTCCAATGAAAAGTATAGAACAATTCAAATGCACAGCATCTGAGAAAATGTCAAATACCACGCTTTCCTATTTCACTGTAGATTCCATTATGACTGTTCCTCCTGTACCCTTCATGCACTTATGAACCACACAGACACACACCGTCTTCTCTCTGTGTCTGGAAGGAAAACTCAATATGAACATTTCAAATACCAACACTGTGTTTCTAGGTCTGATAGATATTTACACTTTTCGGTTGCTACAAATGTTGAATTGTAAAAGTTGAGTTGGTGATAAAGTCTTGTTTTGGATTCTTTACTCTGCATTAACCTTAGTGTGAGTGATATGAGTGATAGTGATGGTAGAAAAACCCAATATAGATCTTCTACTGTACACTTTATTAATAGTGACACTAGTGTCCAGAGACCTCGTGTGGGCGTGGTCACAGGCATCATGTGGGCGTGGTCACAGGCATCATGTGGGCGTGGTCACAGATGTCACAGACCACATGTGTCGTGGCGTGGTCAGGGGGTGTGGAAGCCTGGGTTTTTCACCATAGGCCTCATTTAGGAGCAATCTGTGGAGAGTCAATCAAATCCATGTTGATTCAGACCAAACCCTGACCTTCAGCCACACTAAAGCCTAAACACACTGATACACCAAACACATTTTGCCACACTTATGCATTTGACAGAATACATCTTACATTTGAGTGTCTTTTGGGGATGTGTGATATTTTAGTGTTTTTTTTGTTGTTGTTTTTTTTATCTCATCAAATGTTCAGATGTGGTAGCTGTGGTACCTGACATCTCTACCATATGGTCACACAAACTTTAATGTCACTAAAGAACTATTAGTAAATGGATGGGGAAACCATACTGATAAAAATATGAACCTGTATTCCAGAAGTTGGCAAACACAAATCCTGTTATCTTTTCCTAAACACACATACATCTCCCTCACGTGCGTACTTCTGTTTGAGTCTCTGGTTTGTGTCTCCTGCTTTATCATGGAAATGAGCGTGCAGTCATGTGCACATCTTTGTACAACAGGCTCATTGTACCAAACAGCAGACCTCTGCGCACTGTGCTCCACTGACTGCATTCTTCTGCCCAAAAGCTAATATCAGGTTTTATGTGAAGGCCGTATCTACCTCCAGAGCCACACAGGACACAGCATAAAGAGGTAATTGAAAGCTTATCAGTCAGAATCAGGCTGTGTGAATGTGTGTCGCTCAACTGTGAGCTATTGTCATATTTTTACAGTGAAATGTGATTGGATGTGTGGTGACTTTATCTGTGTACGGAGCGTGCTCCTTCATTTTCAACAGCGTGTTATTGAGAGCATGAGCGTTGGGGCTTTTATGCACAGGCAGCTTTGCATGGCCGATACAGGGAAACACGTTTTTGCAGATTTTGTGAGGAGCCGTGAATGCACCACAGTGGCTGATCCCCACAGACTTTGTGGGCTCCAAACGTGTGTGTCTGTGGTCCAGGTCTGAACTGTAGAGGACAGGTTTATTTATTTATCATTTAGGTTTGTGATTGTCCAATCAGATTTCAGTGAAACAAACAAGCTCATTGGTCGCCTCATTGGTCACCTGTGATTTACAAACAAAACGACATTTCTCTGCCCTCACAGTTTAGTGCTTCATTGATTCTGCAGAAGTCCTCCATGTTTTTCAGTCCCCAGTGAGTTTGATTTTCCTGTATTTTTTTTCCAATACGGATGGACCATGCAAGTCCCTGATTGGTTAATCTTCCTGTCAGTCATGCCCATTAGAAAATGGAAATTGGATCCCAGCAAGAGTTATCACTCTTCTCTAGGGTACTGACTGCTAACACATCACATATTTAGATCACCGTGTTTCCTTTTATTGTTTTGAAAATGCTATATTCACAAAAAATATATAGTTTTATAAAATTCACAAATAAAATACTAATTTTAATGTGTTTCACTTGGGTTTACTCATCATTTATTAAGTATATCTGGTAACACTTTATAATAACTACACCTTACTTAGCCTTAATAAAGCATGAACAAAGACTTAATTAATAATGAACAAAGATTTAATTAATAATGTTTCACGCTTAGTAAATGCTTAATAAAGCACATAATTCGTCTTCACTTTAGAAAAGCTCTCAAAAAGACTTAACTAACACAACAGCTGCCTGAATGATCATTGCATTTTATTATAAGTAAATCATTCTCTCATAGTTTACTAATGATTAATAAATGCTCAAATGGTTAGTCCATGAGTAATTAAGTATGAAATAATTATGAGTAACTATGAATCATTATTAATTAAGTCTTTGTTCATGCTTTATTAAGGCTAAATAAGGTGTAGTTATTATAAAGTGTTACCGTATATCTAATATCTGCATGAGCCTGACGATGTCACAGATGTCTCAAAAGCTCAGAGAAGCTCACAGTGTGTTTGTGGAGAATACCTTTACCTTTTGCCTTGTTGAGCCTTTGCTCTAGATGCACTGTCTATTCTGGCTGCAGAGTTCTTTTATGAACAACACAAAGCAGGAGTTAATAGCTGTGTAATGATGATTGCAAAAAAATAGTCTCCCCTCCATCTGCTCTCCATGCTAAGTCCCCCTTCAGAGTGTTATTACAACACAGTCAGAGTGTATCCCACTAATCAAACTCCTGCACATGACATCAGGTTTGTCCAGTTGCTTTGTACAGTTTTGTATCATGTTATCGTATATTTATGGAGAACTCCACACTCCACAAACTCCACACAGAAAGGTGACCCGGGGATCAAACTCGGAACCTTCTTGCTGTGAGGCATAAGTGCTAGTCAGTCAGCCACCAGACAGTGCAGTTATGGTCTGGTGGTGTGGTGGCGTGAAGAGGCCAGTCTGAACAGGTGTGTTTTGAGTTTGGGTTTCAAATGTGGGACTGAGTGAGTGTTGTGGAGGTCTGGAGGGAAAGTGTCCCAGAGCTGAGAAGCAGAGCGACTGAAGGTTCTGCTCCATGGAGACAAGACGGGCAGAGGGAACAGAGAGCTGGAGAGAGGAGGAGGAGGAGCACAGGGAACAGAGAGCTGGAGAGAGGAGGAGGAGGAGCAGAGGGAACAGAGAGCTGGAGAGAGGAGGAGGAGCAGAGGGAACAGAGAGCTGGAGAGAGGAGGAGGAGCAGAGGGAACAGAGAGCTGGAGAGAGGAGGAGGAGGAGCAGAGGGAACAGAGAGCTGGAGAGAGGAGGA
Organism: Boleophthalmus pectinirostris; assembly: GCF_026225935.1. Lineage (NCBI taxonomy): Eukaryota > Metazoa > Chordata > Actinopteri > Gobiiformes > Gobiidae > Boleophthalmus > Boleophthalmus pectinirostris. Next base: position 39,809,302 of record NW_026571404.1, read on the forward strand.
GGAGGAGCAGAGGGAACAGAGAGCTGGAGAGAGGAGGAGGAGCAGAGGGAACAGAGAGCTGGAGAGAGGAGGAGGAGGAGCAGAGGGAACAGAGAGCTGGAGAGAGGAGGAGGAGGAGCAGAGGGAACAGAGAGCTGGAGAGAGGAGGAGGAGGAGTGGAGACAGTGGGCAGGTGCAGCGTTGTGGAGGAGCTCAGAGAGACATGGAGGTGCCAGGTTGTGGAGGGTTTTGACTGTGAGGAGCAGGGTTTAATATTGAAGGTGTTGTGTGGTGGTGTGAGGGGCCAGTGGAGCTGTTGTAGATGGGTGTGATTTTGGTTCATTGAACTTGAAATTACAAATCATCTGTTAGGTCCATGTCTTCAGTAGTAGTGCTTTAATATAATGTATTGTCTTTGTGTTTGCTCTGAGTTATTGGCCAATGTTTTTTTTAATTTTTTAAATGCACCAGTGATCTGATGAAACTCAACTTCACTGTTCTACAGACACATCTCCAAAGGCCAGTGCACATCTCTCTGTTCCTCCTCTTTCCTTTCCTCTCCTCTCATCTTCTCTCCTCTCCTCCTCTCCTCTCTCTCCTCTCCTCTCTTCCTCTCCTCTCTTCCTCGCCTCTCCCCTCTTCCTCTCCTCCTTTCCTCCTCTTCTCTTTCTCCTCTCCTCTCTTCTTTTCCTCTCCTCCTCTCTTCTTTCTCTTCTCCTCTCTTCCTCTCCTCTCCACTCCTCTTTCTCCTCTCCTCATCTCCTCTCTTCCTCTCCTCTTTCTCCTCTCCTCTCCTCTCTTCCTCTCCTCTTTCTCCTCCTCTCTTCCTCTCCTCTCCACTCCTCTTTCTCCTCTCCTCTCTTCTCCTCCTCTCCTCCTGTCTTCCTCTCCTCCTCTCTTCCTCTCCGTTCTGAAGCGGTGAGATCAGAGCAGCAGATTGGACTGTGTTAGTTCTGGTAGATTGTTCTGCACTGGGGTCATGCTTGAGGACTTTTCCATTAGAATACAATGTGAAGTGGACTCACTGGTGTCAGTCACATTTAAATCTATAGAACACATCTGCACTTTACCATGGAGATGTTCCTGAACACTTCTACAATCACAGGGACCCCACACTTCCACAGAAAACTTGACAGTAATCGTTTGATGCTCTACATTATAGATATATGTGTGTCGTCTGCACAGTTACATTTACTTGACACTCTTTTGTGTCGTTAATCTACTAAACTCAGATAGTGCAGGTAAAAAAATAAAATGAAAGTAAAAGGCTTAGGGAATGTGCAATCAAAAGTGCACCTAGGCTTATGGAGTGTGCAATTACTAACAGAATCCAAGACTGAACAGGGTTCAAGTGACTTAAAGATCCTGTTGGTGCATCACTTGGGGTCAGACTTGGTGTCTTATTTATTTATGTTCTGTGCTGAATGTTTTTGTGGTGCTTTTGTTGTTGTGTTGTCTTATTTTTTGATAAAGCATGTAATCCCCTGTCCCAAGACAAATTTCTCCCATGGGCGACAATAAAGGATTATCTTATTTTATCTTAATACATTTTTTTTTTTTTTATTGAAGATACTTTTACTTGAGTAAAACTGGTTGTTCCTCTTTATGTTGATGATATGAAATGATTTGAGTTTGTGTTTGTTGCAGCTCCTTCAGATGTGATTTAGTTTGCCTCATTTTTGGGTCTGTGCTTTGAAATGACCAAATTTACATGTTTTTTTTTTTTTTTTTTTTTTTTCTTTTTAATTATTATTGTAGGAGCTATTTGCTTATTTTGTTGATCCTAAAATTTGTTTATTATTTTTGTTTGTTTAATTAGCTTACTAATTTATTTTAGTTAATTTGTATAATATATTTTTGCTATGTTAATATTATTCTTTCTAATTTCTTAGTTTAAGTTGGTATTATTTACGTTAGCACCTCTTTTGTTTTTGGTTTAATTTGGGTCACCTAGGGGATAAAGGAGGGTGGTACATGGATCAGAGTGCATCTGGGTGGGCCTATGGTTTTTTACCAGTTACAAGGAGAGGCAGCAGGAGTCGCCTTAAACATGGTTTCCTTGTTGCTTGCCAAAAAACTGGAAAATAAATCTTGGAAAATCATCTCTAGTCATGGACATTGATTTGTACTGCGTAAACCACATTCCCATGGTGCCCAAAGGTGATTATTTGAGTAATGTTTAGTTCTAAGTTTTATTATGTATGTGTGTGTGTATGTGTGTGTGTGTGTGTGTGTGTGAGAGTGTGAGTGTGTGTTTATTATTTATATTTATTTATTTATTTATTTATTTATTTTATTAACAGGACAGCTGTAGCGTGAAATGAGAAAGAAAAGGCCAATTCCCAACCTCAACCATCTGGTAGCTGAGGTTGGGAATTGAACCCACAATGTAAATGTGCACCTAGTTATTTAAGAGTGTGAGGTGGAGATATTAACCATCAGGGAACTGTGCCAATTAATACAACAGTTTGGCCAATGTCTGAACATAGTTTTGTTTTCAAAGTGTGTGACCTCAAATCTTCAGACAGGTTTAATTCATCTTCTCCAGATCTGAGCCTGTTCTTCCTCAGTCCTGTTTGGATCATCTGTTGTAACACACACACAGAGCGTGCTAAACATCACTATGCAGACCACCGACTGTGATCCCCACAAGTGATTTCCTCTCTACTGCACAAATACACTGAAGTCCCCGTAAGTTTCATTTTCGCTTTTACATATTGGACCAAAACAAAGTATGTGCTTGTCCGCAGTGGAGGTCGTGTAGTTTGTCATCGCAGCTGATCTAAAGAGTAAATGCAGTTGAATGCCTCTCCTGATCTGTGCTCTTACCTGCAGCAGGTGTCTGAGCACGTATGGGCTTCTCCAGATGTGTTATTGGGATCTTTGAGATTCGATTCACTTCAGTCATAGTTCCTGGGTTTATTTTGTTTAAAGAGCCCATATTATGCTCTTTGTTGATCTCTGTTCTAATATTGTTTCCTCATCACACACACACACACACACACACACATCTGGAGTTGTGTTTTGTTTCAGTCACACATGTTTCACACACAAACCCTGCACATTTTGGCTGAGATCTGAACACAGAAAACACTCTGTAATAATTAGTCTTCACATGCTTTTCTAAAGTGAAGGTAATCATGCTTTATTAAGTATTTGTTAAGGTTAGTCACATTACAGAGAAACAATAATAGAATTTTCACATTATTTAGGCATGAAATAATGATTAACAAATGTCTAAGTAACACCATTAGTTCATGATTAGTTCAAACAGTAGCTAATAGTTTTTTGTAAAGACTTCCAAAGTGAAGACAGTTTGGACTTAATTAAGGATTTAAGTTTTTGTTACTAGTCATTATGTAGGCCCAGAGGGTCATGACCCATTTCCCCTGAATTTTAACTTTAGCAGTGGTGAGAATCAACTACACATAAAAAGTAAGCCAAGAAACATGGATACAAAACATCAAAGATGTGTATTCAAATGTTCACTGACACAGTCAGTGTCACTAATTCACAATTAATCTTATTAGCAACTCTTTTAAATGAATGGCAGCATTCTGGTTTGTGAACTCTTTTCTTTTAAAGATTTCAAATAACTTTGTGATTAAAAATACAAATCTAGTGATCAAATATTAAAAAAATAAAACAAATAAAATGTGTTAAATTTGACCATAAAACTGTCCAGTCACATTTATAGTCATGTACCCGTACATGCCAAAGCCTGATTTGGTATAATTCCTTATAATTCCTATGATGACTGTGTTGCAGTCTACCCCATATTTTTGAAGGCTTGACTCATTGTACCACTTCGCTTGAAGATCTTTAACATTCTTTGGTACCTGGCCATCACTTGTCTTGGACTTTGAGCTGTAAATAAATAAGAACATGGAAAGAATAAAGATCAAATATTTTAAATAACAGTGTGCTACACTCATTGCTCATTTACTCATATTCTAACATCCTAATTATTCACTGGGGTGATTTTAAAAGTATGTTTCACAACTGTCAGGACAAACATGATGGGGACCCAAACAAGTTCCTCGTTCACTCATACAATTAAAGCCATTATAATTAGATGAAGACAGAACATAACTGCCTTTAGAACAGACTGTGTAATGTGAAATGAGGCCAAATAAATGTTACAGGGTACAGCAGGTTTATGAATAGATTACCTGGAGTTCAGTATGTTAGTATGCATAGGAAAAATGGTCAATAAAGTTTTAAATGAACCTCAATTTAAACGTACCAAGGTCATGTGGATGTGGTTGTTGGGAAGGTTGCACGGTGGAGACCTGCCACAGATGTTTAATGTCAAACCCTGCCTTGATGCAGCAGTCAACATCTCTGCAAACTTAGGTATTAAATAAAATATATGAAAAACAAACAAGATATTTAAATAACATTTTACCTCCCTGACAATCTTTCAGTGCCTGTCTTTTCTCTTCTTCCTTCTTCCCTTTTTTTTTTTTTTTTTTTTTTGATTTGATTTTGGCCTCTGCACTGTCTATTTCTGTGTCAGAAGTGTTTGACAACAGACTGTAGCTTGGGCAGCTGGGGCCAGGGTCTGTTTTCCTGAGTGCTGTAACGAGAGTGAAAACACATGAAAATGATGATTTAACACACTTTTCAGATGACTGTCAGGTCATGAAACCAATGTTAATATGTCATTAAGACAGCACCAGTAAACATACTGGAATGATGATGAACATTTTAAGACAAGCAAGGGGAGAACACCCCACACATTTTGTCCATTGGTTTTGAATTTCCCATGATTCTTACATCACAAATAAATATTATAAAAAAAAAAAAAAAAGAGGTATATATGTGTATTTTCAAAATGTGGGCAAAATTAAAGTGCAACTACTATGTGAAAAATGTATCACAACAGCCATTTCCACAACCTCAACTACAACAGCCCAACACCAAAGTCAGAGGAACCTGGAGAGACGACTCCTCCCACTGTTTGTAGAAAACTGTCTCATTTAGGACCTTTAAGACAAGTACTCGAAAAGGAATAAAGAAGACTTGACTTGGGGGCAATCCATCTGAGCATGTGTACTACAATATGTGTACTACAGCATGTGTACTACTACATGTGTACTACAGCATGTGTAGTACTCCATGTGTAGTGTACTACAGCATGTGTAGTACTCCAAGTGTAGTAATCCATGTGTAATACTCCATGTGTACTACAGCAGGTGTACTACTGCATGTGTAAGACTGCATGTGTAATACTGCATGTGTACTACTGCATGTGTAATACTCCATGTGTACTACTGCATGTGTACTGCAGCATGTGTACTGCTGCATGTGTAGTACTTCATGTGTACTACTCCATGTGTACTACAGCATGTGTATCCGGGGTAGTAATTCCTCACTATTAATAATAATCATCTGTAGTTGTCTTTGTGTGATTGGTCAATTCCTGTGTGACTGTTTGATCCAGTCATGTGACTAAACGTGGACCAGTCAGTGTGTGATATAACTCAGTAGTGACAGTCGACGGGCGGAGTACGTTTACTCTTTTAATCATTATGTCGTCATGTCATTTCTCTGAAACTATTCTAACTAATGTCAAACTGGACTGGTGAGTCTCTGGACTGGTGAGTCTCTGGACTGGTGAGGTCTCTGGACTGGTGAGGTCTCTGGACTGGTGAGTCTCTGGACTAGTCTGGTGAGTCTCTGGACTGGTGAGTCTCTGGACCGGTGAGTCTCTGGACCGGTGGGTCTCTGGACCGGTCTCTGGACCGGTGGTGACCGGTCTCTCTGGACCGGTGAGTCTCTGGACCGGTGAGTCTCTGGACCGGTGGGTCTCTGGACCGGTGGGTCTCTGGACCGGTGAGGTCTCTGGACCGGTGAGTCTCTGGACTGGTGGACCGGTGAGTCTCTGGACCGGTGAGTCTGGTGGAGTCTCTGGACCGGTGGTCTCTGGAGGTGAGGTCTCTGGACTGGTGAGGTCTCTGGACTGGTGGGTCTCTGGACTGGTGAGTCTCTGGACTGAGTCTCTGGACTGGTGAGTCTAGCACTTAGATGAACATTCTCCTTCATTACAATGTGTTCATGTAGCCTAGCCACTTCCATTAGTTTGTATGGAGCAGGTAACATGTGACTTTCATGTCCGGTTTTCCAAATGTATTTTATTGATTTAAGTGCAGTTAATGTTGAGTGCTTATTGAACCATCTGCTCCTCATTGATATCCTGTTTACATTTTGATGCACTTTAAGGTCCAAACCTGATCATCGTTTGGCACCATTAGTTTACATTCACTTCAATGCACTTTAAAGTTACACTCTGTATTTTACTTTGTGATACTCAGTAATTGAATCATGAATACTTGAACTATGGATTATATTACTGATTATATTTATGAAGTTTGCTAGCAACTTATTTTTATTTATTGTACAATATACAACTTTGTCATCGTTGACTACATTATTATTATTATTATTATTATTATTATTATTATTATTATTATTATTGTGTGCACATGGAGCCCTTACACTGGTCCTATCCCTTTATTTATTTATTTATTTATTCTGTATTGACGGTAAACTAACCCAGAACGAGAACCAAAGAACTGTGAATGTTCTGAGCCTCTTCTCCTCACTGGTGCTCCACTCCTCCTGCTCTCTGGTTGGGCTGGTAGGAGGATTCTCCAGCTGCCCTGTTTTTTCCTTTTCCATTACAAACTTTTTTTTTTTTTTTTTTTTTTCCCACTTGTGCGTATTTCGTCAGGCCACAGTGAATTGGACCATTGCATTCAAAGGACATTTATACGCAAACTTACAATGAACATTTTCTATATACTGGCTGAACTTATCTCGGCGGGATTTTGAATTGTGTTTGTATTTGAACTGTCATATGTGTACTGCTGCATGTGTAGTAATGATCATTTGTTTTGTTAATTATTGTTTGTCATTGTCTCAATATCTCAATATATGTGGCAGTATATGGGCCCTCACATACATAATATAACACAAACATAATGCTTTATTTTTATTTTTATTTTTTATATATATTTATTGACTGTTTTTCCCCATTGTTCTTGAGACGCGCGCATCTCTATTTATTTAAATTACGGTGGATTGGAAACTGGTCTTATTAGATACTAGATAATCAGAGCTGAAAGTTGTTGTATTTTTTTGCTAATACAAGTATATTTTTGTTTACATCCATTACATATGATGGTTATTATTTTTCTTAACATTATTGTTTAAAAGTAAAATCATATTTTATGTCATATTGAGAGAAAATCTAATTGCTCTGAGGCTTTGGCCATTAGTGGAACTGAGGGCACTTGTTTTTGTGCCCCACCAGGCTTGGGGGCCCTACTGTTGCCTGATGGTAGCACTGCCTCTGATATGTGGTACCATCTAAAAGCAACTCCTGTTCCAGTGTCTGTCTCCACTCCCAGAGCCCAGTTTACGTCTCCTGATACTCAGCCCGTTATAATAGTTGAATTATTATTTTACTACATTGTACTTAACGTTGTACTAACACACTTACTACACATGTGTACTGCTCCCTGTGTACTACTGCATGTGTACTACTGCACGTGTACTACTGCATGTGTAGTACTTCATGTGTTCTGCTTCATGTGTACTAGTACATGTGTACTAGTGCATGTGTACTACTGCATGTGTACTACTGCATGTGTGTACTATGTGTTCTGCTTCATGTGTACTAGTACATGTGTACTACTGCATGTGTACTATTGCATGTGTACTACTGCATGTGTACCAGTGCATGTGTACTATGTGTACTAGTGCATGTGTACTAGTGCATGTGTGGTATTGCATGTGTACTAGTACATGTGTACCAGTGCATGTGTACTAGTACAGGTGTACTAGTGCATGTGTACTAGTACATGTGTACTAGTGCATGTGTACTAGTGCATGTGTACTAGTACATGTGTACCAGTGCATGTGTACTAGTACATGGTGTACTAGTACATGTGTACTAGTACATGTGTACCAGTGCATGTGTACTAGTATTGCATGTGTACTAGTACATGTGTACCAGTGCATGTGTACTAGTACATGTGTACCAGTGCATGTGTACTAGTGCATGTGTACTAGTACACATGTACTAGTACACAGTGTACATGTACTAGTACATGTGTACTAGTACATGTGTACTAGTACACGTGTACTAGTACATGTGTACTAGTACATGTGTACCAGTGCATGTGTGCAGGTCAGTGTGATCAATGCAGAGTCAGGTCTGATAAATGTTTTAATCAGGCAGAGACAGGACGGCCCCTCTCCTCTCTCCTCTTCCTCACATAACTCCTCCTCAGCACTTTTACTGTTTTGACTATAACATGAGGAAGAGCAGCACACGAGCCGCAGCAGAGACATGGACAAGAGGACGAGCTGTGAGCTGTGTGTGCACGAGAGAGACGAGGTTCAGTCAGCCCGTTAACCCTCACACCACTGTCCCAGTGCACTATGAACTGATCATTATTATTATTATTACACAGAACTGAACTTTTGTGAGCTACAGACCGACACACATGGAGTCGTATTGTTTCATTCACACATATTTGAGTCTGTCTACATCTCTAAAGCTCAAAATACTCCAGTATTCCACCTTGTGCCACCTCTTTTTTGCTTCCCAGTTTTAGATCAATATTACATTATAACATTATACAATAATGACATTTAAAAATACATGGGTCAACAACAGGCTATATTACTGTTTGCTGTCAACAATTTTACCAACCTGTGCATCCACTTCCTCAGTGATGATTTTGAACATGACAATATAGATTTGTGTGTGATGGACAGCTGCTTTGTTCTCCCCAAATGCAGAGCGTGGTGACATATTCTATTTAAGAAAGAACAGTTATTAGAAACATGATCAATAATGGTTGTCACCCACACAAACTTTTTTGAACAGTAAACCAATATTTAAAATTGTTATTCAGATTTTTGGTGTCTGCTTTTCATGGGACAAAACATAATAGACTAGTTCAGTTCAACTAAAATCATCCTTTAAAATAAAAATAATTTAGCCCTGCATGTGTCAAGTCAGGGCAAAAAATATAAACACAGCACAATCTGTGCGTGCTGCGGCCGTGACTCACCAGACTCACAGAGCTCTTGGATTAGGTCCACATCAATTCCAGACACACATAGGAGATTTTCCACATAATGCTACACACCTCAAGTCTGAAATTGTATTATTGTGGTCAAAACAGTTTATATGCGACTGAGATACAATCATGGTCTAACGATGGAAAAGGTCTAATGAGAAAAGTGATCCTCTACATTATGAACCATGCTGGTCCCTGTGTGTTTATGAGCCTGTCTATGCTGGATGAGTTCCAAAACATCTCATGAGAGACAGGACACACTGATCTGATGCTTTTAAGTATGTGTACGCAGTACAGGACTAGGTGTAAACAGCCAACAAATGTGACAATGAGAACCAACTAAAAAATCCTGTTTACAGACTCAGCATCTCACCTACTACAAAATAATAAGTTTACGTGCTGTTCTGAAGGAAGGTGTAAGAAAAAAAACAAAAAAACAAAAAACAAAAACGCACTACCTGCATTCATTTTTGACTCTCCTGATATTTCACTGGAGCATCCAGAGCTGCTCTCCATACAAACAGCACTTATGTGCCCCACGTCCATTTTAAGTCCTCAAAGTGAATAAAAAGTAGTTCAAACACAGACAGAGACGAGGCGCAGCATGAGTGGATCACCTCTGTACACGGTGTGTATTTATGCCCTTCCCTCGGTGCCAGAGGAGCTTGCTTCTATTGCCTACAGACCAAATAACTTTTTAATCAATTTAAAGGATGATTAACTAACGAAACAGACTTTTATGTATCTCACACTCTAACATTATTAAACTATAAATTGGCCCAATTAAATATGTAATATATTTCATTATAAGATACAGGCTCATTTCCAGAGCATCAGTGTTGATCCAAAAGTTTTGCCCTTGGGGTCACTCTCTCTCTCTCAGCGATGCCACAGTGTCAGGTAGCTGTGAGGAGGATAAACCATTAAACAATAAAGTGACTAAACGTAGCAGGCAGAGTGATCTCCAGTGCTGGATCTTACTTTCACTGTCATATTCCGATGGCAGCTTCTGCATTACTTTTCAAGAGTTTTTTCCTTGAGCCACTGGATGAGTTTTTAACATAAAAAAAAAAAATGTCTTAAGTCATGTTCATCAGCTCATTGTTGGACAGAAGGTATTTCCTCTTGGAAAAAAATGATCAGTTCCAGTCTGATTCCAGCCTGCTTAATGTCGCTGTACACAGCTGCACATGTGTAATGATGAATTCCTGCTCATTCTCCGCTCTCCTCTTCTGTGATGTCTGTCGTCTCAAATTAATTCAATTCAGTTTTGTATTTAATTTTGAAAGTTGTACCTTATACGTTAATAATATTTAGATGAAAAAAAAGGGAAAGAAACCATTAGTTTTGATGATGTCATCAAACACAGACACACTTCTACCTGGCGTTCACCTGGTGGGCTAATCCTGAGCTCAGCTGATGTTCTGTAAAATGTGAACGAACAAATGGCTGGTCTGGTCATAAACGAAGGTTTAGAAGCACAACATCACAGCACATAAAGAGATGGAGATCCAGGAAAAGATCAATGACGCTTCCAGCAGTAAGTGTACTTTATAGTTTTCTCACGCACAGAGTCCAAAGTAAATGTACTTTTTAAACTGCTATATTTGCATTTTTCTTTCTTTTTTTTTTTTTTTTTTTTTAAATTCCAAAATGTCCAGTGAAATATGTTAGTGGTGTTGGTGTCATAGGGTCATATAGACGGTGCACTGGACGAGCCCCGTGCACGGCCTGTCCACAGCCGCACACTGCTTCAAACTTAACTCTGTCTGCAGCAGTAATAAGTCACACACAACTTTACACTTCATACAGTTCAATTCAAGGCAGTGGACTTTAGCACGTAGAATTTCATCATAAGAGAATAACAGAAATGAATTAAAAAAATAATAATAATAATAATAAGTGAGGTTGATGAGGAGCAGCTGCTCATTTACTTTTACCTTTTAATGGAAATGCTACAGCTTTGCCTGGAATATTCCCCAGTTTGGCTTTAAACCCACTGATCTATTATTTAGTCAGCTCCAGGTGTTTTCATATACAAGTGTATGTATATGTATATACATGTACAGACACACACATACCAGTGCAAGCATCCACTGGGGACAAGGTGGGGTGGATTTCCCATGATTATGTCACTGATAAATTATTTAATATTGGAAAAGAGCTACCAAATCATAGGTACGCAAGAGCTTTCTTAAAGGTCAACAACAATACACACTATGATAATAATATAATAAAATATAGTTATTTTTATGTATGTATGTATGTATGTATTCATGTATTTATTTATTTATTTATTTATTAGTGAAAACAACCTAAAAGGGAGTGTAACGTGGTGAGGCAGTTTCTACTTTTCTGAAGCAGGTGGCGGACCCTCACTAAGTGCACTTTACACAAGCTCCTCTGCTCAAAATTGAGGAAACTCACAACATTATTGAAATGTACTGTGCTTAAATTGATGCAACAATCACTACTTTCCTTCAGAATCAATAAAATATCTATTTATCTTTCTAAGGTCATGTATTAGGCCCGTCACACACACTTGTACTTAAATAGTCAAAGTGGTATGTCCTCAGTGATTCATGACGAGTCAAACTAAAGACTTCTCCAGTGTTGTGAAATGGATCTGCTCCCCTCCTGCTCCTGCACAGAAATGCTCTCATATTAACCCAAGAGCAGCCCTGACAAATGAAGTGAATTCCACACTTCTGTTTGATAAAGAGATCGGGCTTGTGTAATAAAGTGCACCCATTTAAACTCCCCTGGAATGTGATAGTAGTGATAAGGCCCGGGCTGCTCCCATGGGTGCTGTTTGTCTTAAAGGTGAGGAGGGTCAGGCCAGGACACAAAAGTACTTTCTACTTTATATAAGAGCCCAGTAAACAGTTTGTGCAGACCAGTGGAACAGAGCCTGGGTTTGATCAGGTGACTGGCTAATGGATCCTGCAGGTTGCCACGCTCTGGAATGGTGACGTGAACTTAGATTTCTTATTCAAATGTAGAGATCTAAAGAACTGTTATACAAAGTGTAAGTTCAATGTGTGAGACATACTGAAAATGAATCACACAAAAGACCACCAATCATGAACTGAAATACTAAAGCTATTCAACAGAAGTCTCTAGTTAATATGCAGGGGTAGAATATACCATTGAACACACATGTGCTACTGTCATTGAGTAGAACTTTGAGGTAATTGTAGTTTTTCTTCTTTCATTACACATTGTTTTGACGCGAGTGGACCATGTGTCTCTCTGATTGGTTAATCGGCCTGTCAGTCACCTTTATCTGAATCAGAGAGCCCGGGTACTGTTCATCTTTGTCAGTTTTGTCAAAATTCATGGTTCTGGTTGGACTGGTCATGTATTCAGCTTAATGCTTAATCTTTATTGTGATGACTTTTATGGTGACCCACCATAAAGTGTTGATAAAGCCACAATAAGGCACATTCTGTCCAGTTTGTTCAGGTCCACGTGATTTGCTGATCAGATATTTACATTTGCTGCAAATCCACCAGACGGTCCAGAGGAAGGCGAACATACCAGTGAATCTGATAGAGCCACATGCTCTGAGCAGAGCTGGTGGTGCGGGCGGTTAATCCAGCTGTGGTGAGCGTGGTTGTGGGGTCCGGTTGTGGTGGGGTCTGGTTGTGGTGAGGGCTGTGGGGTCTGTTTGTGGTGTGGGTGGTTGTGGGGTCTGGTTGTGGTGGGGGTGGGTCTGGTTGTGGTATGGGCTGTGGGATCTTTTTGAAGTGGGGACGGGTTCCAGTTGTAATGGGGGTGGAGTTCGGTTGTGGTGAGGGTGGGGTCCGGTTGTGGTGGGGGCTGTGGGGTCCAGTTGTGGTTGTGGTTGTGGGGTGCGGTTGTGGTGGTTGTGGGATCCGGTTGTGGTGGGGTGCAGTTGTGATGTTGGTGGCTGTGGGGTGCAGTTGTGGTAGGGTGCGGCTGTAGTGGGGGTTGTGTGGTGGTGGTGGTGTGGTGGGGGGTGGGTGTGGGGTCAGGTTGTGGTGGAGTCCGGTTGTGATGGTGGTGGTTGTGGTGGGATCTGGTTGTGATGGTGGTGGTTGTGGTGGGGTCCGGTTGTGATGGTGGTGGTTGTGGTGGGTGTCCGGTTGTGATGGTGGTGGTTTGTGGTGGGGGTGGGTCAGGTTGTGGTGGTTCCGGTTGTGATGGTGGTGGTTGTGGGGTCTGGTTGTGATGGTGGTGGTTGTGGTGGGGTCCGGTTGTGACGGTGGTGGTTGTGGTGGGGGTGGGTTCAGGTTGTGGTGGGGTCTGGTTGTGATGGTGGTGGTTGTGGTGGGGTCTGGTTGTGATGGTGGTGGTTGTGGTGGGGGTGGGTTCAGGTTGTGGTGGGTCTGGTTGTGATGGTGGTGGTTGTGGTGGGTCTGGTTGTGATGGTGGTGGTGGTGGTGTGTGGTGGTTGGGTGGGGGTGGTTGGTTTGTGATGGTGGTGGTTGTGTGGTGGTGTGTGGTGCGGTGATGGTGGTGTGGTGGTGGTGGTGTGGTGGTGGTGGTGATGGTGGTGGTTGTCTGGTTGTGATGGTGGTGGTTGTGGTGGGGTCCGGTTGTGATGGTGGTGGTTGTGGGTGTTGTGGGGTGTGGTTGCTGTGGGGTGCGGTGGTGCTGGTCTGGTGCCGCTCTGCTGCTCTCACAGAAATCACTTGGTTTGATTGTTGCGCTTGGTCATTCCTCCTCTGCCTGTTTCTACATCTGTCCATCCAGAGGAGCGAGGGATGAATGGAGGTCTGGGAGACGAGTAAACACAGAGACAAAGACGTGATGGGGAAGGGAGAGAGAGGAAGTTAGCAGAGAGAGAGAGAGAGAGAGAGACAACAAAAGACAGAGAGAAAACAACGAAACAGAAAAAGAAAGAGACAAAACTGAAAGAGAAACGAGATGAGATCGAGAAATAAAGCAACGAGGTAGAGACAAAGAAAGACAGAAAGGAGAGAGAGAGACTAAGAGACAAGTAGTAAGAAAAGGGATCGAAAAAAAGGAGAAGAGAAAAAACATTTGGAGAAAGATGGACAATGAAAAGAGAGGAAAAAGGAAGGGAGAGAGGAGAAATATGGACATAGAAAGAAAGAAAGAAAGAGCAGCTACAGGATCAGTCAGATGAAGTGAAGGAGACAAAAGACAGAGAAAGAAAAAGAGATAAAGTGAGACAAGAAAAAGAGAACAGAGAGAGGAGGATAGGAGAGATAGAGTAAGAGACAAGGAAAAAAATGAGAGAGAGATAAAGAGAGAGAAAGGCGAAGAAAGAAAAGTGAGAGTTAAAAAGAGAGAGGAGGGAAGAGGAGAGAGAAATGGAGACAAGGAAAAAAGAGAGAGAAACAATTAGAGACATTGGGGGAGAGAGTGAAAGAGAAAAGAGGCAAAAGGAAGAGACAGGAAGGAGACGAGATAAAGCAAAGAGAGAGAGAGACAAAGAAGAGAGAGAATGGGAGACAGAATAATGAGAACAGAAAGCAAGAAGATAGACAAAGGGAAAAAGGAGCAAAAATACAAGATATATTGTGAGGAGAGAGAGAGAGTGAAAAGAGAGAAAAAGAAAAGAGACAAAGGGGAGCAGATAAAGTTAACGGAGAGATGAAACGATATAAAGTATAGAGAGAATTAGAATGGATAAAGTTAAGAGAGAGAAAGAGTGTGTAGAGAGAGCTCCAAAGTAACAATGCTGATGGTTTACAGCGGTGGGAGGATGGAGAGAGAGTGTGAGAGAGAAGGGGAATGTACAGAGAAAGAATGAGAGAAAGTGAACAGAGAGGGAGAGAGAAGAGAGGAAAGAGAGAAACAGCTAAAGGTGTCAGGTTTCACTAGGCTGGTCCATCAAATCATGATCAAAAATCAAGTTTCAGATCACCTGGATTAGGTTTTAGTTCCAAAAGATGATTTAGGAAGAAATGTGGAAGAAAAAGGAGATGTTTTAGAGGTTGCTCAAGCTGCATGAAGTTTGTGCATGACATTTTGAAGCTCCTGCAGATGATTTGGTTCCTTAAGAAGCTTCAAAGTCTGAACATTCAGTTATGAAGAAAACACCTGAACATCTTTGGTTCTTGAGTGAAGAAATGCTTGTCCTGGAATTCTTCACTCCAGTGTGACAGAAGAACAAAAGAAGATGATGCTTCACAATATTCTGGAAAAGGAAGGTTTAGAGGTTCCACCAACCCTTAACCAAACAGATTATGAACAGAAGCAGATCAGCGATTTTGTCTCCACCAGCACCATGCGTTTCTTCGAAGTTCATGATCTGCCAGAAACATTTAGAACAGTTCTCCTGCAGCAGACTGGACTGATGATGAGACTTTCAGAAGCTGCTGAAACTGTGCATCCAGGAAAGTGTCCATGATGTTTCTGAAAGGAGGTGAAGCTTATTTAAGATTTGAACTGTAGAACAAAGAATGAAGATCAGAAACAGGATCTACTGCAGGAGTCACACACACAGGAGCATCTTTAGAGACACAAACACACAGAGGAGCTGGACTTTCTAAGTCACTTTTATGCAAGTTTCAGTTTGTGTTTGCAGAATGAAATGACAAATGACTGGAATAAGCCTGATTTATTTGGTTCTGTGTTATAGTTTAACACCAGGGGTGTCAAACATACGGCCCGGGGCTCTTTAATCTGGCCCTCAGCTGATTTTCTACTAAAATATTTGAATTATATTTTCTATTAAAATATTTTTAATTTTCTGTGGTGTTTATCACAGCAGCGTCTCCAGCGATCTCTGTACGTGGCCCCTCCACCAGAGCAGCACAAATGAAGACTTGTCTCTTTCCAAACGCTCTTAAAGGACGATCGTTTTGACTGTTGACCGTGACACCCTCATCAGAAAAATGTCCAACATGAGAAAAGTGGAGCCGAGTGCAGGATTTTACAACAAAAATTACTTACATTTACATACAAGTTCATGTTAAAACATTGTGTTGAAATTGGGTTTTTCTTAAAGTTTCAGGTTGTTCATAACATTATAATATTTTGTAAAAGAAAGAGTTCATCAATTAAAAAAGATTTCTGTAATAGATTTGTGTTTCTCTGCACAAATATTTGAACTTGTTGTTATTTTTGGGGTTTATATGACATGAGTTTTCTGATCCGGACACTTTGGGATCAAAGTAGATTGGATACAACCCCCGGACCAAAATGAGTTTGACACCCCTGATCTAGGCTATAGGTCCAAGTGTCTTGAGCAACCCCTAAATATGAATTCATTTGCATAAAATTTGGACCCAGATATTTTGGTCAGATATGGAACCAAACAGCGTTCAGATTTAGAGAGTCTAAAAAAAAAATTAAAAAAAAGGTTTGGACCACCCAAGACTTTACATGTGGTGACAGGAGAGAGAGAGAGAGAGAGAGAGAGGTGAGAGGTAAGGGGAAGGAAGGGAAGAGAGAATGAAAACAGAGAGAGGAAGGGTGACAAGAAAGAGGGGAGAGGAAAGAGAGAGAGACAGCTACAGGTGTAAGTGTAGTCAGGCTTTTCAGGGAGTGACAGGAAAGAGGGGGAGGAGAGAGAGAGACTGCTGCAGGTGTGTTCAGTCAGGATTACAGATGTGCACATGTAGAGAGAGAGAGAGAGCAGCATGTGAACTTGCTTGTTGTCCTCACATTTGTTCAACCTCAGCTTCTCTCTCTCTCTCTCTCTATCCTTTCTCTCCTCTCATTCCCTCTCTTCCTCTCCCGCTCCGGCACCAGCGGGGGCTCCCAGCGTCGCTCGGTGTGAACGTGCCGTCTCAGCGTCCTCCTGACAGCTAACAAGAGAAGACATCACATCACACACTGAGCGCAGACGAGGAAGAGGAGAGGAGGGAGGAGGAAGAGGAGGAGAGGCAGCTACAGGTGTAAGCTCAGTCAGGCTTTACAGGGGGTGACAGGAGAGAGAGAGAGAGAGAGGGGGGGGGAGAGAAAGAGAGAGCAGCTACAGGTGTACACACGGTGACAGGAGAGAGAGAGAGAGGAGAGAGAAGGGAGGGAGACAGAAGAGAGAAAGGAAAGAGGCAAGTGAGTGAGGCAAGAAAAAGAGAACAGAAAGCAAGGGAGATCTAGAGAGGAAGGTAGGAGAGATAGAGTAAGAGACAAGTAAAAAGGAGAGAGAGAGAGTGAGGAGAAGAAACCCTCCTTACGGTTTGCTGTGAGGTTCTATCCAGTGCTGATTGTGTTGTGTTGTGGTGGCGGTTGTGGTTGGGGTGGGGTCCGGTTGTGGTGGCAGTTGTGGCTGAGTCTGATTGTGGTGGTAGTTGTGGGGTTTGGTTGTGGTTGGGACTGTGAGGTCAGGTTGTAGTTGGGGTGAAGTCCGGTTGTGGTGGTGGTTGTGGGGTCTGGTTGTTGTGGTGGTTGTTGTGGGGTCCATTTGTGGTGGGGTCCGGTTGTGGTGAGGTGCGGTTGTGAAGTCCGGTTGTGGTTGGAGTGGTGGTGGTTGTTGAGGTTAGGGTGGTGGTGGTTGTGGTGTGGTCCGGTTGAGGTTAGGGTGGTGGTGGTTGTCGGGTGCGGTTGTGGTGTGGTCCGGTTGTGGTGGTGGGGTTTGGTTGTGGTAGGATGGGGTCTGTAACAAACAGGCTGGTTTGTTACCCAGAACTACGCTAAACACCTTCACCCTTCACCCGGACACTTTAAAACACTGCACTTTGACAGCACACAGCACTTTCAACATATTTGCACATGACAAAGAAATTGCACACAATTGGTTTTAAAATTTATTGTTCTTCCTTTTATCACTTTTTAATCCTGAGGCACAGTGGCACTTTAATTGGAAGCTGCTGGTCCCTGGACGGAAAGAAGACAATTAACCAATTACATTTTAAATTAAATTAGGGCAATATATGGTGCAATATCTGTTTTGGAATGTTTTAAGTGTTGATGTGTTTAGTAGTGTATTTTAATGTGTTTTAATGAATGGTGTGGGTCCTAAAAGAGCCCCCCCGGAAACAAGCTCCCTCTTATAAGGTTCCGGGCTGGACCATGTGTATTATTTTGTACAGGGGTTTTAGGTTTGGTGTTTTATTGGTTTATGGGTTTAAAAATTTAATTGGTGTATGGTTTTAGGGTTTTTATGTATATACTTGGTGGTTTTAATAGTTATCTGGATTTGGGGTTATTTTATGGAGGTTTAGATTAAGATTTTAAGATAATGATAATTTTACCATCCCTATTTAGTAATAGTAGTTTTATCCAGTCAGTAAGACCAGCATTAAAGGCGCCTCAATGCATCAGTCTGGGTTCTGCTGCTGGAGAGGAAACTGCTGCCTGCCTCCATTTTGCACCCTGCACTTTTTTGCACTTGCACTTTTTGTAATTATTGGAAAACAAAAAGTAAACCGTGAACCACAACTTCCTGTCTGTGTCTGGATTTTTTTAACCTTACTCACTGAACCCCAACTCGCTCACGGTCAACCTACGTCACAGGGTCTGGTTGTGGTGGGGTGCGGTTGTGATGGTGGTGGTTGTGGTGAGGTTGTGGTGGATAGAGTAAGACATAAGTAAAAAGGAGAGAGAGAAAAAGAGAGAGTAAGGAGAAGAAAGAAACGTGAGAGTTAAAAAAGAAAAAGGAAGGAAGAGGAGAGAGAAATGGAGAAAAGGAGAAAGAAGATGAGAGAGAAAATGGAGAAACAGAGAGACAAGAAAGTGAAAAGGGAGATAAAATGGGGAGAGAGAGAAAGAGAAGAAAGGGATCAGATGAGATAATGTGAACAGAGAGAAAAAAAGAGAGAGAATAAGGAGAACACATAAAGCAAGGAGAGAGAAATAAAGAGAAACAAAGACAAAAGAGGAGTGAAGAGATATCGTGAGGAGAGAGAAACTGAAAAGAGAAAAAGAAGAGAGACAAAGGAGAGCAGATAAAGTTAAAAAGACAAAAAAAATGGAAAGCTTGAAAACGAGGGAGGGAGACAGAGAGAAGGAGGAGGGGAAAGACAGAAACTACAAGTGTTCTCAATCAGGATTACAAGGGGTGATGAGAAAGACAGAAATAAAGAGAGTGACAGATGAGAGGAGAGGAGAGAGAGGAAGCAGTTTAGTAGCAGGATTACAGATGGTGATGGGAGAGAGAGTGCGAGAGAGGGTAAAGGAGAAGAAAGAGAAAGAGGAGAGTGTGGAGAGAAAGGTTAGAGAGAAAGAGAAGAGTGAGGGGAGTTAAGGAGAGCATAGAGAAGAGAGAGAGTGGGAAAAAAAGGAGGGGATAGAGAGAGCAGCTACAGGTGGACTCAGTCAGGATTACAGGGACTGATGAGAGAAAGAGGAGAGGAAAGGAAGGAGAGAAAGAGAGAGGGCGGGTGAAGGCTCACTCAGGCTTAGAGCAGGTGACAGAGAGAGAGATGTAGAGAGGAGGAGAGACAGATGTACTCGGTCAGATTTACAGAGGGAGGCAGGAGAGAGGGAGAGAGAAAGAGAGGGATGTAAAAAGAAAGCAAATACGACAGAAACAGACACGGAGGGAGGGTCAGCCACATCTGTTGGTTCAGTCAAACTTCCAGACTCTACCAGGAGAGAAAGACGAAAAGAGAGAGAGGTGAAAGAGAGAGAACGGAGAGAGACCAGAAAAGAGCGTAAAAGGAAAGAAAATAAAGTGTGTAAAGAGTCAGCAGCAGGGTTTTGTGGTGGTTGTGGTGGTGGAGTCTGGTTGTGGTTGGGGTGGGGTGCAGTTGTGGTTGTGGGGTGTGGTTGTGGTGGGGTCTGGTTGTAATGGTGGTGGTTGTGGGATGTGGTTGTGCTGGGGTTGTGGTGGTGGGGTCTGGCTGTGTTAGGATGGGGTCCGGTTGTGGTGAGGTCCCGTTGTGATGTTGGTGGTTGTGGTTGTGGTGGGGTGCGGTTGTGGTGGTAGTGGTTTCGGGGTGCGGTTGTGGTGAGGTCCAGTTGTGATGGTGGTGGTTGTTGGGTGTGGTGGTTGTGGGGTGTGGTTGTGGTGGGGTCCGGTTGTGATGATGGTGGTTGTTGGGTGTGGTTGTGGTGGTTGTGGGGTGTGGTTGTGGTGAGGTCCAGTTGTGATGATGGTGGTTGTGGGGTGTGGTTGTGGTGGGGTCTGGTTGTGATGGTTGTGGGGTGTGGTTGTGGTGGGGTCCAGTTGTGATGGTGGTGGTTGTGGGGTGTGGTTGTGGTGGGGTCCGGTTGTGATGGTGGTGGTTGTGGGGTACGGTTGTGATGATGGTAGTTGTGGGGTGTGGTTGTGGTGGGGTCCGGTTGTGATGGTGGTGGTTGTGGGGTCCAGTTGTGATGGTGGTGGTTGTGGGGTCCAGTTGTGATGGTGGTGGTTGTGGGGTCCAGTTGTGATGGTGGTGGTTGTGGGGTCCGGTTGTGATGATGGTAGTTGTGGGATGTGGTTGTGGTGGGGTTCGGTTGTGATGGTGGTGGTTGTGGGGTCCAGTTGTGATGGTGGTGGTTGTGGGGTCCGGTTGTGATGGTGGTGGTTTCGGGGTGTGGTTGCGGTGGGGTTCGGTTGTGATGGTGGTGGTTGTGGGGTGTGGTTGTGGTTGGGTTGTGGTGGTGGGGTCTAGTTGTGGTGGGGTGCGGTTGTGGTGAAGTCCCGTTGTGATGTTGGTGGTTGTGGTTGTAGTGGGGTGCAGTTGTGGTGGGGTGTGGTTGTGGTGAGGTCCCGTTGTGATGGTGGTGGTTGTGGTGGTTGTGGGGTCTGGTTGTGATGGTGGTGGTTTTGGGGTGTGGTTGTGGTGGGGTTCGGTTGTGATGGTGGTGGTTGTGAGGTCCGGTTGTGATGGTGGTGGTTGTGGGGTGTGGTGGGATGCGGTTGTGGTGGTGGGGTCTAGTTGTGGTGGGATGCGGTTGTGGTGAGGTCCCGTTGTGATGGTGGTGGTTTGTGGGGTGTGGTTGTGGTGGGGTTGTGGTGGTGGGGTCTAGTTGTGGTGGGGTGCGGTTGTGGTGAGGTCCCGTTGTGATGGTGGTGGTTGTGATGGTGGTGGGGTCTGGTTGTGGTGGGGTCAGGATGTGGTGGAGTGCATTTTTAGGAATAATAGAAAAAACAGGTACAGACTCCGCCCGTCTCACCTCTCATGGCGACTGGTTCCACAGAAATGACGCAGCAACAGAAAACACACAAAACCACAATGTTTGAGTTTAGTGTTTGGGACGGTGCGTAAGGGTGGATCAGGTGAGGTAGGAGGTTATAAAGTTTTAATGTTGTTTCTCCATCAAAAACATGCCTCAAAAGGTCATCCATGCATGTTTGAATAATCTAGTGATCTCTCCTGGGCCGTATTCAAACCTGCGTCGAATCATCGCACACTACCGCCGTCACCTTCGTTTTTGATTTATGATGTGATTAGGAGGCGACGATTTAAAACTGGCATTTGAGTATAGAAAATGAAGCGGGAAAGCGGAATACCGGAAATGTCTGTAGAGACGACCAATCACAGCTCTTACTGTCTGTGTCGCCTCCTCCTGCTGTCTGCATCGTTTCGAAGCGTAGTTAGAAAGTTTCGGACGTGCACATCGGCCGACGCAGACGCTCTGTGGAGGGTGTTCATGGCGACAGACTCTCTGTGATTTCACGCATGACCATAAATTGAGCTTTAGCACAGACAGTGAAGGCAGCGAGGAGGAGGGAGTGTAAAAAATGAAAGTGAAAGTTGTAATATATTCTTTTTGGCTAATAGCATTTTCAAAACAATACAAGGCACCATGATGATCTACATATGTTCTGGGTTAATACCTGTAGAAACCACACAAGTGTAATACTTCCTCTTTAATAATGGTACATTTATATAGCACTTTTCTATCTTCGAGGCACTCACCTTACACTTTACACCAGTGTACACAGATACACAATGCTCATGTCGTAAGTGGGATTCAAACCTTCAGATCAAAGGAAGAACATCCTTATATCATCTCTCATACTTTATCAGACTTGTGTAACTGTTTCTTCATTATTACAAAAGCCAGACCCTCCAATCACTTCCTTTATGTTTAAAATGGTATAAAGTGTAAAAGCTGAACATGCCACTTCCTCTGCCCATGAAACTTGAGCAGACATTAGTGTGAGCAGAGGAACAGGAGGACGGGGAGAGAGATGATTCCATGAGATCATCTGTGCGTGATATGAGCCTCGGGCAGTACACATGCTTTTTGTGCTGCATGTTTGAACAACCACGAATAAGTACAAGTGTCACTGTCCTGTAGGCAACAAGTGCTCCAACACACAAGAGCATCACATCTGTCTGTCCTCCAACACACGGAGGAGCTCAGTCTGCCACAAGGTTCATTTCAAAACGGCTCCTACAGTGTACAAGGCTTTATATATTAAACCAGGGATCTCCAACCTTTTGCATCCAGTGAGCTACCTCTAGGAAACCAAAGGCTGGAGAGCTGCTCATTTTAATCATCACAAGAAAGTGAGTGGATATAAGATGGTAAGCCTTAGTGTTGTACAGTTACATGCCTATAAATCCTAAAACTAGGGACGTCCCGATCACATTTTTTTGCCCCCGAGTCTGAATCATTTGATTGTATCTGCCGATACCGAGTCCTGATCCGATACTTCTATAAAACATTATGAAATGAACTAAGAGCAAAGAATAAGATCCAGGATGTGTGTGGGGGATCAGGTTGTGTTAATTTCATGTGTAATATTTGGGCTGAACTTGTGAAAAATCAAATGTCCAAAATCTAAATTTTATTAACTTTTCTAACCATGAACCATCATTGTTGAAAATCTTGATACTTAATGAACTGAACAAAACAGAAACCAGACCAGAATCAAATCAGACCTGAGACTCGACTCTGCACAATCTACACTTTGTATATTTGATATTATATGTTTGCATGTGCATTATATTTAAACATTTTGGCTCGTCTATGAAATCCAAATAATACAAAATCTTACCAAATAAAAACGAGATGACAGAAGCCCCACAGACTCTGTCCCCTGCTGCCCCCACTCCCCCACACCACCACCACATCCACAAACCCACAGTGGAGCAACACCGCAACATCAGTCCCACTGCTCAATAGACGCTTCACGCTGCTTTTCCCACTCTTCCCGCCAAAAGCACCCACACCGTTGCGCAACATGCAAAGAAACAGCACCGTGTGATGACGCCATCGGCCGTGCAGGTGTGAACACAGACCACAGAACCGCAGGTAACAGCGCCCGAGCACGACACGGCCCAAAAGTCCCAGTGCAAGTGCACCTCTAGTACAACAGGCGCTGGGACAGACAGTTGCACGAATTGGACGTCCCTGAACAAATCCTGTGCCTCAGAAAAACTGTTGTGTCCTGTGTGTTATATATGTATATTATTTATCCGATACCTGATCAGCACATAACGTGCGGCAGTAGTTCAGTTAGTAGAGCATTCGCCCACTGATCTGACGGTTGCCGGTTTGATTCCAGCTCTCGACATAAAACATCACATGTTGAGTGGTCAGATCCACTGACCCACAGGTTGGCTGGTGTGATTCCAGCTCCCACAGATGAATGCTGTCGTCGTGTCCTTGGGCAAGACACTTAACCCACCTTGCCCACAGTGTCTGTGTACACTGGTGTGTGAATGGGTGTGTGGTTCCTTGTTGTAAAGCACTTTGAGTGCCTTGAAGGTGGAAAAGCACTATAGAAAAATGTGACCATTTACCAACGTCCGAGTCTGGATTGAGTCTACAGTGGATCAGGACAACCCTACCTAAAATTATCCATTTATTTGTGTACAAAAAACACATTTACAGCTGTAATTAGTCAATTTTGAGTTATTCAGTATCATACCTAATTCAGAAATTCTTTGGCGAGCTACTTACAACAGGATGCAGAGCTACTGGCAGCTCCTGAGCTACAGGTTGGAGACCCCTGTATTAAACTAATAAAGTACACAAAATAGTATACAAAATTTAGTTCAATTTTGATTTATTATTATTTTTTTAATGAAGTATTTTTGTTTTCAGTAAAAAATAAAAAAAAATGAAATTTCTGACCCAAAACCTTAAAAAAAAGAAAAAAAAGAAAAATCCCTGCAGTCTGTCCCTCAAAATGGCCAAATCAAATAAACAGAAATAAACAGACAAATTTGGTACAAGAACCAAAACTATTATGATTTCAGTATGACCAGATGGCACGTACTAAACTGTTACACCACAGACACAAAAAACGGCTCCAGCCAATATTTGTGAATTGCCAAAACCAGTCGACCATTTTCTCCAAAGCCCAAAGCCTTATTAGCTACAAATGTGCTTTCCTCATTAAATTACCACCACAGTCTGCATTAGCCTCGGCAGAGCTGCACCATCAGACGAGCTCATTCCACGCGAGCATGTGTGCGTCGTGAAGGACCCCGGGCGGTGAACATGTTGCTATTGTTTGTGCTGTAAAGTTCCAGTCTGGTGCTTTTCCCCTGGCTCCCCGGCTCACGTTGGGTGGGAGTGGGTGGCGGCGTGGTGGGTGTGGGCGGGTTTGGTGATGGGACAGGTGGTCTGCTGCCGGCGTCATGGAGGAACACAAAGTCATGAACATGGCTGGAGCAGGGCTGTGGGAGACTGAAGCATGTCCACAGGCGCTGCACATGGAGCACACTGTCGTACACATGAGCCTCTGCTGCTCAACACATCAGTTTAGGTGAGAAAGTACATGCAAGTGACACACTTTTGACCATAGACGGTCTAGAGATATACATGGACAGTGCTGTTTTCTGCAAATATAATATTTTCAAAACTAAAAGGAAACACAGTGATCTAAATATGAGATGTTCACAATGAATATCACACATTTATTCCCTTTAATGTTCATGTGGCAAATGTTAAGTCCTTGAAAAATCCATATGCTATTGTGTGTTAAAGGAGAACTGAGTAACGTCACAAATAAAAAAAATTGCGTTTTGTCTTTTTAATATTTAGAACTTATTAAAGAGAGACAGAGAGACAGTGTTGGGGAGTAACAGATTACATGTACCGGAGTTACGTAATCAGAGTACAAATTATGAGTAACTGTATTCAGTTACAGTTACAGTTTCAATGAGTGGTAATTGGATTACAGTTACTTTGTTGAAATAAATGGATTACACGGCAGTATTTTCCTGTTTTCACATTTGGGGCTATATCCCTTTTTTTTTTCTCTCGGTAATTCCACTCATTGCCGGATACTAAACCAGGACTAAAGCAGGACTAAAACCAAGTGTAAACCAGGACTCAACCAGTTCTAAGCCATGTCTAAAACAGGATTTAACAAGACTAAACCAGGACAAAACCAGGTCTAAACCCAGGTCTAAAGCTAGGTCTAAACAAGGTCTAAACCAGGTCTAAAACAGGATTTAACAGGACTAAATCATGCTGCATGGACCGTGTCTCCTCCTCTTCTATCAATAATTTTTTTAATACGGTTCAGGCTTGGCCTTTTTCTTTTAGCAGACAAAACATCTTATGTGAAGATATCGTAGTCTTTGCTTCTCTACAGCAAATCGAGTAATCCAAAGTATTCAGATTATGTTACTCACTTTAAGTAACTTAATGGATTCCGTTACAAACTACATTTTGGGGTATGTAATTTGTAATCTGTAGGGGATTACATTTTAAAAGTAAACTTCCCAACACTGCAGAGAGATTTATTTACTCTATTTACTTTATTTACTTTATTGATTCAGAGGGAAATTCTAGCTTTGCTTGGAGCAACATTTCCACTCCACGTCTCATTCCCTTTGTGTCTCAGTCAAAGGTCTCAGGTGAGTTTAACAGGATGACTGGCCAGGGAGGGTCAGCAGGTTTGTGTCAGGGCAGTTTGAGAGGAAGTAGAACCCTCAGGACAAAAGTGTCCCTCCTCTGTGTCCTGCAGAATCACAGCAGTGTCCAGGGTGAGCCTGTTAAACACAAGAGGAAAGGCCTCGCTCTTACTCCTCTCTGGTGTTTCAGTTAGTGATGAAATGGTTCATTCCCTCTAAGTATTTCTTCTGAAAGGTCTTGAGCTTGTATTTATTGATTTATTCATTTGTGTAAACACAAAAGGTAGACGTGAAAGTTAATTGTCGTGATGTGGATTCATCCAGGGAAGGCAGAGGACCGCCTGTTTAATTATTTAAAATATTTTAAATAGCTCAGTGGGAAATTTAGTTGATTTATTATTATTATTTTTACTACAGTATATGTGAAATATAAATGGTAATGTTACCACAAAATCAAAAATGCTCTACTGCAGCTTACCTCTGTCCTACTGTTGGATAATGAAAGAAAAGACTCTTCATATTTCCATTCTTATTAAAATGAACAGAGTGAATGAATGTATGAATATCGCCATTGTCCCATGTCTATATGTGATAGAGCCAAGGTGTGTGTGTATGTGTGTGTGTGTGTGTGTGTGTGTGTGTGTGTGTGTGTGTGTGTGTGTGTGTGTGTGTGTGTGAGCAGGTCGTGTGTATGTGTGTGTGTGTGTGTGAGCAGGTCGTGTGTATGTGTGTGTGTGTGTGAGCAGGTTGTGTGTATGTGTGTGTGTGATCAGGTTGTGTGTATGTGTGTGTGTGAGCAGGTTGTGTGTATGTGTGTGTGTGAGCAGGTTGTGTGTATGTGTGTGTGTGTGTGTGAGCAGGTCGTGTGTATGTGTGTGTGTGATCAGGGTGTGTGTGTGTGTGTGTGTGTGAGCAGGTTGTGTGTGTGTGTATGTGTGTGTGTGTGTGTGTGTGAGCAGGTTCGTGTGTATGTGTGTGTGTGAGCAGGTCGTGTGTATGTGTGTGTGTGAGCAGGTCGTGTGTATGTGTGTGTGTGTGTGTGTGTGTGTGTGTGAGCAGGTCGTGTGTGTGTGTGTGAGCAGGTGTGTGTATGTGTGTGTGAGCAGGTTGTGTGTATGTGTGTGTGTGTGTGTAGCAGGTTGTGTGTGTGTGTGTGATGTGTGTGTGTGTGTGAGCAGGTTGTGTGTATGTGTGTGTGTGCGGGTTGTGTGTATGTGTGTGTGTGAGCAGGTCGTGTGTATGTGTGTGTGTGAGCAGGTTGTGTGTATGTGTGTGTGTGAGCAGGTCGTGTGTATGTGTGTGTGTGAGCAGGTCGTGTGTATGTGTGTGTGTGAGCAGGTCGTGTGTATGTGTGTGTGTGAGCAGGTCGTGTGTATGTGTGTGTGTGTGTGTAGCAGGTCGTGTGTGTGTGTGTGTGATGTGTGTGTGTGTGTGAGCAGGTTGTGTGTATGTGTGTGTGTGAGCAGGCCTCTCTCAGCCTCTGTCCGTCTGACACTTCCTCATGTATACACTCTCTCACACGCTCACACTCTCTCACACACACTCACTCTCTCACACACACTCACTCTCTCACACGCTCACACTCTCTCACACACTCACACTCTCTCACACGCTCACACTCTCTCACACGCTCACACTCTCTCACACGCTCACACTCTCTCACACACTCACACTCTCTCACACGCTCACTCTCTCTCACACGCTCACACTCTCTCACACACACTCACACTCTCTCACACACTCACACTCTCTCACACGCTCACTCTCTCTCACACGCTCACACTCTCTCACACTCACACTCTCTCACACGCTCACACTCTCTCAAACACTCACACTCTCTCACACGCTCACACTCTCTCACACTCACACTCTCTCACACGCTCACACTCTCTCACACACTCACACTCTCTCACACACTCACTCTCTCTCACACACTCACACTCTCTCACACACACTCTCTCACACTCACTCTCTCACACACTCACACACTCTCTCACACGCTCACACTCTCTCACACGCTCACACTCTCTCACACGCTCACACTCACACTCTCTCTCACACGCTCACACTCTCTCACACGCTCACACTCTCTCACACGCTCACACTCTCTCACACACTCACACTCTCTCACACGCTCACACTCTCTCACACACACTCTCTCACACACTCACTCTCTCTCACACACTCACTCTCTCTCACTCTCTCTCACACACTCACACGTTCTCATACACTCTTACACTTTCACACACTCTCACACGCTTTCACACACTCTCATATGCTCTCTCACACTCTTGCACACTCTCACATGCTTTGACACACTGTCACACCCTCTCACACCTTCACAGACCCTCACACACTCTCAAACACACACACCCTCTCACACCCCCTCACACACTCACACCCACATGCTTTCACACACTATCACGCTCACACATCCTCTCTCACACACACCCATTCACATACTCAGACCCTCTCACACGCTCTCACACACTGACACACTCACGCTCACACACACTGACACACTCACACACTCTCACACCCTCTCATACGCTCTCTCATACGCTCTCACACACTCTCACACACTGACACACTCACACCCTCTCACACCCTCGCACATACACTCACACACTCTCATATCTGCTCTCTTACCCCCAGTGTGAAACATCCTTCTGCTCTACAACTTTCAGGAAAGAGTCACATCAAATAAACGTGATGTCTCATTCTGGCTGAAGCTGCTGATCACACTGGACCTACAACAATGCCTCTGTGGATGTTGATGCCAAAATATCCTCATGACTCATTTGTGGTTTGGCATTTCTTAAACTCACTCAGACTCATTTTCCAATTGTGTAAACCTCTGAGAGCTCCAGAAGAACTGGCTTGGAGAACTTGACCCAGCCCCACAACAGCACAAACCTCCAGGCAAACTGCTCTAATTATCTCTAACTAATCTGTTTCTATCCTGTACTCTTGGTAAAAGTGTAAAAGTTGTTTTTTTGGGGAAAACATATCTTAGTAAATGATATAACAGTGTTGATAATTTGAAAATAAATTTTCTTTTTCAAAAATTATTTTGTGACTTTGCCATAAAATCACACACAAAACACACCCAAGGCTCTGAAGCCTAACAAATATTAGTTAGTGTATTATTTATCTTTCTGGATAACTGATTCCAGGGAAGGTTTTCAACACAAACAATACTCATGGGGTATATTTACTAAGCATGCTAAATTACGTGCTAAATTACAAGTGTAAACTCTGTGCTTTTTGTGGGCGTGTTGCACCTGATTTTCTATTAGAAACTGCACCTATTTTTCCACCTGCAATTCTCATATGTGAATGAGAGTTTATTGTCACAGTTGTATTAAATAATTTAGTCTAACGCAATTAAAACTAGCTTCAATTTTCATTTTTTACCTACCTTATCAAACTACTACCGCTCATGTCTCCTGCAGAAAGGGCTGCTTTTGTAAAGGACAAACAGCTGATGCATGAGTATGAGAGACGTGTTTGGAAACCCAGGCTAAATGTTAACTGTAGCCTGTAGAGCTGCAGACAATATTCAGACTGCCACACATTATAGATCCGCACCCAGCAACAGGTGCACTTCAACTCGTACACCGTGTGGACTGTCCCTCCTCCCTCCTTCATTTCAGTTTGTAAATTAGCACTTTTACTGAACACCACTTTTAATGCACTGTTGCAGAAACTGGAACAGTCTTTCCAGCGTAGTAAACATGCGTAACGTCTTTGCTCTCGTCATCTTGATAATTCAAGCAGTGACCGCTAAACAACTTCATCTGCATTTTCTCCTTCTTCTTTTTTTGTACATTTTGGCCAAATATTAATTTGCATATTCATTTGATCCCAGGAGTAAACTCACAGCGTCCGCAAAGCACCCATAAGAGACACAAAACTCACTGCATCTGCTTTTTACCGCTTTTTTCTCATGATGTAGTAAGTAACTCCACTTGTAACTGGTGGCACGGTGGCTGAGTGTTTAGCACTCATGCCTCACAGCAAGAAGGTTCTGGGTTTGATCCCCGTGTCGCCCGGGCCTTTCTGTGTGGAGTTTGCATGTTTCTCCCTGTGTCTGGATGGGTTTCTCTGGGTGCTGTGGTCTCTCCCATCAACCCAAAACATACTCCAGGTCTCCAAGAACAGTTGATAGTCAAGGTCAGTTTAATACAATCAATCAATGAACCTGTCCAGGGACGACAGGTGGAAATTAGCACTGATGCTACAACCTCATGTACAAAACTCACTCTAAATCTGATTATGAGGTTATTGGGTTTTTGGAGTTCTTGGATTATTACAATGACATGTGAAGAGCAAAATCACCAGATTTCTGTTTGACCATGGTCCATCTGATCTCCTGTAAGACTGTGTGGGTTACATGCCATTTGAATCCTATTAATTGTCCAGAAATCAGACAATAATAAAGTTTTGGTGCATGTGAACATAAACTGTGGGGCACCAGGGAGACCTGCTCATTGTGGGTTTGAGTGAGAACCGTGTGCCGCTGAGATGGTTGGGGAAGGTCTAGTACTATTGTGATTGTCATGGAGATTGGTTAGAGTTCTTACAGGTACATTACACTGGAGGGAGTGATGTCTGGGGTCAGCTGAGCAGTGAAGCACTGAAGCAGTGGTAATTCTTTGAAACACAAAAAGAAAAAGTACATGGTCAGTCACAGTGAGATGATCATTTGAGGGGAGTTAAACCAAACCTGGATCAGCCTGTGGAGCAGAGCACCTCCTCCTCACTCACTGGTGTCTCCACACTCACATATCTCTCCTGTGTCTTCCAGGCGCTGATGAGGGAACGGCAGCAGATGGCCAGCCGCCCCTTCGCTTCGGTCGCCGTGGCGCTGGAGGTGGGCGAGGACCAGGAGGAGGTACAGGTCAGCACAGGGACGCACCCACGCTCAAAACAAACACACCCACTGCAGGGAAACACTTATGACAAATTTACTTTATACATAAAAAAGTTCTATGTCTTTACAGTGATATTCTGTAAACAGGTATTCACACTGTCCTCTGGCTCCTGTCCCATGTTCTGACTTACACTAAAGACCAGACATTTTACTTCTGTTTATATTAACCACTAACCATAGACTGGATAAGGGAGTGGACCAAGGGAGTGTGACGTCACCCACAGCACTCTGCTCCAGTCAAATTAAGCTCATCGACGCTGGCAGTTATAGGAGCAAATTTGGAGCAGAGTTCCATATTAGGAATAGGAATTTATTAACAAACAAGTAGCAAAATAAAAATCCCAGGATCATGTAGAGTGAGTTAGTACATTTTAAGGCCCAAAAAATGAACCTGACAGCAGCAGTCACAGAGAGAGGAGCAACTTTTTTTTTCAATACCGAAATATCAGCCTGGTTTGCTAGGTAATATATTTGCAACTTTCTGCCAAAACTTTCTGATGCCTCTAGTGGCCTTATACTTGTACTTGGTGACATCACTCAGGACTGCTCTGATCACAACCAGCTGTTTCTGATACAACATGGCTGTAGGGGTGGAGTTTGAAGTGTGGATACCTGTTAGACCAATCACACTGTTCCTTAAACCTCTAAAATGAATGACGAAACCTCTAAAAACCTCTAAAACAAAAAAGAACGGACTTGTAGCAGAATGACTTGAACTGATTGAGCAAACTCCCCCGAAGTGCCCACTCACCTTTTTCTTTTTTTTTTTTCAGCCAAACCTGTAAAAATGACATATTCGACTTGCTCCAGGTGTAATACTGGAGAGGGAAGATTTTGACAAACTCATTTTGTCGTTTTTCCAATACAAATTTGCACATTAAGAGTGTAAGCTGTCTGCCACAGCCATGTTTGTTTTGCTCCATGTAGACTTGGAGTTTGGGGTGGTCGTCATGTTTCCTGAAGCTCCTCCCCCTGCTACAGAAGCTCTGTGATTGGGCAGATCCATCTTGCTGTGCAGGGCAGCTCTGTTTGAGGGTTTTAGGGTTTAGGTGTTTAGTTCCACTTCACTCTCACTGGAAAAGCTCAGGACCTGAACTTCCTTACACTACCTGACAAACTCCAGTCTTATGAGAAAAAACCTTTTTGTTTCCTGGTTAATCAAGCTGTTATTGAACAGGAGTTATGATGCAGTTACGTGTCTTTTGAGAAACATATGAAGGCCGTAGACGCTCATGGACTCATTCAGATGC
Organism: Boleophthalmus pectinirostris; assembly: GCF_026225935.1. NCBI lineage: Eukaryota > Metazoa > Chordata > Actinopteri > Gobiiformes > Gobiidae > Boleophthalmus > Boleophthalmus pectinirostris. Next base: position 39,841,202 of record NW_026571404.1, read on the forward strand.
CTTCACTACAAAGCTATTTGCATAGCATCATTTCGCCAAAATGAGCTTGTTTTTATGTTTCGCTCTTCCCATCATGCAGTGCGAGCCAAAAGGATAGAAATGTGCAGCAATAAACACATCCTTTTTCTGTACCACTTTATCACTAAGTGCTCCCAGTAGAGCGTGCTGCTTGTGTTGAAGCTGGTGTTAGCAGAGCCCGCGGTCCTGTTTGTTTGTGAAGGTGAGAGACAATGGGCCAGAACTGTGTCTACACTCAAGGTTAATGACACACACATCTGCTGCACAGGCTAACACGGCTAGGCTAATGCTAGCTCGGGCTCCACGTGCGCTTCTGAGCATGTGCAGACGGGAGGAGGGGGGGGATTACACAGATGAAGGGGTCAGGGGTTCATTTGACAGCATGTTCAGAGTGACACCTGTAAACAGACTGAGCCGTGTGAAGGCGATGATACAGGAGCTACACAAACATGGAGGACGGAGCGTTAGATCATTTCACAGAGCTCTCAGTTTTAATTGAAGTAGTGACTCACAATCAGATCAGAGCTTGTTACTCGTAGGGATGTGACTATATCAACATTCTGTGTGGCCATGACTGAAAAGAAACATCCTGGTTTTATTAAGTGTGTGGATAAAGAGACCCTCCTCTTTCCCATGGCACCTACGGGAATCATTCCAGGACTGATATTACAGCACTAACCTTATTAGTTCATATCAGTCTGGCATTTGGCAGGTTACAATTATGGACACCATGACAAAAACAACAGGGACATCCTTTTTTTCATTTGGATGAAATCAAACATTCTGAATTATAAAGGTTAATGTGACATAAACATACACATAAAACATTTATGTTTGATTAGACAGACTGAAAACATATTTCTGTTCCAAATATCCTCTAATAATCAAATGATTGTAATATCAGTCATGTGGCAGGTGTATCAGACTGTTGTGGTGTCACCTATGGCACTTGGTTTAAGTCTGTGTTCGTCCTCTCATGATGCTCAGGAGCTTTGGGTAATGACCACTACAGTGGTTCAGTGAACTTCCTTCTCACAGTCTGTGGGCCCACCTTTAGTGACAGAGTGTGGAGGTCGCTCACCACGCAGGAGCTCGGGGTGTAGCCACTGCTCATGGATAAGTCATTTCAGGCCATTCCCACTTTTTAAATAATATGGATCGTTCTAATTGCTGTGTTTCCCCTCCTCCATCTCCACATCTGTTCTTCATGTCACAGCTCCTCTCCTCCTCCGCCGTCTTCATCGTAAATCCATAACTCCTCTTCGCCGTCCATAAAAGCAGCGCAACGCCTCGTAAAGCTGACGAATCCCCCAGAATCCCCCTCTCCTCGCCCCTGCTTTCCCAACGCTCCTCCGATCAGAACAGATCAATTTCATATCCGCACTTTTAATGAGGCATATTTATTCCTCGATTGCGGGCTTAACGCACTGTGGGCGGGGGACGGGGGGGCGGGAACGGGGGGAGGAGGGGAGGTGGGAGGTTGTACGGATGGAAGCGCGAGGAATGGAGCAGATAAAGAAAATTTACGAGGCTTGCGGGAGAACGGGCGTGCGTGGGGAACAGGTTATGTAGCTGTAGGCAGTACTGCTGGTTTCTAAGAGGTGATTTACAGGTAAGAAACGTGTGTGTTAAAAAATCCTGTGGTTTACATGTTCTGCCTGTGTCTGGGTGGGCTTCTGCTGTTTTTGCTGTACGTTTGCTATTTTTATTTATTTTTTATTATTAATAATTTTATTTGAAAACTACATACATTACAACAACATCACAAAAGGAACCAAACAACATACAAGATACAAGACAGACATTATGATTATGATTACAAAGATGACATACAAAAAGAGACAAAGGTGACAGGGGCTGGTGACAGTGTGGACCTTGTGTGTGTGTGTGCTGTTTTTGTCTTTAAAGAAGAGACAAGCAAGAACAACGTCAACAGTGTGGCATGTGCTTCTACCTGAACATCATATTAACAACACATCAACATGCTCTGATCAACCAGGAGTCCACATGATGCGGTTTAACCGCTGAAAAGTCATTAAAATATACACCCAGTCCCACGTTTGAACAGCATTCTCTACAAATAAATCAAATATTAATTACATAATCTAGGGCCGTATCTTGGCCCCAGTCTTAGCGCTAGGGCAAGTGCGAGGCGTGGAGCTCTAAACCAGAGGTGTGCCCTGCGTGAACATCAGGGGGAGTGGAGCAGACTGACCAGGTGTGGTGTGATGCATTTAGTGAATTACCAGAATCATAAAAATAAATATTAAACAAGTCCACTGAAAACAACATGTAACATGCTCAAGGCTTCTTTTATCTGGAAATATATTAAAATGATAAAAGCTTAACATTCCTAACATGTTCCTGTGCTGTGTGGGAGTCGTCCGGATGCCCTCCCACAGTAGAGCACAGCCCCTCGCCCGCTCCCTGTATCAGCTCAGCTCTGCTCTGTAGTTTGGTTTGATCTGGATCTGTACAAAAGCTGCTCATTCACATGAGGCTGTTTACAGTGATGTCCTAAAGAGTGTTTTCTTACTCTGTCTGTGTCATAATGCTGCGATATCAATTTATTCACATTCTCGCTGCCGGTCTCACACATTCACTGACAGCTCGGGGCTGTGACAGCAGAGCAGACGCACGTATCATATCTGTGCGAAAAGCAAAACATTTAAATGACAATAAACATATTCCATAATCCACGAGACATCCACCTGTGTGGGACCAAATGCATTGTACCTGAGAGATGAGAATGAGAGCGGTCAGCAGCAGCAGAGGTGGACACTCGTGCCTCAGGTGAGTCTGTGGGAGTGGACTGTGGGACAGACAGGAACAGGTGTGAGAAAGCAGTGGGTCTGCTGTGGGATGGGAGCATGAGACAGACACTGATCTTTAAACAAAGGTTGATGTTGATGCACGGTGCACGTGCATGAGAGGGGCGCACATGCCTGCGGATTGTTCGTAACACAAACCCAGTCAGTTGTGTCATGGCCCATACAAAATTGTATATTCCTGGTGCCTCTGCTGGTTTGTATTTGCATCGTGAGGATCTGGAGCTGTTTTATTGTCACATACAGAACTTTTCCCCACACTCCACTTTGCCTGATAATGAGGCAAAGATCACGATATTACCCACACTGGCAGTGCTTTTAAATGGCACAGCGTCACAGATTGGTTCAGATGCTGTCACCATATATGTACTTGTACCGTCCCACTCCAGTCTCCAGCAGCGAAGTACAGCCCAACCTGGACACGCCCACTTGGACTAGCGCTAAAACTGGGGGCAAGATATGGCCCTTAGACTGTATCTTTTGTAACTTAAGCCATGCAGCTGCGACTTTGTTAAAACTAAGCTTCAGTTAAATTCTAACTTGAGTAACAGAGCTTCAGACATAGTAGTGCCTCTAGTTAGCATCACACCCCCAGAGAATGTTGATATCAGCTGCAAAGTATCAATATATAACAGAACTAACTCCTCTATGTGAGTGATGTGTAATAAAAGGCATGTGAACAAAAGCACTGCTCTACATCACAAAGGGCTGCAGTGTGTGTGTGTGTGTGTGTGTGTGTGTGTGTGTGTGTGTGTGTGTGTGTGTGTGTGTTGTGTGTGTGTTTGTGTACATGTGTCAGATCTTCCTCTGCTGCTGCTCCTCTCACTCTTATTAAGTCCATAACTCAACACTGTGTACTCTGCCGTCCCTGTGCATGTTTACCCTCCAAACCACTGCCTTTGTAGCACCATCAGAGTGCAGGGCCCGGCGCCATCTGAGCACCTGCAGGCTCTTTGTGCTTTATGAGATTAGATATTAATGATTCACTTGTTTGAATAATAGTCTACAGTCAGCGCTGGTGTGTGGATTTTTCTATATTTTCTGCAGGGGATGTGAAAGCTCTCTGGATGAATTAGAAATGTAAATGTTTTTTTGTTCCCAGACTGACTTAAATTATCAAACATCTACCATAGGTCAAGTCCTCCAGCTAAAACTGCCCTGCCCAAGACTGAGGATGTGTGCAGCAGATCTCAGTGTTTCTGACAGGCTGCTCCACTGACACTGGTCTCTGAGACTGATGAAGTGTACCTTTAAAAAATAGAGTACTTTTTTATTCTGAATATCACTCTAGATAATTATATGTGTAGTGAAGATTAACCAGGACTAAACCAGGACTAAACCAGGACTAAACCAGGTCTAAAGCAGGTCTAAAGCAGGTCTAAAGCAGCCTAGAGCAGATGTAGATGTGCTGAGGACAGAGGGAGGATGAAGTGAGGACACAGGATATAGATGTGCCCATGCATCGTGCTGGGAGAGGGTTTCTTCCAGACGAGTGGAAGATACAAGGAAAGAGGGTCCCACAGGTCAGCACACATGAGGTCAGTGATCAGTGGAGCCTCCAGCAGCTTCTCTCAGGGAGGGGCAGACTCATGTACACTGTGCTTTGCAGCTTTTGGACTGGAGTGTACACAATCCAATCACAGCACAAAGCAGACTGTAAACTCTTCAGCGGAGCAAACAGCCTCTGCTGTGGGGCTGTATTCTGCCCAGACTCACTCACTCTGCTGACCCAGGGTCAGTGTGATCATCAGACATGGGGATGAAGAGAACTCTCCTGACTCCTCTAACCTGTGTGTGACCACGCTACTGACCCCATGAGTAATGATGCCTCAAACTCTGTTAAAACTGTTGTTAAAGCTCTTTTTCTGACTCAGACCCTGCAGGTGTTCTCCTGGCACAGACCCTGCAGGTGTTCTCCTGGCACAGACCATAGAAAGGATGAAGAAGTGGACTGAGGAAGTGAGACATATTCAATCCAGCTCTAGTCAAATGAAGCTCATCAGAGCTGCAAGTCAATTTGAAGCCAAATTCCATATTTGAAACTCCGGCTGCAAGTATCACAGCAACAAAAGAGCCAGTTAAGAGTGAGGTTGTTGAAGGTATCACCCATTCCTGCCTGCACTACTGTCAATCAAACCTGTTGCTAACACTAGTGACCTGAAGGAAAGAAGGCACCTGATTGGTCTGTTATTAATGTTCAAATCCCACGCCGCTGCTCACTTCCTGTTTGGACTGCGGCGGCTAAGGCGTTAGCTATGTCCTGATATACAGTCGGTGGTTGAGATGGTGCAGGTGTTATTCTGGTTTAACCCTGCAGGTGTTATCCTCTGATACACACCCTGCAGGTGTTAGGAGTCTCAGCTGGGTGCTATCTGGCGGCTGCTCTCTTCACCTTGTGCAGGTGAAGGTGACACTAATTAACAGAAACATTAGAATAAAAAGACAGAGCGTGCACCTGGGAGAAAAGAGCTGGCAAAAAGTTTTATTTCTACTATTTGCTAAACTTTTGTAGTATTCATAGAGACACATATTTGGCTCAGTGAAGAGAATGTCTAATATGTGAGTGTGTGTTTGTCAGAGGAGGACTGAGCTTTTGTTTGTCGTCTTTGTGAAGGAGAACACTCGTCTTTATAAGCTTTAATAGTGTGTTATTTGTGCTTGATTTGCTGCTTCCTGAATGAATCATGGTAAAGGTGAAACTCATTACACCCATTAGGACTGGGCTCACAACACACACACGCACACACACACGCACACACACACGCGCACACACACACGCACACACACACACACACGCACACACACACGCAAACACACACACACGCACACACACACGCAAACACACACACACGCGCGTGCGCATGCACACACGCACACACACACGCGCGCGCACGCACACACACCTACCTACATACATACACACATCATGTTTCCGTGCTTTATGAAGACATCACTGACTTCCATTTGTTTCCTGGACACTGATCCAGACTTTAGCCATAGTCTCATAGTCTGTACTTGCCTAATCATAACCTCAGTTCTAGCCTTAACCTCAACTGTTTGAACCCATATCTCAACTTCAAACTGTGCTGATCATCTATTGTGTTGTTTTCACCAAGGATATCTTGGTCTTGGTGTGAAAAAGTACTGTCTGATTTTATGTAAACAGTTTAAACAACTCAGATCTTCTTTTAATGATGATCCTGCTCAGACATGACATCATGAACTGAATCACATTCTTTTGGTCAATATTAGTGAGTGATTCTAGGTTGCATTCACATCAGCACATTGTAGAATCCCTCTAGTTTCACTAGAGCTGGAGACAGGGCAGAATTCTCAGGTGGAGTTTGCTGTGGAACTGTCTGATGCAGATTTGTTGACCTGGTTTATGGTTCATATCTTTCTAATTACTGGGCCTATCCACAAGAAAAAAACTGACACAAAGTGTCTTCTCTGTCAAGAGAAATAAACTAAAGTCAAATGATGTTTTCTCAAAAGCTTCAGAATGTGGTGCCATTATTTGAACTCAAAGATGTGAGTGCTGTCAGCTGAAATGAGTGTGAGCCAAAAGATGAATGTGACAAGTTGGTGGAGCCAATCCCAAACCAATAATTTCTCTATCTCCCATAGAGTTATATAGGCCCCGCCCTCCAACTGGAATTCTAATAAAATTCTGGAACATGAACCCAACCTCCCCCCATTGTACTGACTACAGACCCCCAAAGGCTCATAGTCCTCTCCCCTCCCCTCCTCAGAGACAGATGAAAGCATCAAGTTCTCAGTTGTGTAACATACTGTGTCCACATGTGTCTCAGTGTCTACAAGTGTCACACTTTTCATTGTCTTCAGTCTTTAAACACATTTAACCAAACTCACAGTGTCACAGAGGCTGGACCTTATGAGCCATGTGTGTCTTTGTGTATGTGTGTGTGTGTCTTTTTGTGTGTGTGTGTGTCTTTTTGTGTGCATGTGCATGTGTGTGTATTATATTGTTTCCTTGTATTGTTGTACTTCTTGTAGGAGACACAGAAGATCTTCCTGGGTTATGGGTCACTAGGATTGGCTCTGCTTTGGCAGTCGCCTCCACTTTCACTTCTTCATCTGAAAAAGCTGTGCCAAATAGTTTGTGAACGTTATAATATAATAGAGAGCTTTTAGAACGTATAGAACATTCTATTGTATTGTCTAATATCACTTGGAAGTTTCATTTAGTCCGCATTTTGTATTTCTTATACTTCAGTCGGCTTTTCTTGGTGAATGTAGGAAGTGTCTGAGAAAGGCTGGACTATTTAAATGTGACATTAACGTCAGGCTCAAAGTGTTGGTATTTCCAAATATCAACGTTTGTTTTTGACACGTCTCAGAGAAGCCCAGCAGAGAGCTGTTTTTAACTGTGCTAAACTGCAGTCCGCTCTCTGCAGCTCAAAGACAGTGATCAGGAGAAAGTGTTCAAAGAGAGTGCTCAAGAGAGAGTGCAAGAGAGAGTGCTCAAAGAGAGAGTGCTAAAGAGAGAGAGTGCTCAAAGAGTAAAGAGAGTTCTCAGGAAACAGTGATCCAAGAGAGTGATCAAAGAGAGTACTACAGAGAGAGTGATCAGGAGAGAGTGCTCAAGAGAGAGTACTACAGAGAGAATGCTCAGGAGAGTAATCAGGAGAGAGTACTCAAGAGAGAGTGATCCAAGAGAGAGTGCTCAAGTAAATGTTCTCAGGAAACTGTGATCCAAGAGAGTGATCAAAGAGAGTACTACAGAGAGAGTGATCAGGAGAGAGTGATCAGGAGAGAGTGATCAGGAGAGAGTGCTACATGTTGTGCTGATATATTTTCTGATTTCACCTACCCCCTATCTCTGCTCTCTTCTCTGTATTTACCTTTGACTCTGGAGCTCAACAGTTACACCCATGTCGATGTCAACTCTGGTTCTGGAAGTACATTTTCTGTTCATTTTCCCCTTGACTTTTAAAACAATTGAAATATTAAGAGTTCAAAGACATCGTGGAGGATAAGTGGCTTATGTGCTAACTCATATCCAGAACACAATTGTGTGTTCAACTCCACAAAACACATTTAAAATGCAAGATTCTGCAAAACGCTTTAATAACTTAGAGGTTTATAATGATTCAGAAACAGATTCTGAATAAAATTGTGCTAATTAACCCTGAGCTTTCAAACATTTAATCCAATAATATGCAGCCCTGGGAGTGTGACGCTAACTGTAGGCACTACTCTGTCAGAAAGTCTATTAAACCATATTCATACAGAATTAGTTTTAGCTAAGGACATCTGTAAAATTGAAATAATGCCACTATGTCTGTGTTTTTGTGCCTTTGCACACGATAAGCAAAGTAAATTACCTGTTCATAGAGACTTTATTCCAGACTGATAAACACAAAACAACACAAGAGCCTTTTCATTCATCAGGGTGAGAGAGCTGCTTCTATTTTAAATCTGTTTTTAGCACACAGCAGCTGTACAGTAACGTCATCATGGTTCTTACCTCACTGATGCGGTCGGTGTTCAGAATGACATTTACCTAATCTGATTTATCAGAAATCAGCCGCAGCCTCTGTTAATCCATCCATGATACAGAGCCCCCCACCCCCAAATCTCCAAACTCTGCAAACTTTCTACCAATGCAGCCACACTTTTACAAAGAGCCTCCACACTGCAGACTTACAGCTCATGTCTTTTTTTACTGTAGAAAATAATAATAATAATAATTTGACCAGCTCTGAGTTTACTGATTTACTGAAGGTCATTTCACAGACAGATTCACAGACATGTTCACAGACAGATTCACAGACTTGTTCACAGACAGATTCACAGACAGATTCACAGACATGTTCACAGACAGATTCACAGACATGTTCACAGACTTGTTCACAGACATGTTCACAGACATGTTCACAGACATGTTCACAGACATGTTCACAGACAGATTCACAGACATGTTCACAGACATGTTCACAGACATGTTCACAGACATGTTCACAGACATGTTCACAGACAGGTTCACAGACTTGTTCACAGACATGTTCACAGACATGTTCACAGACATGTTCACAGACTTGTTCACAGACATGTTCACAGACAGGTTCACAGACTTGTTCACAGACATGTTCACAGACATGTTCACAGACAGGTTCACAGACTTGTTCACAGACATGTTCACAGACATGTTCACAGACATGTTCACAGACATGTTCACAGACATGTTCACAGACATGTTCACAGACAGTTCACAGACATTTCACAGACAGGTTCACAGACTTGTTCACAGACATGTTCACAGACAGGTTCACAGACTTGTTCACAGACATGTTCACAGACATGTTCACAGACATGTTCACAGACAGGTTCACAGACTTGTTCACAGACATGTTCACAGACATGTTCACAGACATGTTCACAGACTTGTTCACAGACATGTTCACAGACATGTTCACAGACTTGTTCACAGACAGGTTCACAGACATGTTCACAGACATGTTCACAGACTTGTTCACAGACATGTTCACAGACATGTTCACAGACATGTTCACAGACATGTTCACAGACTTGTTCACAGACAGGTTCACAGACATGTTCACAGACTTGTTCACAGACATGTTCACAGACTTGTTCACAGACATGTTCACAGACATGTTCACAGACATGTTCACAGACTTGTTCACAGACAGGTTCACAGACATGTTCACAGACATGTTCACAGACATGTTCACAGACATGTTCACAGACATGTTCACAGACAGGTTCACAGACATGTTCACAGACAGGTTCACAGACATGTTCACAGACAGGTTCACAGACAGGTTCACAGACATGTTCACAGACATGTTCACAGACATGTTCACAGACATGTTCACAGACTTGTTCACAGACATGTTCACAGACAGGTTCACAGACATGTTCACAGACAGGTTCACAGACATGTTCACAGACATGTTCACAGACGTGGACGACAGACGTCATTTGTAATATTCCAGTTTACAGAGGACCCCGGGTCAAACGAATCCTGTGTGAAGAGGCCTGAAGACTTTCTTATGATCTTTATGTTAACCCAATCTGACCAGAAAGGAACCAGACCAGGTGATCTGATCTGTGATCTGATCTGTGCTGTGAACCAAGTGCCTCTCAAATAACATTACAGCCACATGGGAGTTAGCATTAGCCCAGAGTCATTCTCAACTTTTTATTCAAAATCAAACTGGGAAACAGCACCATGAACACTTTGTATGTGTGTGTTGAAACAGTCTTAAAACATGTTTGACAGTGTTTGTTAATGTGCACATTGTGTATTTATAGTAACTGCTGAACATTCCACCATAGAGATTCATGTAGAACACCCCAAGTGTGGTGTCACTGCACATGGTACCATAGTATTTTCATATAAAATAACTAAAAGGTAAATTCACTTGAACCTGGTGGTTTTTATTAATGACTAAGCCTTGGAGCTCAGTAGATTTCTCCTGGTCCGTGCACCATGTGGTGAGGGGGCAGCTCAGGTTCAGCTGACTCAGCACAGCCTCCTCCTGCTCTGCTCCTCCAGCCAAGGCCAGACACCACAGGTCAATGGGATTTTTCATTTGCTGTTTACTCGTCTCAGATTACATTTTCCTCCTTTAGAACACTACTATTCTGAATCACATTGTTACTTGTAAAACAGCACATGAAAACACGTTTCCAGAAGCTTCTTCTTGTGCACAACATCAGGAACACATGAAATAAAACATTACATACAGATCATGTTTATTAACCATTAACTCATCATTTACTAAAAGCTGTAATCATTAATACATGAGTCGTTAATGATTAATAAACATTTGTAAACTGTTTGTAGATGATTGATTAATCGATGTCCATAACATTTCTAATTACACATTTAAGAATTTTTTAAATATTTTTTTTGCTCTTTACACTTTTTAATGGATTAAAGAATGAATGAATGAACATATTTACTTATTAATCCCCCATTGCATTTATAAACCACCTTTCAATTCACCCAAAGCACTTTACAGTTCATTGTTCAATTCACTCCACCCTCGTGTTGGTAAGATACTACTGTAGCCACAGCTGTCCTGGGGCAGACTGATGGAAGCGAGGCTGCCAAAGCCCCTCCAACCTCCACAAACACTCACACACACTCCACTTTCTTCCTAGGCAATGTGGGTGAAGTGTCTTGCCTAAGGACACAACAGCAGTATTTTACCACTGGTGTCCCACTTTTTTGTCCAACTTTTTGTTGCCATGTTGTACAGATATTCTCCAGATATAATGACAATAATGTAGAGTGGATTTGATCAAGGAGGATAGAATCATATTTAGACTGCAGTAAAATACATGCAGCTTCTGAACATTTCTATACACAGAGTAAAGTGTACGCCTAAGACATCCACTGTATATAAATGGACAAAGCTAACGCACTGGCTGGCACGTTCCAAATAAGAAGTTCACATGTGGCTCTTTCGGCTCCTTCTGTCTCTGGCTCCCGTTGACTTACACTGGGATATTGTGGCTCTTCTCTCTGTGAGTGTTGCGGTGATCCTCATCACTTTGGTCTTAAAATGTTAAAATGTTCATATTAACCCCCACTACATGACCCTGGTGTTTTGTCCCTTACATAAATAAATAAATAAATAAATAAATAAATAAACAATATAGAGATTTGCCCCTGTCACCACAAGAATCATGAGCTTCATTTGAGCTGAGCTGAATGTGTGGATGGCGTCACACTCACTTAGGCTGCGTTCAGACTGCAGCCTGAAGTGACCCAAATCCAATTTTTTGGCCTCTATGTTCCTGTATCTGATCTTTTAATGTCAGTCTGAACCACACAGATCAGATTTTTTTCAAATGTGACCCAGGACACTTGGATATGTGCTCCTGAAACTGATACATATCTGATCTTTTGACATGTGACTTCTGTCTGAACGGCCAAAGTGCATTCATCCACCTACATGTTATCAACAAGACACAAATGTCACTATTCTGCGCTGAAGTAGACAAAAATTGTTAATGAACTCCGTGTCAATGAAGTGAAGCACATCACCACTCACCACTCTTGGCTCTGTCTCCACATCCACACGTTCCTTTCAACGGACGTCGCTGCCGCTGTCCCACAAAACACCACGACCAAAAACCTCGTCCTTCTCCTTCTCAGTCTCCTCCTTAAAACAAGTAAGTTGTTCATGTTCTGGCTCCGGTACGAGAGGAACTTTAAAATCTCCAGGTGCCCGATGCTGCGTCCATGTTTGGACAACTTCTGTAAACACAGAGACGCTCGCTGTGGTTGACGTCGTCATGTCTCCAGTCACATGTGGGACACTTTCGGACCATTTAACATTCACACGGGATCACATACAAGTCACATTTAATTGGAAATGTGAATGACCTCACAAAAACATCGGATTTCACAAAAAAATCGCAATTGAGCGTTAAGCTCTGCAGTCTGAATGTAGTCTTAGTCCACTTATTTATACAGTCTGTGGGCTAAGATCACTTTTTAATCACTTTTATCACTCTTATCTGTTTTTGCAAATGAACTCTTCATGTATTAATGGGTAGGTACTTCTTAGTAAATGATGAGTTAATAGTTAATAGTTAATAAACAATTACATATAATATCTAAGTATGCCTTATCATGAAGTGTTGCCCAACATTCTATAGACCAATCATGTTTGTACAGAGATTTGTTGTGATGTGTTGAATTTAGTCACTATGGTCTGGTCCAAAAAACAAATATATATATGTATATATATATATATATATATATACATATATATATGAACTAGTAGCTATGAAAGTGTGTACGGAATCTACCTGGACCACTGAGGATTACACACATATAAGACACCATCAGAAAAGAAAGTTCTACCCTTTAATGTTGAAAATGCCCTTCTGTTGTATCAAGTATGGAGGATGGAGGATGGAGTGTATTGTTTAGCAGCGAGATGGAGTTTGAAATGTGAGTGGTTAGGTGAGTGGAGGCAGCAGTGCAGTGTTTTCGCCTGTATCCTGCTCTTCATTATAGTGTTTTCTCCTCTTTTGCCTCTCCCTTGCCTCTTAATGATCAGTGCATCTTGTGTTCCCTGATCGATCCTCTTCCTCTCCTCCTCCTCCTCTCCTCTTCTTCTGAATTCAGACTAAAAGCGTCCACTGATGACAGCCTCTGGAGCTTTGTTAGGTGAGGTTTTGCTGGGATGTGTAGTCCAGGTGTTTGTGCTGGCGCTGGTGGCTCGCACATTAATCTTAGTGAGAGTAATGGCGAGGGCTGGACGTGTTCGGATGTGATCAATAAACAATGTAGAGCCTGAGATTAACACTTCAGCTCCATTTGGGTCAAAAACAACCAGCGCTTTTAAAGGGGCACTGTGGAACATTGTGGAAGGTCTGTCTACAATATGACATTAAATCAGTATCTCCATGAAGACAAGCGTGTAACACCACAAGGGCAAGTTACAGGTCAGATCTGTGGAGAGGCAAACCTGCTCACTGTATACTGTTTCATTCCAGACTGCAGTAATATCACCAGTGGTGGAGTTAGCAGTTTGGAGGCCCGAGGTGAAGTTGAGTTTGGGGCCCTCACTCTAATATAATATATATATATATTTTTTGTCCATTTGTTCACACACATCCTTATTTGAATTAGGGTGGATTGGAAACTTGTCTTATTAGTTTGGTCACTTACTAGAGCTGAAACTAGTTTTCAAGCAGAAGTAAACAGCAAGGCCAAAAATTCAAGTTAATGCATCTGATATAAAAATGTATTCAACAGATACATATGTACTCTAGTTTATGAAACTGTTGACCTTTTTTTCTGTAAAATGTTTGGTTCTAAAGTTACATATTTTTTAAACAGACCAGGTCACATGTGCAATTTTAGGCCTTGAACAAGAATTACTTCCCAAATTTCAAAGACCTGCAAATCCTCTTCAGGTGAACTTTCAAGCTTCATCTTTGATCTTTAATCTACATCTCTAGGTAGTAAACTTGTGAAAATTAAAACTATTAGGTGTTAGTATCTGGTAAAACCTGTGTTTTACAAGTCATCATGAAACTTTCTAAAAGCAAGGATATTGATACTACTAAGCATCTCCTGCAGCAATCTAATGAATTCTGTTTCTACATATTTTTTTTATTAATTATCAAGTTTTTTAATCATGTAAATAAATGGATGTATTTCATCATATCTTGTGTTATTCCATCTTTGAACTGTTGATGAAGGTACATGATAAAAAAAAAAAAAAAAAAAAAAAAGAGTTAAATGATAAAAATTAGCTTGGAAGGACTGACATATTTTATAGAAATTGTTTCCTTTCATTTTGAAGTAATATTAAAGTATTCGGAAGAAAAAAGCGACAAATGATGTAAAATCCTGCACCTTCTACTTGTTTGTACAATTTTCCCTCCGTTACTTTTCCCTCCGTTACCATGACCTTTCTTAATAAAAAATCTCATGACTCAAAAAGTAAGAGGTTTTTCAACCTAATCTTGTACCATATGGTAGAAAACTATATGAAGCAAATATTCAAACCAGTTTGTTAAGGATATGGAAGTGAGAACCAAGAGTTATCACTGTTTGGATTTATTGCCCAAAAAGTGCTGCATATTTCATTCCCTCCGTTACCGACATGAGTTTTTTTTTATTTTTTGTCAACAACTTGAAAGAATATCACAGGTTTAACTTGACCCTGTTGGAGTGTAACTCTTTCCTACATTCTGATACTTTACTTATTTCAATAGTCCCTCTAGTTTCTGAATAAGAGACATTTGAATGTCAAAAAAATCTGCCCGTTTCCCTCCGTTACCACTTGACCAGACCCTAGTATAATTACATTTTTGTTTATATCCATTACATATGATTAGGATTAGGATTATGATTATGTTCAACTCAGGGTCAAGTGCTCTAATTCATTCTAATGTGGAAGGGTGAATGCTTTGACAGTTAAAATAGATTTGACATAGATATTATTTTGATGGTGTTTTCTTGTTTATAAGTAAAACTACTCTCATTTAATGTCATATTGAGAGAAAATCAAAATGTTCTGAAGCCGTGGGTATTAGTGGCACTAGGCGGTCGCCTACTGTTGCCTAATGGTAGCGCTGCCTCTGAATATCACCATGGAGACAAGCAGGAGGCTCTACAACTAATGTCTGTAGTGCACATTGTTTCCTCATCAAACTCCAACCTGGATTTGTATGTATCCTGGTTTCATTAGTCTTAACTCTTTTGCCTCTGAGCCTCAGAGAAGATGAGGTTTGAATATTCCCAGGATTGTTGCATCACAGGTAGAACCTCTGTACAGTTTTGAAAGTCCATAAATACGAAAGTCGAGAGGGGTCACAACAAACGCCGCAACAAATACAAATGCGACAACACAACAAAAAGCCACAACACACCAAAAAAATCCACAACGGAAACTGACTGCGGGACTCGATTTTAATGCAAACACCGCATCAAATACAAACGCCACAACACAAACCGAAATGCCGCAACACATCAAAAAGCCACAACGGAAATGACCGCGGGACTTTATTTTCCGACGGACTGATCAAGCAGAGAGTGAAGAAGAAGAACTACAACGTGAAATGTAAAGGGACGGAGAAGTTGGAAATGTAAGTAAAAGTCATTTATTGTTTTATCATTATTCATTTCACGTTGTAGTTCTTCTTCTTCACTTGCCGCTTGATCGGTCTGAAGGAAAATAGAGTCCCGCGGTCATTTCCGTTGTGGCTTTTGGATGTGTTGTGGCTTTTTAATTTGTTGTGGCATTTGCGTTTGTGTTGTGGCGTTTGTATTTGTTGTGGCGTTTGCATTAAAATAGAGTCCCGCGGTCATTTCCGTTGTCACTTTTTTTGGTTTGTTGTGGCTTTTTGTTGTGTTGTCGCATTTGTACTTGTTGCAGCGTTTGCGTTTGTTGTGACCCCTCTCGGCTTCCGTACATAAATCATCACCACACTTGTCGAAAGCATTTCTGCCATCACATCATATTCATTACAACTGTGTTTGTAGATGATCATGTCAGGAAACGCACATGGACAGTCCCTCTTCTGTCTGTAACTAAAGCCCTGCAGCAGATTCAACTATTGGGGGCCACTGTTTTTTTTTGTCTGAAAATATGTGGTTCTGTTCTCATCCATTATTTTATGTTCTAAATCATGAGATGTCAAAGTTAAGATACTCAGGAGTATTTTTAAAAGCCAGTCACAGTGATATGTACGGCCAAATGTTGGAATGGACATTATTCTTATCTTATTTAATCATCGCACATCTAAAACACTTTAAACAAACAACCATAGTTTTTCTGTATCTCATTGTAAACCTTCTGTTTCTCTGCTCGGCTAACAGTCCCCCCAGAGAGTCCCCTCTCCCCCCCGCCCTCCCCCCGCCTCCCCCCACCCTCCCCCCGCTGTGCAGGTGCATAGTCTGCTGTATAATGGAGCATAAGGAGTCTGTGGAGAGCTGTGTACAACTATGTACCTGCACAATACTCAACAACCAGCAACACAACACACACCACTGTACACACACACACACACACACACACACACACACACACACACACAGGCCCGTACAGAGACAGTTATGGCTGTGCTGCGTTCACGTGCACACAGGAGACTGGGGAAAGGCCCACTCTCACACAGATGAATGCAGTAAATAAGAGGGTGGTGCGTTCAGGGGCGGGTTGGACATGACAGCAGAGCCAGGCCCAGTGGGCACCAGCAGTGCAACCAAACGGGTATAAGATGTTATATACACAAATCTAAGCAAACAGTGTTTCATTTTCATTTCTTATAGTGTTTTGTTTTGCCCCAGAACGATACTTTAAAAGGAACTTAAAGCCCCTGTACCTGAATTTTATTTATTTATCTGAGCAAAATGTGTCTTGCCCCAGTACAGATAGATATTGTACACACAGCTCTTGAGGTCAAAATAAGTCCGCAGTGTAGACTAATGTCTGCATCTAATTATAAATAGTTTTATTGTTTGAGAAAGTGCAGTATTTAATTACTTATGTTCAAAATGCCTTTTTGCCTTTTTACCCCCATTTTCAGTTCCACTGGTACACACCCACAGCGTGCAGCGCTCTGTCTGATGACGTTTACGCCGACGCCGGCTCCCACTGGACACTGCATTTCTCTAATGCACTAAAAGATTTAAAGTGACTGTTATTTGGAATAGTGTGAATATCTAAGATGATTGTTCTTCAAACTGGTGTGACATGAACCCTGTGGTGTTCAAGGTCTCACACTGGACATCAGTGAAGTTGCATTTGTGTCCTGTGTCTTAGTGATTATGTTTTTTGTTTTATTATGGTAAAAAAACTAAAACAAAAAACAAAAACAGACTTATTCAACTGACCCTTTTTTCTTTATTGCAAAATGGACTTTCCAGAGCTTTTAACCGTGTCATAGTTGTTTCCTCACCATGTCCTCATGTTTGAGTGATCTTTAATGGCTTCTGTTTGAAATGTCTCTGTCTCTGCTCCATCGCTCCTCAAAGCATGTGCATGCTCACCCATTCTTTTAATCCTCCTCTTTTTTCTCCTTATTTCTTCTCTCTCTTTGGTGCGATTTTAGAACAACTCAAATCAAAGATTGATTTGAATGAGCAGGTTCTTTTTTCTGTGATGCTGACATGTTACTCTTACATCACTGAATAAAAGCTCTGTGTGTTTTTGGAGCGTTCTTTGGCTGGAGTTTGTGTTGGTTTGGTTGGAGTTCACACTACGACTCTCTCTACGTGCACAAACACACATGAACCAATATTTGACCATCTGAGTCCCTGAACCAAAAGAATCTGACAGAAGATCTTTACAAACATTGGGCCTCATTCATGAAAGGTTCTTATGAACAAGTGTGTACTTAAGGCCTTCTTACAGACATTTTTGGCATCCACAGAACTTTTCCTTCACTGAAAATGTTCTTCTGGTAGAACAAATCCTATGAACAGTCAGGAGCACTTGTAGGAACAAAAATTTTACTTTTTAAGAATATTACTACTCTGATAATGCAACTAAAAATTCTAATTCCTCCACGATTGTAAGTGATATATTTTCTTAAATTATTTCCTATAAACATATGACTGTGTGATCTAATAACATTTATGAGGCGTTTGTCTCCAGGCTGCAGTGAACCTCAGTCTGTCCCAGCCCCAGTGTCTCCATATGGACCTCTGTCACAGCCCTGAGCCTGATCACTGTGCTGAAGTCAACACCCCGTGACCAGAGCGCCCTCTTATGCACCCCAGCCCCCCTCCCTCGCTATTTACCACAGATCAGCGATAGCGGAAAGCACAATAAATATGATAAAAACACCCGCTTCTTTCAATTCAAGTTCATAACTTAAATCTTACTCTGAGTGTCTTCATGTGAATTTGAAATTTCAGCTGAAGCTGTAAAACAGTCGTAGTCTGTAGACGCTCAGATACAGATTCATTTGTATGTATGTAAATTCACTTTAAATGAGCGTGGAGGTGAGTGTTTGTGATTTCGGCGCAACTCTCACTTGGGGAGGAATTTTGTAAGAACACTTGAATCTGGCACAGAGTTCTCTCAGCATCTTCTAAAAGTTCTGAACATTATTTAAGGAAAGATTCATGGATGAGGCCCAGTGTCTTCAAAATGTCATGTTCAGGTGCTTTCCTCACCTCTCCTCCAGAGTCAGTGCTAGTGCTGCAGAGGCTGCACTAGCACTGACTCTGGACTGGTGCAGGTGCAGGATATATACATGTATATCCTCTTCTTTTACATGTTCATGTTTTGGAGCAGGGTTGGATATAGTTTATATTCTGTTATCATCATTTTACTGCATGTATCAGGGTCAACGTTTGTGGATTTACTTCTTTATTGTTTCTGACTTTACAAACTGCTGCTGTGTTCTTGAGCAAGACACTTCAGCTATTTCTCTTACAGAGGAATGTGCTAATGTGACTGTGACGGAGCGCCTGTGTTGCCCCGTCATCTCCCGACTGGCGCGTCTGCATCTGGCCAAAGAGCACAACTCTTCCTTCCCTCCCCGTCTAGCGGAGCCAAGCTCTGATAGTCTGGTTTATGCAGGAAGCTCGTGTGTCTCGCGGTCCTGTTTTTTCCCCAACATCTGAACGGTTTCCCGGCTCGTACGTTCGAGGTGCACACTCGACGCCGATGCCGCTTTCTTACCTGCAGCAGCCTCTGCACCGTTCTTGGGTTCGGGGCCAAACCGAGGCACTTCCTGGTTGTGCTTTAAATAGCACATAGTGGCGCGCTCCAGGGGGACATGTGATCATGGACTCAACCATTGTGGTCTATTTGGGGTCATTTGTGGTTTTTGAAGTTGTTTAATGGAACAATGTTAACCTTATGAGGAGGAGTACTTACTCAACAGAGTACTTCCTGTTTGGGCCAAAACACAATCACTTTAACTATAACTATACAACTGAAATTTTAACACAATTTCCTTTGCAAACCACTAAATACCAGCCTAATGTTGTGTAACACTAACTAACCCTGAAGTTCAGACCTTTACAAATGTGTTATGAAATGTCCCTGTGTGTCAGATGCCCTCCCTGTGTCCCTGTGGGGTCTTATTGTGTGTAAGTTTAGAGCTTGACAGACATGTCCTGAATGTTCGGGGTTCTTGTATTAGTGCAGCAGATTTCTTCTCTCAAATCCTATGAAAACATACACTTCAAATGTAATCACAAGAATAATACTCGTTCTGTGCACATTCAGCTCAGGCTCATGTGCACATGTGTTCAGTGTTGGTGTTCGCGGTGTCCTGAACAGGAGGCTTCAGATCGTGTCGTGGATGAGTGTGCTGGGTGTTTGAGACAGAGTGTGCATGAGCCTGGAGCAGCACAGATCTGTGTGATTAGATGAGTATCTCCATGTCAGGCCCTCCTCGTATCAGAGCTCTGTCACACTGTTTCTTATGCTTATTAAACACATGCATGAGAGGACGGATCTGGGAGATAAAGCTATTATTCTTTCCAGGAGCGTGAAATGTGTCTTTATGTTCATTTATTGGAAAAAAAAAAAAAAAAAAAGAACATCAGGTTTGCAGCAACTACAGGCTGAAGCTCCACAGTTAGACACAAGCTCCCTACATAGTGTCTGCACCCGTGTAACCCTCCATCATCCAGGGAGGAAACAGAACAAGAAAACTATTGTTTCATGACATCACAAGGTGGAACAGAGCATTTTGAACTTTGGAGATGAAGAGGATTTCTCAGTGAATAAAACAAAACACTAGTCCAGGTCTGTTTCTGAGCTTTGGAACATGGAACATAAGAGCTCATAAGAGTCAGTTTTGTGCAAGAGAGGATCTTTCATTTTTACTTGAAATATACTGATTTTGAATTCTATTTAGATTATTGAGATATTAAAGGTTTTCTGATCTCTGTTCTAATGTTGTTTCCTCATCACAAACAGATCTGGACTTGTGTTTTGTTTCATTCACACAAGTTTAACACACAAACTCTGCACATTTAAGATGAGTTCCTCTCTCTGTTCCACCTTGTGATGTCATGTGCTCCACTGTGTTTTTTAAATTCCATACACTAAGGGGAAGAGCTACACATGAGAATTAGGCCAAAACATGTTAATACATTACACTGTTTTCAGTGAGTGTAGCATTTCAGAACAATAAAAGGTAACATGGTGATGTGTGTAAAGCATTACAGGTAAAACAACACAACCACACACACAACATCCCGTCAAAATGTCACACTGTCAAGTTTTTAGGAGTAATTGTTGATCAAAAACCAACCTGGAAATATCATACCCAACATGTTTGTAGAAAAATGATGAAATCCATTGTTTAAATGTGTCATGCCTGATGACATGATATTATAGTTTAATCTGTCCTTATATCATGTATTGTAACATGGTTCTACATGTAAGACAAACATCAACAAGCATTATTAATACAAAAGAAATGTTTTAGAATTATGAATTATTCACACAGATTGTCCTCATCTGCTCCTCTGTTCAGAAAATACAATATTCTGACAGTATTTCATGTCACATATGTTGTATTTGTCTGTTCGTGTGTAAGTCTGTGCATTTGTCAAAAGTTTTACTCTGATCTTTTGGCTTTTTTTTTTTTTTTTTTTCAATGACTCTTCAGATGTTCACACCTAAACTATGAGGCACTGCAGAGATTTTGATTTTCCCTTGTGCAGAACTTCCACAAATCACAGAAGACTTGAGTTCAGAGGCCGACCCTCTGGAATAATCGAACCCAGACTCTCAAAATGATTTCCTCATTGGACGATTTTAAAAGACAATTAAAACAAACATTGATTAATAAATTAATCTTTATACATTTACTTTGATAAGTATAAACAAAAGTGGCACAATGAAATTTGATGTAAACCAAACTTAAGAACATATATCTTAATTAAAGACCCTGAACTTGAGCAGAGGTCAGAGGTCAGTATGTGCCCAGCTGAGGTGTGGGACTCTGCCTCTGGAGACGAGACGCTTCCACTCAGTCCCAGAGGAGGAGTGCACATGTGTCTGTGTGACTTAAAGGACACTGAAAATGAAATGCATTTTCTATTTTACTGTCTGCTGACTCTGTATCATGAGCTGCTCTGTCAGTTATGTTTTAATGTGTCTTACTGTTTGTTGCTGTGTCTGATGAGGAGAGACTGAAGTATCTGTTTAAATGTAATGTTTTCAGGTTGGCTCAGTTTATGTTGAAAGCCTGGGACCTCTGTAAAAGGACACTTTATGTTTGATGTGTGATCTGTCTGCTTATTGCTTATCTAAACTAAAAGTGTAATGATATTTCATATTTGGACTCCTGAAAGTCAACTTCCCTGTTCATGGCTGTTGTTCATAGATGAAGTGATCTTATAAGACTGAAAAGTTCTTCTCATTCTTCCCTGCACCGTCATTTTCTTTTACTTCGACCTGTTTGAAATGTTGTTTTTACTCTATGTGCAAATCAAATCTAAAACAATTATCCCTCTTTAAGAACATTTGCAAGTCACAATGTCAGCTGTCTCCAGTGTGCACCTGTCCTGCAGAATGTGCACCTGTCAGACCCAGACTGTAGCACGTGTAGAGATGAGATTACAGTGAGGTCAAAGGTCATCCGACTGTCTCCCTTAAGGACTTGAACTTTGACCCTTGTGTCTGGTTCCGCATCTCGTCCGCTCAATATCTCCAGACTCACCCACACACAAAATGTCTATAAGAGCTGGAACAGTGCACCTGCAGGGCTCGCTCTCTCTCTTCTCTCTCTCTCTCTCTCTCTCTCTCTCCTTCTCTCTCTCCTTCTCTCTCTCCTTCTCTCTCTCTCTCTCTCTCTCTCCTTCTCTCTCTCTCTCTCTCTCTCTCTCTCTCTCTCTCTCTCTCTCTCTCTCTCTCTCTCTCTCTCTCTCTCTCTCTCTCTCTCTCTCTCTCTCTCTCTCTCTCTCTCTTCTCTCTCTCCTTCTCTCTCTCTCTCTCTCTCTCTCCTCTCTCTCTTCTCTCCTCCTCTCTCTCTCTTCTCTCTCTCTCTCTCTCTCTCTTCTCTCTCTCTCTCTCTCTCTCTCCTTCTCTCTCTCTTCTCTCTCTCTCTCTCTCTCTTCTCTCTCTCTCTCTCTCTCTCTCCTCTCTCTCTCCTTCTCTCTCTCTCTCTTCTCTCTCTCTCTTCTCTCTCTCTCTCTCCTCTCTCTCTCTCTCTCTCTCTCTCTCTCTCTCTCTCTCTCTCTCCTCTCTCTCTCTCTCTCTCTCTCTCTCTCTCTCCTTCTCTCTCTTTCTCTCTCTCTTCTCTCTCTCTCTCTCTCTCTCTCTCTCTCTCTCTCTCTTCTCTCTCTCTCCTTCTCTCTCTTCTTCTCTCTCCTTCTCTCTCTCTCTCTCCTTCTCTCTCCTTCTGTCTCTCCTGTAAGTCTTTCTTTTCCTGAGAAGTCAAAGTTCAAACCCAATAAACTCCGCCCGCCCGCCCTCCTCCCACGGGCCGGGGCGTTCTTCCAGGATACATTTTTCCGATCGTTTTTGATGAAATGACGGCGGAAGAGAAGAGAGGAGAGCAGCGCTGCCAACAAGCCAATCCCTCCATCCCTCTGTCAGCAGAATCAGGCCTGGCACTAAAGAGCACTTCACATTTAAAAAAGAAAACACAAAACAGACGGAGAGAGCAGAGAGGAGAGCAGAGGAGAGGAGGAAAGAGGAGAGAGAAGGACGACAAGAGAGAAAGGAAGAGGGAGTGGGAGAGAGGAGGAGAAAAGAGAGACAGAAAAGGGACTGAGAGGAGAGAGCAAAAGAGGAGAGAGAGAGAAAGGAAGAGAGAGAGTGAAAGGAGAGGGGGAGAGGGAGAGAGAGAAGAGAGTGAGTGAGAGAGAGAGTAAGAGAGGAAGAGAAGATAGGGAAAGCGAGGGAAAGGAGAGAGTGAGAAGGAAAGAGGAGAGAGTGATTGAGAAAAATGAGGAGAGAAAGAGGAGAAGAGAATGAGAGATAGAGGAGAGAGTGAGAAGGAAGCAGAAGTGAGAGAATGAGAGAGAGAAAGATGGCAGGAGGAGAGAGAGAGTGTGATAGCGAGTGAGCAGAGAGAGAGAGAGAGAGAGAGAGTGAGCTGACGAGGCGTTCAAAGACAACAGGACAACACCACCTGAGGACAATGGAATCTATCAAACTACTTTTAGTATATTTTAGTGGAGATAATAAAAAAAGAGTTTGTGCTCGCGTGCTCTGTAGGTTTAATCTTTAACACCTGTGGATCGCGCTATGATCATTTGGACATTTAAATCACAATATTGACCTAAAACAACTTCATAAAAGAAAGAAGAGCGCTGACTGAGCAAACTAACCCAGTGCTGGGACAGGACAGTGACTGTTCTCTGTCCTCCTCTCGTCTCGTGCAGTGAGGAGTCTTGGACTGACTGTGACTCTGTTCAAACTGGACGAGCACATTAACTCTGTGATAAAGTCCAGCTTCTTTCAGTTGAGTCTTTGCTAAATGAAAAGCTGACCCCCCAAAGGCAGATTTCCAAAAAGTTTGATCCATGCGTTTGTAACATCACGCCCACTGTTGGGCAAGTTACTTTAAAACTGTAATGTGTTATTTATGACTTATTACTGTCATTTCAGAGTAATTTGTTACATTACAATATTACTGCATTTAAAATGTAAGACATTACATTACTGTTGCTCTCACCAAAATAACTGCGAAGATTCTGAACTTTTGCGGCATATATGGACTGAACCTGGACTAAATCATAACGGAACCAGGACTATAACAGGACTAACCTAGGACTGATTCTAGGACTGAAGAGGAGGACTAAACCAGGACTGAACTAGGACTAAAACAGGACTCACTGTAGGGACGGGCTCAAAGGTGACCGCAGGAGAAAGGAGCGGCTCTGCTCCGCACCTCACGGAGGTAAGAGTGACTGTTGCCTGATCACGCTTTATGGACACCCTGTTGTGGAGGCTCGCGGTCCTGATTTCAGCAGCTATTTGCGTGTACCCGACCCGGTGCAAGACTCTCCTACAGCGCGTAACTTCCCCCTTCCTTCAGCGTGTTTTGTGTGATGGTTACATCTTCCTCTGTCTTTTGGGTGCCAGCACAGCAGTCTTTGTCGGTGCAGAACGTTTCATCGACATTGTGGGTTTTGTCGGGGGGAAAACTTGCAAACATACAACACTTCAGAATCACACTGATACAGATCCAACATTTATGTACATTTGTCAAGCTGAACACATGCTGTACTGTACAGGAGACACGAGTCCATCAGCCAATCAGGACGCAGCGGGAGGGACACAATACATGTTCATACACTGTAAAAACAAAAAGCATGTAAAATTGCACACAAAAAAAAAATAAAAAAACAGCGAAACAGCAAGAGCACAAAAGATGAACCACGATAGAGCGATAGATGACTGTAAACCAGGTCTAAACCAGAACTGACCCAGGTCTAAACAGCGTGGAGTTGTGTGTCGGTCTTTTCGCCTGTGGTTACCTGAAGATCTACGCAGACGCTTCTCCAGTGTTTCACCACTGCTGATATCGAGGTGATTTTAGTGAATTTGTTTGAAGAAAAACCCACCACTTCAATCCAGGTTAAAAAAGCATTGAAACGTGCGTTACTCACATTTGTACCGAGTAAAAAAAAAAAAAAAAAAATATATATATATATATATATATATATATATATATATATATATATATATATATTTTTTTTTCCTGTAATGCCGTGACATTACTGTGTTACAGCAAAAAGCAATGCATTATAGTAATTGGTTACTTTTATAACGCATTACTCCCAACACTGATCACGCCTGGACTATTGCAGGTCTTTGTATGTGGGTCTGGACCAGGCTCCTGCAGCAGCAACAACACGTCCAGAACACTGCAGCTCGTCTGTGACAAAGACCAAGAAACGAGACCACATCACTGTGCTGTGTGACCTGCACTGGCTCCCAGTGCAATTTAAAATGTTATTAATTGTGTTCAAATGTTTGCTCTCTATGGGTCCAGTCTGTCTGAGGGAGTCACTGCAGCCCTGTCCTCCACCCAGACCTGCTCCTGTCAGTCGTACCCAAAACATGGCTCGAGGTGAGAGGTGGCAGACTCTTTTGTGACTGTGGAACAGCCTTCCTCTTCCTGTCAGATCCTCTCAGTCTGTAAAACAGTTTAAGATGAGACTAAACACTCACCTCTTCTCCTGCATTTAGTACGAGCTGTTCAGGTTATCCTTGTGTTTTTATTGTAGTCTTCACATGTTTTCTGTATATCTGTACACTATCTTCAAAAGATTTAGAACACAACACTTTTTCTTGTTTCAAGTTTTTACTGTTTCTAAACTTTTGATTCATGTGTGTCGACTTTTGTCAGATATAACAGGTGAACACACTCGTGGCTTGTTCTTTCTACAATAGAAATCAAATATTGTTCAGAAAGTTCTTCCCGAGTCTGTTGCAGAAGTTTCCATAAATGTGTGGCACTTGTAGGTTGCTTCACTCTTCTGTCCAGTTCATCCCAAACCAGGTCAATGGGGTTTAAGTCTGGACACTCCAGGTTTTTAAACTTTACCATCTTGTTCTTTTTTCCTGAGGAAGTTTTGACAGAGCCTGGAATTGTGTTTTGTTCTTTTGTCATAATTTCAAGCTCTTCATTGGACTGGAGTTCTAAAACTTTTGTCCGGTAGTGTATGGAACTGTTTCTTCTGTTTTGTTGACTTTTATGTGAAACATTTTGGTCAGCTGAAGTTGTTTTAAATGTGCTATAGAAATAAACTAGAACAGAACTGAATTGATTTCTGTGCTAGAAAACAAAGTGCTGCATGTTGTGACTCCTTCTATGGAGAGCTGCTGTTCTTCTCATTAGATACAAGTACAGAGCGTTGGATTCTTTGTCGATTGTCATGCAGAGCAGCACTGTGTGATGTTTGTCATTTGGCCACAGGGTCACAGGTTCAGGTCTCGCCTGAAGCATGTGCTGTTGCTGTAAAGTTTAGCTGAATATGATATTGCAGCGCTCTTAAAGATACAGTTTGTAACTTTTTTTTAATCAAAAAAGATGGCACTGAAAAACTCACAGCATAAACGATCTATGTCCGTGGAGAATGCCTGAAGTATGGCATTAATTTTCTATTTCCATGGAATTATCCAGGTGATGTGACAGCTCCAGAAAGTGACATGACAAGTGAACATTTAAAACAGAGATGCAGTGTGAAGAATAAGAATCTGCTGAAGGTGTATTGACTTTAAAGGCCCATATTATGCTTTTTTGATCTATGTTCTAATGTTGTTTCCTCATCACAAACAGACCTAGAGTTGTGTTTTGTTTCATTAACACACAAACTCTGCACATTTAGACTGAGTTTTCTTTCTAACAGAAAACACTGTGTGATGTCACGTGGTAATACAGGAAGTGCTGGAGCAGAGCATTTTGAGCTTTGAAGACACACTCATGTTTGAGATGGATTAGTCAAACATGTGAATGAAACAAAACAAACTCCAGGGTGTTATTCCATCAACGTGGCTTAACAAATCCAGGCTTATCCTGAAACCCTGATCTGAATCTAGCTCCATTTTTAGCTTAAGCCTCAACTGGTTCCATGACAGAAATAAACCTGAGTTTGACCAAAGCTAAAGTCAGGCCTGGAGTTTAAGATGCACTTTGTGTTTGCGGTGACCAGAGCAACGGAGCAATGACATCACAGAAAATGGGCCAAAAAATAAAAATGTGATGTTTTTAATGATCTGATTAAACGAGAGAGGAGCCACAGCACACGGACAAGAGTTTAATATGGGACTCCTCTCCTGTTCTGTGTGTGTGTGTGAAGTGTGTGTGCGCTGGTGCAGTGTGTGTGCGCGTGTGTGCAGTGTGTGTGTGTGTGTGTGTGCAGTGTGTGTGTGTGCGTGTGTGTGTGCAGTGTGTGTGTGTGTGTGTGTGTGTGTGCAGTGTGTGTGTGTGTGTGTGTGTGTGTGTGTGTGTGTGTGTGTGTGTGTGTGTGTGTGTGCTGGTGCAGTGTGTGAAGTGTGTGTGCACTGGTGCAGTGTGTAGTGTGTGTGTGTGTGTGTGTGTGTGTGTGTGTGTGTTAGTGTGTAGTGTGTGTGTGTGTGTGTGTGTGTGTGTGTGTGTGTGCTGGTGCAGTGTGTAGTGTGTAGTGTGTGTGTGTGTGTGTGTGTGTGTGTGTGTGTGTGTGTGTGTGTGTGTGTGTGCAGTGTGTGTGTGTGTGTGTGTGTAGTGTGTGTGTGTGTGTGTGTGTGTGTGTGTGTGTGTGCTGTGTGTGTGTGCAGTGTGTAGTGTGTGTGTGTAGTGTGTGTGTGTGTGTGTGTGTGTGTGTGTGTGTGTGTGTGTGTGTGTGTGTGTCAGTGTGTAGTGTGTGTGTGTTGGTGCAGTGTGTAGTGTGTGTGTGTGTGTGTGTGTGTGTAGTGTGTAGTGTGTGTGTGTGTGTGTGTGTGTGTGTGCTGGTGCAGTGTGTAGTGTGTGTGTGTGTGTGTGTGTGTGTGCAGTGTGTAGTGTGTGTAGTGTGTGTGTGTGTGTGTGTGTGTGTGTGTGTGTGTGTGTGTGTGTGTGTGTGTGTGTGTGTGCAGTGTGTAGTGTGTGTGAGTGTGTAGTGTGTGTGTGTGTGTGTGTGTGTGTGTGTGTGTGTGTGTGTGTGTGGAGTGTGTGTGTGTGTGTGTGTGTGTGTGTGTGTGCAGTGTGTAGTGTGTGTTCTGGTGACAAACTCAAGCGTGCACAGTGTTCGTGGAGCTGTCAGGACAAAGCTGTGGCCGGGCTCTCCCTCTGCTCCCGCGCCTCCTGCTGTGTGCTGTGGTGGAGGTAAAGAAGGAGAACAGAAAATGAAATCAAATGATGTAACTCCGACAGGTCCATGAGCAATTATTTCACCAGACTCAACAATAAAAGCTCTGTACATAATGACATTACCGATGCATTGTTCCCGGATTTGCTCGCCATTTTTAGATTTTTTGTCTTTTCAATTTATTAGAATTTGGCAAAACTGAGACTTTATCAGCCCATTACATTTACATTTACATTTACAAAGATGAATCAAGTACTATCTGCAAATATGTTTAAAACTATGGAAAACGAGACTGAAATATTTACATAAATTTTCTTTATTTACTTTTGATTATACTGAAATAGGAAAAACACATCCTTAGTGTGAACGGGCTCGCATCTGCACAAACCTGACTCTTACTTGAGCTTAAGTAGGGCCTCCTGCTGCTTGTTTCCATGGCAATGTGGTTCCTTTGGCTGTAATATTCCACAGTATGGCTTAAAACTAATCTATCTCCATGGACAATGTTTTGAAGTATGGGTTTAAGTTTCTATTTCCATGATGTGCCACCTCCAGAAAATTATATGGTCTTACTTTTACATTTCGATCTGTTTGTGCTCAGGTGAATTGAAGATTGAAATGGATTGAATTGACGAAGTCTTTATTTGTCCTGGTAAAATTACTCGCCGCAGTATTTCTTGGTATCAGATCTAAACATTCCAGATATCGGCCATCACTGCCAACACTTTTTGAGTTTTTCCTTTGACCATTCAACTTATATTTGGATGACTTTTTCTGGTCTTTTACTGACAATAATCTGCAGAGCCAAAACAAATGAAATATTTAGAACAACAATATTTTACATCACATCCTGAGGCATTACAATACAACATGTAAAAGAAAAAAAAATGATAGAAAAGATGTTTCAGTGACCATCTGGAAGTCATCATCTGTCTCCTTCTAGATGGTCAGCTGAAACATCTCCATTTACAGACCACACTGTCCAGATGAAACATTTACTACCAAGGATCTTTCCTGGACTAATGAGGGACTAGATCCACACATTTCTGTTGACATGACCTTTCACTAACCTGGCTCCACAAAGACTGTGGAGTCCTTCTTTGGTCCAGGACCGGCCGAGAAAGTTTCATTGTAAAATGGCTTCTGGATGAAACCAAATGTCTTGATCTTAAAAAGTCCAGAAGTCCAGAGGACCACCAAAGGAACTTCCTCTACACTGGCTCCAAAAATGAGAAATTGATCAGATTTTTGGTGCATGTAAAGGTGGTCAGTGAAACAGAACTGACCAATGATACATGGGCTTTTCAGAGCCCTTATAGAACGGCTTAAGTCCTGTATATAATAATAGTACTAGTTTAGACCTAGTCCTGTTTTGGTCTGGGTCAGTCCTGGTTCAGTCCACATTTGGTTTAGTCTTGGTGTAGTCCCAGTTTATTCCTGGTGTGGTGTATTTAGTTTCATAAGGTGGTCAGAGGTGTAAACATACACACATTCTAATTATACATTTGATTATAAGATTGTTACATTTGAATGCATTTTAATCATGTGCATTAGCACTAGTCATGAACAACAGCTAAACTAAAATCAAATATAATGTTTGTATGTGTTATGGACGCACAAATCAGAACAAATGCTCCATGCACTTTATCACTTATGGATGTTATTTTTCATCATTAAAAGACGTGCACATGTTGAATATGTAAAGATTTAAATGAAACTATCACACTGCATGTGTGTTCTGTATGTCCCTGAGTATGAACATAATAATGTAGAATTATAGGTACGGTTGAACTATTAGACTAAGAGTCTGTGCCAATGAACCATGAATGAAGAACAGCTTTCAGAAAGAAGTATAAGCCCCGCCCACTCTGTCATTCTCACAATTTCTATCATGTCTCTGATTGGATAAAACTGTCTGTCCCCGGCAGGTGTGTCCTTGTGTTTTTTTTTTTTTTTTTAAGGTCTTAAATGAGGTAAAATGGATTTTTGTGAGCTTTGTTGGTGTTGTTTCATTCACACATGTTTGAGTAACACTTTATTATTATTATCAGTCTGTCACCATCTCCAAAGTTTAAAATGCTCTGTTCCACCTTGTGATGTCATGAAACATCAGTGTTCAAGTTACCAGCTTCTTTTCCTTTTAGTTCAGTAGAGACTGGAGATTGTAAAGCTGTTTTTACTCCACAGTACAGTGCCGGTGCTAGCTATTTTGCAGCAGCTCATTTTGAAAGTAGAGGACCCTGAGGGTCTCATCAAAAACGTAGGCCACTTTACTCCAAGATTCAAATGAGCCCATTATTTATTAGAACATTTCGAGCATGGTTGGTGGGCCGTCTCTGTTACTGTGGTGAGTAAAAGTTGTTCTCCCTAGAATAATGAAATCAGTGATTAAGTCAAGTACAGGCTATTTCGTTTTAGAAACATTAAAGAGAGGGTCATTTACTTCTATGGAGCATTAACACATAACACATTTAAATCACCATGTTAGTCACAAGTCACTCCCCCTTCAGAGCACTACCACAACACAACCATCTGACCAATGAAACTACTGCACATCACATCAGGTTTGTGAAGTTGTGGTGTGTTGTTTTGTTTATAGAGAAGTGTCGTGTGGAGCATGAGTGATGTAGGCTTGTGGGCGGAGCCTTGCACAGAAATGTTGAAATTTACAGCTAACCAAAAGAGGGTTAGAATAGGGCCCTGGAAAGATTGCTAGATTAGTCAAACATGCGGGAATGACATCAGGTTTTTGATGAGGGAACAAAGTTATAACATGGCAGAAAGCTCCAAAAAGTCAACTCTGCATCATACCCTCTCTTTAAATAAATAAACAGGTAGGTTGGATGAAGTAAAAGTACATAGAGTGACGGTATTGAGCAGTAAGAGCAGTGCAGTAAGAGTAGTGCAGTAAGAGTAGTGCAGTAAGAGCAGTGCAGTAAGAAGTAGAGTGCAGTAGTAGAGTGCAGTAAGAGCAGTGCAGTAAGAGTAGCAGTAAGTAGTAGCAGTAGCAGTAAGAGTAGTGCAGTAAGAGTAGTGCAGTAAGAGTAGTGCAGTAAGAGTAGTGCAGTAAGAGTAATGCAGTAAGAGTAGTGCAGTAAGAGTAGTGCAGTAAGAGTAGTGCAGTAAGAGTAATGCAGTAAGAGTAGTGCAGTAAGTAAGAGTAGTGCAGTAAGAGTAGTGCAGTAAGAGTAATGCAGTAAGAGTAGTGCAGTAAGAGTAGTGCAGTAAGAGTAGTGCAGTAAGAGAGTAAGTGCAGTAAGAGTAGAGTAGTGCAGTAAGAGTAGTTGCAGTAAGAGTAGTGCAGTAAGAGTAGTGCAGTAAGAGTAATGCAGTAAGAGTAGTAAGCAGTAAGAGTAGTGCAGTAAGAGTAGTGCAGTAAGAGTAGTGCAGTAAGAGTAGTGCAGTAAGAGTAAGAGTGCAGTAGAGTAGTGCAGTAGAGTAGTGCAGTAAGAGCAGTAGAGTAAGAGTAGTGCAGTAAGAGTAGTAGTGCAGTAAGAGTAGTGCAGTAAGAGTAGTGCAGTAAGAGTAATGCAGTAAGAGTAGTGCAGTAAGAGTAGTGCAGTAAGAGTAGTGCAGTAAGAGTAGTGCAGTAAGAGTAATGCAGTAAGAGTAGTGCAGTAAGAGTAGTGCAGTAAGAGTAGTGCAGTAAGAGTAGCAGTAAGAGTGCAGTAAGAGCAGTGCAGTAAGAGCAGTAGTAATAGTAATGCAGTAAGAGTAGTGCAGTAAGAGTAGTGCAGTAGTAGTGCAGTAGTGCAGTAATAGCAGTAAGAGTAGTGCAGTAAGAGTAGTAAGAGTATGCAGTAAGAGTAGTGCAGTAAGAGTAGTGCAGTAAGAGTAGCAGTAAGAGTAGTGCAGTAAGAGTAGCAGTAAGAGTAGTGCAGTAAGAGTAGCAGTAAGAGTAGTGCAGTAAGAGTAGTGCAGTAAGAGTAGTGCAGTAAGAGCAGTAAGAGTAGTGCAGTGCAGTAAGAGTAGTGCAGTAAGAGTAGTGCAGTAAGAGTAGTGCAGTAAGAGTAGTGCAGTAAGAGTAGTGCAGTAAGAGTAGTGCAGTAAGAGTAGTCAGTAAGAGTAGTAGTAAGTAGAGTAGTGCAGTAAGAGTAGTGCAGTAAGTAGTAAGCAGTAAGAGTAGTGCAGTAAGTAGAGTAATGCAGTAAGAGTAGTGCAGTAAGAGCAGTAAGCAGTAAGAGTAGTGCAGTAAGAGTAGTGCAGTAAGAGTAGTGCAGTAAGAAGTAGTGCAGTAAGCAGTAGTGCAGTAAGTAGTAGCAGTAAGAGTAGTGCAGTAAGAGTAAGTAAGCAGTAAGAGTAGTGCAGTAAGAGTAGTGCAGTAGTAGTAGCAGTAAGAGTAGTGTAGAGTAGTGCAGTAAGAGTAGAGTAGTGCAGTAAGAGTAGTGCAGTAGAGTAGTGCAGTAAGAGTAGTGCAGTAAGATAAGAGTAGAGCAGTAAGAGTAGTGCAGTAGTAGAGTAGAGTAAGCAGTAATGCAGTAGTAAGAGTAGTGCAGTAAGAGTAGTGCAGTAAGAGCAGTAAGAGTAAGTAAGAGTAGTGCAGTAAGAGTAGTGCAGTAAGTAAGTAGCAGTATAGAGTAAGAGTAGTAGTAAGAGTAGTGCAGTAGAGTAGTGCAGTAAGAGTAGTGCAGTAAGAGTAGTGCAGTAAGAGTAGTGCAGTAAGAGTAGTGCAGTAAGAGTAGTGCAGTAAGAGTAGTGCAGTAAGAGTAGTGCAGTAAGAGTAAGTAGAGTAGTGCAGTATAGAGTAGCAGTAAGAGTAGTGCAGTAAGAGTAGTGCAGTAAGAGTAGTGCAGTAGAGTAGTGCAGTAAGAGTAGTGCAGTAAGTAGTGCAGTAAGCAGTAAGAGTAGCAGTAAGCAGTAAGAGTAGCAGTAAGAGTAGTGCAGTAAGAGTAGTGCAGTAAGAGTACAGTAAGAGTAGTGCAGTAAGAGTAGTGCAGTAAGAGTAGTGCAGTAAGAGTAGTGCAGTAAGAGTAGTGCAGTAAGAGTAGTGCAGTAAGAGTAGTGCAGTAAGAGTAGTGCAGTAAGAGTAGTGCAGTAAGAGTAGTGCAGTAAGAGTAGTGCAGTAATAGTAATGCAGTAAGAGTAGTGCAGTAATAGGCTTACAGCAGAGAGGATCAGAGGTCAGGTAGAGTTTCTTTTGTTCTGGGATATAGAAGCATTTTCACAGATCCACTTTCAGCAGATTCATTACACACATATACATTACACTTTCGATGGACTTTGTATCTATAACATCATAATACTGAAACATTTACTGTACAACAGTGATACACACAAGTATCCTTTTGTCCAGCTGAAGCACCTGTGTCTGTTATTCAACCTTTTTACATCAACACTTTGGTTTTCAATGAAAGTACAATGATTATATGCAGTATGTACGCACAAAAAGTATAATAGAAAATACTGACATCATTTTCTAAGCAATTTCAAGTACTACATGACATCACACAGGACTGTCCTGATTACAGACAGGTGTCTCTGATTCAAACACCTGGCTGCAGGGGCCGAGTTTGAAGTGTGGATACCTGTTGAATCAATCACACTGACCCTTATACCTCCAGACCCCGCCCCCTCCTCCCCCTCACCTCTCTCCTTTAGTCCTCTAGGCCCGCCCCTCCTCCTCCCCCTCACTCTCTCCTTTAGTCCTCTGGATCCTGCCCAGTTTAGCTGCTCTGTTTGAACTGTAATTATGGGCAGAGTTGATGTGTTTAGTGCCACTTTAAGAGAGTTGGCTGTCGTGCCCCGTCACCAGAGTGTACCCGTGTGGAGTCCTCTGTCTCTCTCTCGCCTCTCTTAAACAGCTGCACTATCTGTAGTTATAGACGAGAGCGTGACTCAGTGTTGTGTCTGCTCCATCTGGACCAGGACACACTCTGCTAATCACCCCACATACCCCCATATATGTGCCAGTATGTGTGTGTGTGTGTGTGTGTTTGTGTGTGTGTGTGTGAGAGGGTGTGTGCGTGTGTGTGTTTGTGTGTGTGTGTGTGTGTGTGTGTGTGAGAGGGTGTGTGTGTGTGTGTGTGGTTGTGTGTGTATTCAATGCAGTCCTCACAAAGCTGGGAAAGCGAGCGTAAGTGTGTTTGCATATGTGTTGATTTGCTGACAGCAGAGTAAACACAGGAGCTTCTAATTAGTCTGCAGAGCGTTGCTTTAAACACACACACACCCCTACACACACACACACACACACTCACAGACACACAGAGGGAAGCATGTGTGCAAATGTGCTCCGCAACACAGAACTTGTTCAAACCAAAATTGTTTTAAAATCTGTCAGGAGTTTTTATTATTTATTTTCATTATTTTATTCAAATATAAATGAAGATAAAGTGTAATTCCAACAACCAAGAAAACTTTAGTTTCTCCTGGTCCCTCCCTCCTGTCACCTGTCAGCAGTGGTGTAGTGGGGATTTTTTTAAGTGGGGGTACGCGATTTGTGACGTCATTAACGCCATTAATGCCATTCATTATCACCTACAGAACAGACATCACAGACTAAAACACATGTGCCCAAGACAGAACCAGGACTAAACCAGGACAAATCTTGGACTTGAGAGAGAGATAGAGAATGGAGCAGGGTGTCCACAAAGTGCAATAGGGCAACGGCTGCGCTGAGCCCTTTGTGGTGCAGAGCTCTGTGCCGGCTCTTTCTCCTGCGGTCACTCGACAGTCTACGCGGGGCGCAGCTCCAGCCCGTCCCCATACTCAGTCCTGGTTTAGTCCTGTTTTAGTCCTGTTTTAGACCTGGTTCAGTCCTGGTTTAGTCCCAGTTTAGTCCCGTTTTAGTCCTGTTTTAGTCCTGTTTTAGTTTCATTTTAGACCTGGGTTAGTCCCGGTTTAGTCCCGGTTTAGTCCAGGTTTAGTCCCGGTTCAATCCCGGTTCAGTCCTGGTTCAGTTCTGGTTTAGTCCTCGTTCAGTCCTGGTCCCTCAGGTCTCAGGTCTCTGTAGAACAGTAGTGCAGATATCATGAGTCTATGCAGGCTGTTTTCACCGTTGCCAGTTACTTCGGTTTGACATTTAACTTGTAGCTATTTTATATTTGTTATTTTTTATATCTCACGACAGGAGAAGTGGGTGG
>NW_026571404.1:39876848-40031848 GCF_026225935.1 Boleophthalmus pectinirostris
GAGGTGTAAACATACACACATTCTAATTATACATTTGATTATAAGATTGTTACATTTGAATGCATTTTAATCATGTGCATTAGCACTAGTCATGAACAACAGCTAAACTAAAATCAAATATAATGTTTGTATGTGTTATGGACGCACAAATCAGAACAAATGCTCCATGCACTTTATCACTTATGGATGTTATTTTTTTCATCATTAAAAGACGTGCACATGTTGAATATGTAAAGATTTAAATGAAACTATCACACTGCATGTGTGTTCTGTATGTCCCTGAGTATGAACATAATAATGTAGAATTATAGGTACGGTTGAACTATTAGACTAAGAGTCTGTGCCAATGAACCATGAATGAAGAACAGCTTTCAGAAAGAAGTATAAGCCCCGCCCACTCTGTCATTCTCACAATTTCTATCATGTCTCTGATTGGATAAAACTGTCTGTCCCCGGCAGGTGTGTCCTTGTGTTTTTTTTTTTTTTTAAGGTCTTAAATGAGGTAAAATGGATTTTTGTGAGCTTTGTTGGTGTTGTTTCATTCACACATGTTTGAGTAACACTTTATTATTATTATCAGTCTGTCACCATCTCCAAAGTTTAAAATGCTCTGTTCCACCTTGTGATGTCATGAAACATCAGTGTTCAAGTTACCAGCTTCTTTTCCTTTTAGTTCAGTAGAGACTGGAGATTGTAAAGCTGTTTTTACTCCACAGTACAGTGCCGGTGCTAGCTATTTTGCAGCAGCTCATTTTGAAAGTAGAGGACCCTGAGGGTCTCATCAAAAACGTAGGCCACTTTACTCCAAGATTCAAATGAGCCCATTATTTATTAGAACATTTCGAGCATGGTTGGTGGGCCGTCTCTGTTACTGTGGTGAGTAAAAGTTGTTCTCCCTAGAATAATGAAATCAGTGATTAAGTCAAGTACAGGCTATTTCGTTTTAGAAACATTAAAGAGAGGGTCATTTACTTCTATGGAGCATTAACACATAACACATTTAAATCACCATGTTAGTCACAAGTCACTCCCCCTTCAGAGCACTACCACAACACAACCATCTGACCAATGAAACTACTGCACATCACATCAGGTTTGTGAAGTTGTGGTGTGTTGTTTTGTTTATAGAGAAGTGTCGTGTGGAGCATGAGTGATGTAGGCTTGTGGGCGGAGCCTTGCACAGAAATGTTGAAATTTACAGCTAACCAAAAGAGGGTTAGAATAGGGCCCTGGAAAGATTGCTAGATTAGTCAAACATGCGGGAATGACATCAGGTTTTTGATGAGGGAACAAAGTTATAACATGGCAGAAAGCTCCAAAAAGTCAACTCTGCATCATACCCTCTCTTTAAATAAATAAACAGGTAGGTTGGATGAAGTAAAAGTACATAGAGTGACGGTATTGAGCAGTAGTAAGAGAGTGCAGTAAGAGTAGTGCAGTAAGAGTAGTGCAGTAAGAGCAGTGCAGTAAGAGTAGTGCAGTAGAGTAGAGTAGTGCAGTTAGAGCAGTGCAGTAAGAGTAGTGCAGTAAGAGTAGTGCAGTAGAGTAGTGCAGTTAGAGTAGTAGTGCAGTAAGAGTAGTGCAGTAAGAGTAATGCAGTAAGAGTAGTGCAGTAAGAGTAGTGCAGTAAAGTAATGCAGTAAGTGCAGTAGTGAGTAGTGCAGTAGAGAGTGCAGTAAGAGTGCAGTAAGAGTAATGCAGTAGTAGCAGTAAGAGTAGTGCAGTAGAAGTGCAGTAAGAGTAGTGCAGTAAGAGTAGTGCAGTAAGAGTAGTGCAGTAAGAGTAGTGCAGTAAGAGTAATGCAGAGTAATGCAGTAAGAGTAGTAGTGCAGTAGTGCAGTAAGTAGCAGTAAGAGTAGTGCAGTAAGAGTAGTGCAGTAAGAGTAGTGCAGTAAGAGTAGTGCAGTAAGAGTAGTGCAGTAGAGTAGTGCAGTAAGAGTAGTGCAGTAAGAGTAGTATGCAGTAAGAGTAGTGCAGTAAGAGTAGTGCAGTAAGAGTAGTGCAGTAAGAGTAGTGCAGTAAGAGTAATGCAGTAAGAGTAGTGCAGTAAGAGTAGTGCAGTAAGAGTAGTGCAGTAAGAGTAGTGCAGTAAGAGTAGTGCAGTAAGAGTAGTGCAGTAAGAGTAGTGCAGTAAGAGTAGTGCAGTAAGAGTAGCAGTAAGAGTGCAGTAAGTAGTAGTGCAGTAAGAGTAGTGCAGTAAGTATGCAGTAGTAATGCAGTAAGAGTAGTGCAGTAAGAGCAGTGCAGTAAGAGCAGTGCAGTAATGCAGTAAGAGTAGTGCAGTAAGAGTAGTGCAGTAAGAGTAGTGCAGTAAGAGTAGTGCAGTAAGAGTAGTGCAGTAGTAAGAGTATGCAGTAAGCAGTAAGTGCAGTAAGAGTAGTGCAGTAAGAGTAAGTGCAGTAAGAGTAGTGCAGTAGTATGCAGTAATGCAGTAAGAGTAGTGCAGTAGTAAGAGTAGTGCAGTAAGAGTAGTGCAGTAGTAGTGCAGTAAGAGTAGAAGTGCAGTAAGAGTAGTGCAGTAAGAGTAGTGCAGTAAGTAGTGCAAGAGTAGTGCAGTAAGAGTAATGCAGTAAGTGCAGTAAGTGCAGTAGAGTAGTGCAGTAGTAGAGTAGTGCAGTAAGAGAGCAGTGCAGTAAGAGTAGTGCAGTAAGAGTAGTGCAGTAAGAGTAGTGCAGTAAGAGTAGTGCAGTAAGAGTAGTGCAGTAAGAGTAGTGCAGTAAGAGTAGTGCAGTAAGAGTAGTGCAGTAAGAGTAGTGCAGTAAGAGTAAGTGCAGTAAGAGTAGTGCAGTAAGAGTAGTGCAGTAAGAGTAGTGCAGTAATAGTAATGCAGTAAGAGTAGTGCAGTAAGAGTAGTGCAGTAAGAGTAGTGCAGTAAGAGTAGTGCAGTAAGAGTAGTGCAGTAAGAGTAGTGCAGTAAGAGTAATGCAGTAAGAGTAGTGCAGTAAGAGTAGTGCAGTAAGAGTAGTGCAGTAAGAGTAGTGCAGTAAGAGTAGTGCAGTAAGAGAGTGCAGAGTAGTGCAGTAAGAGTAGTGCAGTAAGAGTAGTGCAGTAAGAGTAGTGCAGTAAGAGAGTGCAGTAAGAGTAGTGCAGTAAGAGTAGTGCAGTAAGAGTAGTGCAGTAAGTAGTAGTGCAGTAGAGTAGTGCAGTAAGAGTAGTGCAGTAGTAGTGCAGAGTAGTGCAGTAAGTAGTAATGCAGTAAGAGTAGTGCAGTAGAGTAGTGCAGTAAGAGTAGTGCAGTAAGAGTAGTGCAGTAAGAGTAATGCAGTAGTAGTGCAGTAAGAGTAGTGCAGTAAGAGTAGTAGTGCAGTGAGTAGTGCAGTAAGAGTAGTGCAGTAAGAGTAGTGCAGTAAGAGTAGTGCAGTAAGAGTAGTGCAGTAAGAGTAGTGCAGTAAGAGTAGTGCAGTAAGAGTAGTGCAGTAAGAGTAGTGCAGTAAGAGTAGTGCAGTAAGAGTAGTGCAGTAATAGTAGTGCAGTAAGAGTAGTGCAGTAAGAGTAGTGCAGTAAGAGTAGTGCAGTAAGAGTAGTGCAGTAAGAGTAGTGCAGTAGTAGTAGTAGTATGCAGTAAAGAGTAATGCAGTAAGAGTAGTGCAGTAATAGGCTTACAGCAGAGAGGATCAGAGGTCAGGTAGAGTTTCTTTTGTTCTGGGATATAGAAGCATTTTCACAGATCCACTTTCAGCAGATTCATTACACACATATACATTACACTTTCGATGGACTTTGTATCTATAACATCATAATACTGAAACATTTACTGTACAACAGTGATACACACAAGTATCCTTTTGTCCAAGCTGAAGCACCCTGTGTCTGTTATTCAACCTTTTTACATCAACACTTTGGTTTTCAATGAAAGTACAATGATTATATGCAGTATGTAAGCACAAAAAGTATAATAGAAAATACTGACATCATTTTCTAAGCAATTTCAAGTACTACATGACATCACACAGGACTGTCCTGATTACAGACAGGTGTCTCTGATTCAAACACCTGGCTGCAGGGGCCGAGTTTGAAGTGTGGATACCTGTTGAATCAATCACACTGACCCTTATACCTCCAGACCCCGCCCCTCCTCCTCCCCCTCACTCTCTCCTTTAGTCCTCTAGGCCCCGCCCCTCCTCCTCCCCCTCACTCTCTCCTTTAGTCCTCTGGATCCTGCCCAGTTTAGCTGCTCTGTTTGAACTGTAATTATGGGCAGAGTTGATGTGTGTTTAGTGCCACTTTAAGAGAGTTGGCTGTCGTGCCCCGTCACCAGAGTGTACCCGTGTGGAGTCCTCTGTCTCTCTCTCGCCTCTCTTAAACAGCTGCACTATCTGTAGTTATAGACGAGAGCGTGACTCAGTGTTGTGTCTGCTCCATCTGGACCAGGACACACTCTGCTAATCACCCCACATACCCCCATATATGTGCCAGTGTGTGTGTGTGTGTGTGTGTTTGTGTGTGTGTGTGTGAGAGGGTGTGTGCGTGTGTGTGTTTGTGTGTGTGTGTGTGTGTGTGTGTGTGAGAGGGTGTGTGTGTGTGTGTGTGGTTGTGTGTGTATTCAATGCAGTCCTCACAAAGCTGGGAAAGCGAGCGTAAGTGTGTTTGCATATGTGTTGATTTGCTGACAGCAGAGTAAACACAGGAGCTTCTAATTAGTCTGCAGAGCGTTGCTTTAAACACACACACACCCCTACACACACACACACACACTCACAGACACACAGAGGGAAGCATGTGTGCAAATGTGCTCCGCAACACAGAACTTGTTCAAACCAAAATTGTTTTAAAATCTGTCAGGAGTTTTTATTA
Organism: Boleophthalmus pectinirostris; assembly: GCF_026225935.1. Lineage (NCBI taxonomy): Eukaryota > Metazoa > Chordata > Actinopteri > Gobiiformes > Gobiidae > Boleophthalmus > Boleophthalmus pectinirostris. Next base: position 39,881,643 of record NW_026571404.1, read on the forward strand.
TTTATTTTCATTATTTTATTCAAATATAAATGAAGATAAAGTGTAATTCCAACAACCAAGAAAACTTTAGTTTCTCCTGGTCCCTCCCTCCTGTCACCTGTCAGCAGTGGTGTAGTGGGGATTTTTTTTAAGTGGGGGTACGCGATTTGTGACGTCATTAACGCCATTAATGCCATTCATTATCACCTACAGAACAGACATCACAGACTAAAACACATGTGCCCAAGACAGAACCAGGACTAAACCAGGACAAATCTTGGACTTGAGAGAGAGATAGAGAATGGAGCAGGGTGTCCACAAAGTGCAATAGGGCAACGGCTGCGCTGAGCCCTTTGTGGTGCAGAGCTCTGTGCCGGCTCTTTCTCCTGCGGTCACTCGACAGTCTACGCGGGCGCAGCTCCAGCCCGTCCCCATACTCAGTCCTGGTTTAGTCCTGTTTTAGTCCTGTTTTAGACCTGGTTCAGTCCTGGTTTAGTCCCAGTTTAGTCCCGTTTTAGTCCTGTTTTAGTTTCATTTTAGACCTGGGTTAGTCCCGGTTTAGTCCCGGTTTAGTCCAGGTTTAGTCCCGGTTCAATCCCTGGTTCAGTCCTGGTTCAGTTCTGGTTTAGTCCTCGTTCAGTCCTGGTCCCTCAGGTCTCAGGTCTCTGTAGAACAGTAGTGCAGATATCATGAGTCTATGCAGGCTGTTTTCACCGTTGCCAGTTACTTCGGTTTGACATTTAACTTGTAGCTATTTTATATTTGTTATTTTTTATATCTCACGACAGGAGAAGTGCGTGGACAGTGTACCCCGCTTACCACGCCCACTACACCCCTGCCTGTCAGCCAATCACATCTCTCTCTCCTCTGTCTGTCCTGGATAAACAGGAAACAGCTGACGGCTGATGTTTTCCGAGTCCAACCCGAGCCCGAACGGAAGCATGGAAACCCGACTGTTGAGTTTGGTCGGGTTTGGTGAGGTTTGGTTGGGTTTGGTCGGGTTTCCATGCTCTAATGCAGGGGTCAAACTTTTTTCTCTGGGGACCACATAATCATTCCTGACTGTGATGGGGGTCGGGTCGGCCGTATAACAGACGTGTATGACCCTGACGAAAACCACACACTTTTCTTTACATATCAAATATCAAACATATCAAACATATCAGACAAACTGCACTGCACTGTACAAAACAAAAGAATTGGTCGTCCACTGTTCTGTGAAAACTCTGCACTCTCTGTCAACTTTTCCTACTTTAACAATACTCGTTTTCCTTAACTAAGCAACCGAACTTGGTGCACACAACTATCACTGTTTGATCTCGAGTTTGTCAGTTGATGAAAAATTTGGTGGCAAATGTAAATATGTCATATAATTATTTAAATATAAATACTTCATATAAATATCATGTTTAAAAAAAAATAAAAAAATAAAAATCAACAAAATACAAAATGTGGATGTGTTATCATTTGCCAAAAAGTAATAATAATAATAATAATAATAATAATAATAATAATAATAATAATAATAATAATAATAAAAAAAGGCCATGACAACTTTTGAAGATTGCCTTGTAGGGACAGTTCAAGTGGTGGGGGCAGAGGGGCGGGGTCAAAGGGGCGTGGCCTTAGTTTGATGACCCCTGCTCAAAATGTACCTGTTTCACCACTTGTCATTAAAGAATCAATTGTTTTTTTATTTAATTTTTTTTATTTTTAGATTTTAGATGTCATCCATGCATGTTTGAGTAATCTAGCGATCTCTCCTGAGCCTTATTCAAAGCCTCTTTACGTTTAGCTGTAAGATTCTGACCAAGACTCTGCCCACAATCTACGTCACCCACACTCCCGCACGACAACAACACATGACACAAACATAGATAACAATAAACTCCATCTCCACCGCAGCACCAGAACCACAGCCTCCTCATCCTCTCCTCCTCTTCACTGTGTCTCTACCTGCTGAGGTGTAAGCACCAAAGTTTCTCCAATAAACCACTTTTTATTTTGGTCCAGATAAAAGAGAATGTATTTATTTAAAAAAGTAACAAAAATTCCACTTTCCCCAGCTCTTCAAAGCCTGTTGGTTTCCTCTCCTGTCATTAGTGCGCTACAATGATACTAATTAAGCACAAACTCAACGGAAAATACGGTGACGCCTCGTAATCACGCAGAGCTCCACACTCATTTTCACACATAAGGACACCGCGAGATCCTCCCAACTCAGCTTTCTGTTGTTTTCATGGTTGCTTTTTAATTGAGAGTTTTGCGCGAGGTAGAAGAGCGGGGTGGAAGAGAGGGGTAGAAGGGCAGTAGAGCGGAGCAGGACAGTGGGGCAGAAGGGCGGGGCGGAAGAGCGGGGTAAAAGATCGGGGTAGAAGAGCGGGACAGAAGAGCAGGCTAGGACAGCGGGGTAGAACAGTGGGGTGGAAGAGCGGGGGTAAAAGAGCGGGGCGGAAGAGTGGGGCAGAAGAGTGGGGTAGGACAGCGGGGCAGAAGAGTGGGGTAGAGGAGCGGGGCAGAAGAGCGGGTGGAAAACTGGGGAAGAAGTGTGGGGCCGAACAGCAGGTTGGAAGAGAGGGCAAGACAGCGGGGTAGAAGAGTGGGGCAGAAGAGCGGGACAAAAGAGCGAGCCAGGACAGCGGGATAGAACAGTGGGGCAGAAGAGTGGGGCAGAAGAGTGGGCAGAAGAGGGGGCAGAAGAGCAGGCAGAAGAGCGGGGCAGAGGCAGGGCAGAAGAGCGGGGCAGAAGAGCAGGGCAGAAGCGGGGTGGAAGCGCAGGGCAGAAGGCAGACGAGCGGGCAGGACAGCGGGTGGAAGCGCGGGATAGAAGAGCGCAGCAGAAGAGTGGGGCAGAAGAGCGGGGCAGAGAGTGGGCAGAAGAGCGGGCAGAAGAGCGGGGCAGAAGAGCGGGGCAGAAGAGCGGGGCAGGGGGCGTTTCTTTCACACACAATAGCCCCTCACCGCTGTGTCTCTGTTGCATCAGGACACTGGAATAAATTCAGAACATTCCAAGAAAATCCTGTTTCAAATTGTGAAACAATGACCACTGATGCAACAACTGCACAATTTACACACATTAGAATGATATTTACTTTGATACTGTGATGGTTTTTTTTATATTTTTTTTAATAATATTTAGTCAACTGAGGAAATCTACAGCTATTTGTGTTGAAATATTCTCCAACTGTGATTCGTGGACTAAAACAGGTCTAAAACAGATCTAAAACAGGTCTAAAACAGGTCTAAACCAGATCTAAACAAGGTCTAAACAAGGACCAAATCAGGACTAAACCAGGACTAAACCAGGTCTAAAACAGGACTAAACCAGGACTAAACCAGATCTAAATCAGGACTAAAACAGGACTAAACTAGGTCTAAACCAGGACTGAACCAGGTCTAAACCAGAACTAAACCATGTCTAAACCAGAACCAGATCATTTCAATTTGTAAACATTCCTCCTTCTCTCTGTCTATCCCCTCTCTCTTTTCACTCTCTCTCCTCTCCTCTGCATACTCTCTCTCTTCTCTCTCTCTCTCTCTCTCTCCTGACCACAGTAATGACCAGAGTGTGTCTCCTTCTGACCTCTGTGGTACAGACGAGCGCTGGGGTCAAACTGATCGATGGTGCTGTGACTGCTCTCTCTCCCTTCCTCTGTCTCTCTCTCTCTCTCTTTACCTCTCTCCCTCCTTCTCTTTCTCTCGATGTGTTCAGACTAAAGGTAACCTGACCTGAGCTCTGATATGATGATGAGCTGCAGGTAAGACGCACTGTCCCACAGGAGAGAGAGAGAGAGAGAGAGAGAGAGAGAGAGAGAGAGAGAGAGACAAAGAGACAGAGAGACAGAGAGAGAGAGAGAGCATATACGAGCATAGCATATAAGAGCATATACAAATACTAGTCTAACACTGTATTAAGTAAAAGTAAAAAATACATAAATAAATAAATAAATCTTTATGGTGGGCTTGCCTCTCCACAGAACTCACTCATACATTGTCCTAGTGGAGGGCAGGCTTTCTTCAATGTTCCACAGAGTCTTTAAATGTGTCAGTTTCCCGAATGCTCAGTTTGAGTTGATGATGATGATGATGATGATGGTGATGATGATGACAGTGATTCATCTTCCTCCTTTCCTCTTCCTCACTCCTCTTTTTTTCTTCTTTGTCCCCCACCCGTCTCTCTTTTGTCTTTCTCTTTTTTCACGTGTGTATGATGTGTGTGTGATGTGTGTATGAGGTGTGTGTGATGTGTGTGTGTGTGTGTGATGTGTGTGTGATGTGTGTATGAGGTGTGTGTGATGTGTGTATGATGTGTGTGTGTGATGTGTGTATGATGTGTGTATGATGTGTGTGTGTGTGTGTGTGATGTGTGTGTGTGTGTGATGTGTGTGTATGATGTGTGTGTGTGTGTGTATGATGTGTGTGTGTGTGTGTGATGTGTGTATGATGTGTGTGTGTGTGTGTGTGTGTGATGTGTGTGATGTGTGTGATGTGTGTGATGTGTGTGTGTGTGTGATGTGTGTATGATGTGTGTGTGATGTGTGTATGATGTGTGTGTGTGTGTGATGTGTGTATGATGTGTGTGTGATGTGTGTGTGATGTGTGTGTGATGTGTGATGTGTGTGTGTGTGTGATGTGTGTGTGATGTGTGTGATGTGTGTGATGTGTGTATGATGTGTGTGTGAGTGTGTGTGTGTGATGTGTGTGTGATGTGTGTATGATGTGTGTGATGAGTGTGTGTGTGTGTGATGTGTGTGATGTGTGTGATGATGTGTGTGATGTGTGATGTGTGTGTGATGTGTGTATGATGTGTGTGATGATGTGTGTGTGTGATGTGTGTGTGTGTGTGTGTGATGTGTGTGTATGATGTGTGTGTGTGTGTGTGATGTGTGTGTGTGTGATGGTGTGATGTGTGTGTGTGTGTGTGTGTGTGATGTGTGTGTATGATGTGTGTGTGATGTGTGATGTGTGTGTGTGATGTGTGTGTGTGTGTGTGATGTGATGTGTGTGATGTGTGTGATGATGTGTGTGTGTGTGTGATGTGTGTGATGTGTGTGTGTGATGTGTGATGTGATGTGTGTGATGTGTGTGATGATGTGTGTGTGTGTGTGATGTGTGTGATGTGATGTGTGTGTGTGTGATGTGTGTGTGTGTGTGTGATGTGTGTGTGATGTGTGTGATGTGTGTGTTGTGTGTGTATGATGTGTGTGAGTGTGATGTGTGTATGTGTGTGTGTGATGTTGTGTGTGATGTGTGTGATGTGTGTGATGTGTGTGTGATGTGTGTGTGTGTGATGTGTGTGTGATGATGTGTGTGATGTGTGTGATGTGTGTGTATGATGTGTGTGTGATGTGTGTGATGATGTGTGTGTGATGTGTGTGTGATGTGTGTGTGATGTGTGTGTGTGTGTGTGTGATGTGTGTGTGTGTGTGTGTGTGTGTGTGTATGATGTGTGTGTGTGTGATGTGTGTGTGATGTGTGTGTGTGTGTGTGTGTGATGTGTGTGTGATGTGTGTGTGTGATGTGTGTGTGTGATGTGTGTGATGTGATGTGTGATGTGTGTGTGTGATGATGTGTGATGTGTGTGATGTGTGTGTGATGTGTGTGTGATGTGTGTGTGTGTGTGATGTGTGTGTGATGTGTGTGTGTGTGATGTGTGTGTGTGTGTGATGTGTGTGTGTGTGTGAGTGTGTGTGTGTGTGTGTGATGTGTGTGTGTGTATTGATGTGTGTGATGTGTGTGTGATGTGTGTGATGTGTGTGTGATGTGTGTGATGTGTGTGTGATGTGTGTGTGATGTGTGTGTGATGTGTGTGATGTGTGTGATGTGTGTGTGATGTGTGTGTGATGTGTGTGATGTGTGTGTGTGATGTGTGTGTGTGATGTGTGTGATGTGTGTGTGATGTGTGTGTGATGTGTGTGTGATGTGTGTGTGTGATGTGTGTGTGTGATTGTGTGTGTGATGTGTGTGATGTGTGTGTGATGTGTGTGTGTGTGATGTGTGTGAGTGTGTGTGATGTGTGTGTGTGTGTGATGTGTGTGATGTGTGTGATGATGTGTGTGTGATGTGTGATGTGTGTGTGTGATGTGTGTGTGATGTGTGTGTGTGTGTGATGTGTGTGTGTGATGTGTGTGTGATGTGTGTGTGTGTGTGATGTGTGTGTGTGATGTGTGTGTGATGTGTGTGTGATGTGTGTGTGTGATGTGTGTGTGTGTGTGATGTGTGTGTGATGTGTGTGTGTGTGTGTGATGTGTGTGTGATGTGTGTGTGTGATGTGTGTGTGTGTGTGTGTGTGTGATGTGTGTGTGTGATGTGTGTGTGATGTGTGTGTGTGTGATGTGTGTGTGTGTGTGTGATGTGTGTGTGTGTGATGTGTGTGATGTGTGTGATGTGTGTGTGTGATGTGTGTGTGTGTGTGTGATGTGTGTGTGATGTGTGTGATGTGTGTGTGTGATGTGTGTGTGATGTGTGTGTGTGTGTGTGTGTGTGTGTGTGATGTGTGTGTGTGTGTGATGTGTGTGTGATGTGTGTGTGTGTGTGTGATGTGTGTGTGTGATGTGTGTGATGTGTGTGTGATGTGTGTGTGATGTGTGTGTGATGTGTGTGTGTGTGTGATGTGTGTGTGTGTGTGTGTGTGTGTGTGATGTGTGTGTGTGATGTGTGTGTGATGTGTGTGATGTGTGTGTGATGTGTGTGTGTGTGTGTGTGATGTGTGTGTGTGTGATGTGTGTGATGTGTGTGTGTGATGTGTGTGTGTGTGATGTGTGTGTGATGTGTGTGTGTGTGATGTGTGTGTGTGTGTGTGTGTGTGTGTGTGATGTGTGTGTGTGTGTGATGTGTGTGTGATGTGTGTGATGTGTGTGTGATGTGTGTGTGATGTGTGTGTGATGTGTGTGTGTGATGTGTGTGATGTGTGTGTGTGTGTGTGTGATGTGTGTGTGATGTGTGTGTGTGTGTGTGTGTGATGTGTGTGTGTGTGATGTGTGTGTGTGATGTGTGTGTGATGTGTGTGTGTGTGTGTGTGTGATGTGTGTGTGTGTGATGTGTGTGTGTGTGTGATGTGTGTGTGTGTGTGTGTGTGTGTGATGTGTGTGTGTGTGTGTGTGTGTGTGTGTGTGTGATGTGTGTGTGTGATGTGTGTGTGATGTGTGTGTGTGTGTGTGTGATGTGTGTGTGTGTGTGTGTGTGATGTGTGTGTGTGATGTGTGTGTGTGATGTGTGTGATGTGTGTGTGTGATGTGTGTGTGATGTGTGTGTGATGTTTTTCTTGTCCGTGCTGTTAGAGTGGGACCACAGAGTTCTGTCCAGACTTGGGATGGACCAATCACAGCCGTTCATCTGTGTCACATGTCTCTCAAACACACAACAGCTCCTCTCCTCAACTCTGGATCTATCTGTTCTTCTTCCATTGCCAATTCTGCAGAACTCAGCTGCTTCTCAAAGTTGTTTTTTTCTTTGTTTGTTTGTTTTCCCTTGATTGTTTGGACACAAACAGAACCCACACCACTGTGATCAGTTAATACATCTACTCTCCTACCTCCTCTTCCACTTTTCTCTTCATCCCTCTCTTGCTCTCTCCCCTCGTCCCCTCTGGCCCCATCCATCCATCATGACATTTTGAGAGACCCACACATCATTGTCAAAATCACACAGGAGTAAAATGCTCAAACAACAGTCTGAGTGCAGCTCAACAGGTCGAGTCATTGGATCCAGTGTCAGGTCAGTGTGAGGAAAGTAACGGCCCTCAGGACAAAAGTGTCCCTCCTCTGTGTCTTCTGTGTCCTGCATCATCACAGCAGCCTCCAGGGGGAGCAGGTGAAGTCTGGACACAACAGAAAGTCTCTTAATCCTCTCTCTCCACTCTGTTGTTTTGGTCGGTGATGAGATGGGACATTCCCTCTGGAACATCTTCTACATTTGGTGTAGAAAGTCTGAAGCATTTCAAAGCTAGCAGTGTTGCCATGGATACAGGAAAAACAAACTACTCATATCACAATCCAATATTCCTTAACGTCCGTCCTACAAACTGCACAAGCTGCACTTCTTGGTCAGTATCCCAAATACTAAGTAAAAGTGACATCAAGTGTAACATACAAAAAGAGTACAAACTGCTCAGTGTGCGAGCCAGACAGCCACAAGAGCAACCAACCACAGCCACAGAGGTTTAGCAGGAACTTGAGACAAAAGGGTGAGTAACCACTGCTCTGTGTCGTACACTCTGTGTGTGAGTGTGACATACAGAAGTGTCAGAGCCTCTGAACAGTGTCACACTCTCTCACCTGTTCACAGCAGACTGGAGCGAGCAGCAGGTGGAGGTGTTCAGACTGTCACTCACTCCAGCGACCCCAGCAGGAGCCTCTGATCCTGGGGAGGCTCACTCACAGCGCCGTCCTCTCCTCCTGGTGCACAGCTGCTGCTCACCCGTGCGCTTCACTGAGCTGATGTCTGCTCCTCACAAGTGTGTAGAGACGAGAGGAGGAGAGAGGAGAGAGAGAGAGAGAGAGAGAGGAGAGAGAGAGAGAGGAGGAGAGAGAGAGGAGAGAGGAGGAGAGAGGAGAGAGAGGAGGAGAGAGAGAGGAGAGAGAGAGAGAGAGGAGAGAGAGAGAGGAGAGAGGAGGAGAGAGGAGGAGAGAGGAGAGAGGAGAGAGGAGGAGAGAGGAGGAGAGAGAGAGAGGAGGAGGAGGAGAGAGAGAGGAGAGAGAAGGAGAGAGGAGAGAGGAGGAGAGAGGAGGAGAGAGGAAAGGACACTCACACAGATACTGTCTCATTCTACCACCAAACACTGAGCTGTGAGCAGTGTGGACATGTTACTGTAGTACTTCAGAGTCACTGGGACACTTTCTGAAACCATAACACTTCAATTACCCAGTCTTAGTTTAACTCCTTCGTTATCAATTCAGTTTGGTGTATAATAATTTTTTTCAAACATTTCACAGAGGCTCAAGTAAGACAAATAAAGTATATAAAGTCTGAAAAGAAATAAGTGTGAGCTTATGATGCCTGCCCCCAGAACATTTTACATTAACATAAAGAGCTGCTAATACCTTAAGCACAACATATTAAATCCACAATGTCCATAGTCAACAAAAATAAGGATATGCTGCTCTCAGCATTCACTTTCAACTGTGTTTTTCTAATATTCCTCTTCTACACAGTTTAAATGGTCTCTTCTACAGACTTTTAACTCCAGGTCTAGTTTATTTTACACTTTTACCCCAAGAACACTACAGAGCTGCTTTGCATTTAACCAGTATAAACTCTATAAATGTCATGAGTGATCACCTCCTGTTGTCCTCTGATGGTTTCCCTCACTGCTCTTAAGAGCCACTTCACATTTAACTGGTCATTTTCACTTTACAAAACCTTGAGCTGACTGTTGTAAACACAAGGTTGATTAGACCTTAATCCACCTTTTCTGTTCAGAGACCTTTTTCTTTAAATGTGCACCTCAGTGTCTTCAAATGACTGGTTTGTGTCTTTAAGATGAAGGTGGACAGCCGACTGTGAACCTGAATTAGAGTGTCTTCTGTGCAAATACAGTCTATTGTGCAGTATTTATACTGTTAGGCATTTATATGAAAAAAAAAAAAAAATCAAATTAGGCTGCTGAAAGACATTTCTCACAGATTCCTTGTCATGAGTCAAAAGAGACAACAAATGTCTTCTTGGGGACTACAATGTTCTTACACTCTGAAAAAACACCAGAGCCAAGTGTTTAAATTTGTTGCCAAGTGTGTACATTATACAACTTGTACAGTTTAAAGGATGGAAGTTAAGACTATTTGATTGTGTGATTTGAGCAGTTTGTATTTCCTGTATGACACTGTATTTATGTAGCTATGCTAGTGAGCTAGCTCTGAAATGTTAGTCTTTCCACAGCAGTGCTACGGGTTTTCTACACCAAATATGTCAGAAGATGTTCCAGAGGGAATGTCCTGTCTCAGCACTGACTGACACAAAAGAGCAGAGAGAGAGTGGTTTAGGGGAGGCTTTCCTGTTGTGTGCAGAGCTCACCTGCTCCCCCTGGAGGCTGTGCTGATGCTGCAGGACACACAGGCGGGACACTTTTGTCCTCAGGGCTGTTACCCTCCTCACACTGCCCTGACACTGGATCTGCTGACTCTGCCTGTTGAGCTGCACTTACACTTTTGTTTGAGCTTTTCTGTTGTGATTGTGTTTGACTGCTCTGTGTTTAAACTGCCTCAGGGCAAATGAAGTGATTTTGACACTGTGGCCTGAGAGGCCCACAACAGCATCTTACACAGGACCCACCGAGCTCGAGGAGGCGCTGCTTATTTGTGATCCTGACACTTCTGATTCAAACGTTGTGTTCTGTGTTCTCTCTCTCTCTGTGTGTGTGTGTGTGTGTGTGTGTGCGTGCGTGCGTGCGTGTGTGTGTGTGTGTGTGTGTGTGCGTGTGTGTGTGTATGTGGTAAACAGGCGGTGCCCAAACCCGTTGCAGTGGAGCCGTGTTGGGGAAGCAGAGCTGGGGTCCTCACACTTTTGCTCAACCTGCCCCGACTGAGCACAGGGACGCCCCCTCCTGGACAGTCAGGTACAACACTAACAACCCCAACTCCAACTAATGAAACTGAACCAATGAATTCTACACATCCTAACATTGTAATAAATAAAACCATTTGATGGGATCATTATTTGCTCTGAATCTACTGGCCTTAGCGCGCTCTGTTCCGTGTGCATGTGACTGCTCTTTGAGCGGGGGGCGTGGTCATCGACCTCTGGTGCATTATGTGAAGTGCATTGTGGGAAATACACTGGGCTGAGTAAGGACTCGGAGGAAGTCTCCTCTGATGCATCTCCAGTAAAACAGGCAAGGATTTCCAGCAGACTTGCCAAGTCTGCACAAGTCTGCACAAGTCTGTACACAGGTCTGTACAGGTCTCACAGGTTTGTACAGGTCTCACAGGTCAGTACAGGTCTCACAGGTCAGTACAGGTCTCACAGGTCTGTACAGGTCAGTACAGGTCTCACAGGTCTCACAGGTCTGTACAGGTCTGTACAGGTCTGGGCAAGTCTCACATTTGTGAGAACAGTTCTGGCCTCTGTTCAGACTCAGCTGTGCTCTGTGCTTCTTCTGTAAGCTGATGCACTGTCAGACAGCAGTAACATAGGAGCAGTTAGTGGTGACATGTGAGAAGAGGCAGGTCAGCCAGTCTAATTACAAAGTGTAGCTTTAAATCATCATGAATGACACAGATCACTAAATTGGGTAAAAATGTAAGTTAAAACAGTGGCAGAGGATTTAGTAAAAAGTGTGACATAAGCTGTTGATGCAGATAATTCTCCATCTTTTCCATAACAGGAGCTTTATTGTATGCCTGGCCTTTCTTCTCTCCACTGTCTCCCATCTCACTCACAAAGCAGTGTTTGAGTCTGTCAGCTGGTCCACACCAGTGTTTTGGCTCTCATTGGGCATAATTGTACCGCTGTGATGTGCTGTCATTTAAATAAGTGCCTCTGTATAATCACTGCATACGCCCCACTCTCTCGCCGCTGTTTACTGTGGCCAGCTGTCACCATTGTAAACCGCTAATGCCAGTCTCAGTGTTAAAGGAGACACATAATGCAAAATCCACTTTTATGAGCATTCAACGACATTATAATAGTTTCCCCATCTCATTATCTTATACTCAGAGTTTGAGTTTGTTTGAGTTTGTTTGAGTAATCCTGTATTGTCCTGCCTTTGACATATGATGACCCTGACACTGGATCTGATGACTTGACCTGAGGAGCTGCACTGATGGGCCATCCACACGACAATGTTTTTGGTCAAAATGGAGAAGTTTGTATTCGTTTTGGCTTTTCGTCCACACGGAGCCAGCGTTTCGGGTGGGCAAAAATTTTGTTTTTTTGAGAATGGGTTCTAAAGTGGAGAAATCTGAGAACACTGGCTTTGCGTTGTCGTGCGGACAAACAAAAAGCAGCTTTTGGAAATGACCGTGATGACATCATGATCCTGTCATCACCAGGGTCCTCTGATGCAGCGAAGCCTGCACTCTCAAATTGACCTCCACAGATCGCAAGAGCATTGCCAAAATGGGACAAGTGTAGCCTACGAAACCACTCCCATCACCCAGCAACCGAGACACACTGTTAGCACCAATACTAACAACACACACCACAGATTACACACACAGATCAATAACAAAGACTACGTTTACACTGAAACAAATCCACGTATCACCGTATCAGAAACAATCTGCATCGAGACATGTCGTTTCTGTGTCTGCAAGTCTTCCCTATCCACACAACTTTGTGCATATTTGTTTACATTTTCCAGAAAGGAAATTTAAAACCACATGGTTAATTTGCATAAACTAAGCGCTCAAAAAACAGCTCACTATTGTGCGCTGATGCAGTTTAGCTTCTGTTCTACTAAAGGACATGACTCAGTGGCATATGAGTGTTCTTTCTGTGACATTATGTTTAACTTTTGCAAAACAAAACAGCTATATTTCTGGGATACATCTAAAATCTGCAAAATTACTTTAAAGTTTAAAAAATTGCGATGAAATCTTCATTATTAAATATTATTATCATTGTTAACAGTGCCACATACAGGTGTGGCAGATGTATTACATTGTTTTCACTCGTTGCGCTGTTGTCGTGTGGACGTGAACATTTACTGATCCGACACGTGTGTGGATGTGGATATTTTTCAGCCCACAAATAAAAAAATCCAGGAGGGTTGTCATGTGGCCGTAGCCTGAGACTTTTGTTTGAGCTTTCAGTTCTTATTGTATTTTACTGCTCTATGTGCACAAACCCCCAAACTTACCCCCTATGTCCACCAACTGCAGTAAATGTATTACAATCACAACTGGACCTGTTTCCAGAGCCTTAACCCGCAGAGGACACATTCAAGTTTGTCTCATTCTCAGTGCATGGACAGACCAGGTCTCATGTGAAGATCAGAACCTCCAGAATTCCCTCCCTGAGCTGCAGAGGCTGCACTAACACTGACTCATGACAGGTTCAGGTGCTCATATCAGAGAGAGACATTTTAGGTTTAAACCAGCTGGATGTCAACACTGAAACTGGCAAACCAAATGAGAGAGTCATGTGATGTTCATTCTGATTTCTGATTGGATAATCGTCTTGAGAACCAAAACATCAAATTATAAAACAAGCAATTTGGCCATTGTTTTGAACGTTTTTCTTATTAATCTGTAATAAATCTGCATTTTACCTCTCAGGTCATTTTTTTTATAAAAATCTTACATAATATCCCTTTAGGTTTTAGATCAATATTGGGGTTTACAATGATCAAATGAACTGATGTAACTGTGCACTGCCCAAGCTCATGTTCACCATGAAAAGCCCACAGCAGATAGTCTGTTTTCTGTCAGTGCTAAGAGGAGCTGAGAATAGACTGTAGCAGAAGTGTGTGGTTAGCTTCATGTGGAGTGGTTTACACAGACACCACAGGGAACGTCAGACATTCAACAGAGTGGAGTATCACACAGTCTGCTATCATATAGAGAGTTTCTATAGCTACACTCTTCTGCCTAAATCAGAACTACAGTAAACCAGCACTGCAAAGGCTCAAAACTGACTCAACAGTTTTTTATTATTGGCGAGGGCAGACGTGTTTTCTCTCCTGTCCTGCCTCTTACCTGTGTGCCCTGCCAGAACTTTCACTGCAGGATACACAATGGACGGTTGGGATAAGTGGTGCAACATGTGTCTGGCGGATCCTTCCTTGGAGGAAATAGAAGACATTTAACTATTCGGAATCGAATTTCAACTTAGGAATGATTACAGGGGTTTCGCTGATTGGATTCGGCACAGCCCTGATTTTTTGGAAAGTTCAGATTAGCGAGGTGGATGTTCGGTGCGCCACTTGGTTGCCCGGACTGACTGAAATAGGAGGCAAAGCTGCAAACGCTCAGACTGTGACTATGAGCCCTTTTATGGAAGGTTCGACTGCCTCACATTTTGGAAAACATCGTGTAAATGCTTGTGGTCATTGACCAGAGGTTAGATAGGACTAAGGCTCTAAGTTGCAATACTGATAACATCTTAGGCTGCGTCCAGACTGCAGCCTGAAGTGACCCAAATCCGATTTTGGCCCCTATGTGACCTGTATCTGATCTTTTAATGACAGTCTGAACGACACAGATCCGATTTTTTTCAAATGTGACCCAGGACACTTGGATATGTGCTCCTGAAACTGATACATATCTGATCTTTTGACATGTGACTTCAGTGTGAACGGCCAAAGTGCATTCATCCACCTACACTTATCAACAAGACACAAATGTCACTATTCTGCACTGAAGTAGGCGAAAATTGTTAATGAACTGCGTGTCACTGAAACGAAGCACATCACCACTCACCACTCTTGGCTCCGTCTCCACATCCACACGTTCCTTTCAACAGACGTTGCTCATGCTGACCCACAAAACACCACAGCCAAAAACATCGTCCTTTTCCTTCTCAATCTCCTCCTTAAAACAAGTAAGTTGTTCATGTTCTGGCTCCGGTACGAGAGGAACTTTAAAATCTCCAGGTGCTCAATGCTGCGTCCATGTTTGAACAACTTCCGTAAACACAGAGCACGCTCACTGTGGTTGACATCATCGTGTCTCCAGTGCATATGCAGGACATTTTTGGGACGTTTAACATTCACACAGGGGATCACATACAAGTCACATTTAATTGGAAATGTGAACGACCAAAAACACTGGATTTCACAAAAAAATCGGAATTGAGCGTTAAGCCCTGCAGTCTGAACGAAGCCTTAGAGAGACTTGAAGCTTTGTAGAGAGGAGTGAGAAGACCTTGAAACCATAAAGAGAGTAGTTTGTGAAAACAGGAATGCAGCTGCTCGAGCCAAACCTAAACAACCCAAATCTTATCTTATCTTATCCAGCCAGCACCAGTCCAAGGCCGGGTGGTAACAACTCGCCCAGGAGAGACTGGAGCAGGAAGGGTGGTAGGTCAGTTGTTTGCAGCACCACGTGGCTGCAGGATCCGGATGGCTGCTGCCTGTGCTTGGGTTAACTCCACGCCCCTATCCTCCCCGGTTGCAAGTCTAGTCTTTAAGCTTGTATTGTGTTGGGGCATAGTCTAGGGGTTGTTCTTTTTTCTTTTTTTTTTTC
The DNA here is from genome assembly GCF_026225935.1 of Boleophthalmus pectinirostris. Classification (NCBI taxonomy): domain Eukaryota; kingdom Metazoa; phylum Chordata; class Actinopteri; order Gobiiformes; family Gobiidae; genus Boleophthalmus; species Boleophthalmus pectinirostris. The sequence continues at coordinate 39,896,744 of NW_026571404.1, forward strand.
TCCCCTGTCCTCACGTTATGCTGAATTGTTTTCAAATTCAGCTGAATAAATGAAATGCATTCCATTCCAACATCAGAACCTGTCAAATCAAGTGTTGTCACCCTTGCACAAACACACATTCATACACGAGTGTACACAGTCACTACAAGTGAGGCAGATGTCATGCCCAAGGACACAACAGTAGAATTCTTCTGTCTCTAACAAAAGGATTTTAAAGTACACATTAGGGTGTTCAGAAGGATTGGAAATCAGATACTAATCAATACTAAAGCTAGTATCAATATTATGAACTCATTTGAGCAGGTATCAACACTAAAAAAAGTCTCAATGACAGGGCAGAAATGACTCTTTCTTGCACAGCTTTCAGAATGATGTTGATCTGTATCAGAACAAGTGTAAGAGCACATAGACTAGTATTCACTGATTCACTGATTACGCACGTATAAGACCACATGGAAATGGAACAGAAAGTACCGTTTATTGTTGAAAATCACATTCTCTTGTCAATTTATTACTATCAAATGAAAGACAAAATGCACACCAAAGTTCTTATAGAAATGCAAATGCAACGAGCAGCAACTTAAAAGTAAAAAACATTTATAGCGCACTCAGATGGTGCTTATTTTTTTATAACGTTTGGGTGATCTGACGAAGGCTTTTTTTAAAACTAAGACAAGCTTTTGGACATTAGCCATCTTGTTTATTATTATCAACATTTCTTTTTTTTTTTTTTTTTTAAGTCCTGAATTTCAGGGACACATCTTCATATCCAAAGCCATCTGCGCTCTGTGGAGTTTCTATTTGTGTGGGAAGGGGGAGGGGACAAGTCTGATGTTACACACACTGTAACACTTCAGGAAATACTGAGCAAGAGAAAAATGTTTGTACCCAGGCCACTGAAAACAACACAAAGCAATGTTTGGTTCATCTTCCAGATCTCATTTTACTTCCATGGAGAGAGCGCCGAGAGCCAGATGCAGGTTATGTGTGAACAGAGCAGATCCAGCAACCCAACCCAGTCCACTGAAGAGTCAAATCTACACCTAAATGTATCCAAAACGAAGGATATGATTATCGACTTCCGAAAGCAAGCGCCTCAGTGTGATATCACAGAGATAAAGGGGCAGTCACTGGAGTGTGTGGACTCATATAAATATCTTGGAAAATTGAGTTTTGACGATAATTGTTCTGTTGTGTGTAAAAGAGGCTCCAGCGCCTTCACTGTCTGAGAAAGTTGTCCTTTTACCATGTAGACAGAACCATGATGACACTGTTTTATAAAACATTTATGGAATCAGTTTTGATGTTTTCATTGGTCTCGTGGTTTGGGAGCATTTCTGCTAAAAACAAGAACTCCCTGAATCAGCTGGTTAAATGGGCAAGTGAGATGACTGGCCATCCTCAGAGCCACCTGGACTCTCTGTACTCGAGACACTTACAGAGAATGTCCCAGAGGATTTTAAGAGACGTGCAACATCCACTAAACTCAGAGTTTCAGCTGCTTCCCTCTGTTCAGAGGTTTTTAGTCCCAAGATCTAGAACAAATCGTTTTAAAAGGAGCTTCGCTGCTATCGTACTTATGAATAAATTGTAATCTATTTATCTAAGTTTGTGGGTTTTTAACATATTTAATATTTATTGTGTTTTTAGCCAAGCTTGATGGATGAATTTAATTGGTTGTTTATGGAACAAACCATTCTGCACTGGAGCACTGTAAACACTTTATTTTGTAATTGTGATTTTATGTGTGTTTTGTGGATGAATGAAATGTGAAATGTGGAACCTGACTCTCAAATCTGCAAAGCAAATTTACCTACAGATACGAATACAGCAACCTAACCTGACCTTTATTTCTACAGGACATTTCATAAACAGTTTCCAAAGTGCTGCACAAATACATAATAACAACAATGATAAAATGATAAAATAGACGCTCAGATTTAATCATACTATACTATTACAGTCTATTGGGACGTGGGGGAGCAGAGTGTTCCAGAGTTTGGGACCAGACACAGAGAAGTCCCTGTCCCTTGTCTTAGGCCCCACGAGCTGGAGCCTCGGATCTCAGAGTTCGCAGGGGTGTAAATTTGGATGAGGTCCAAATCGTACTGTGGGGCCAGTCCATTCAAAGGCTTAAAAAAGCAAACAATACAATATTCAAATCAATTCTAAAATGAACAGGAAGCCAGTGTAAAGGCACAAGGATTGGAGTAATGTGCTCTCTTCTTTTGGTTTCTGTTAAAAGTCGTGAAAGTCGTGCTGTAGACATTCTGGACTAACTGTAGTCAGTATAAAGTGCGTTTTGTGAGATGACAGAATAGTTAGATAATAGAAAGTGGGTTACAGTAGTCCAGACATGAAGAAATAAAAGTGGGAGCTCTGGCATCACTCTGTCCATGTTCCTGTATCCAAACATGACACTTGTACTGATTGTTCTGGTATCCTGTTAACTGTCCTACCTCAGTGTTAGCATGTGTCACTGATATCATGCTTTATTCACACCTCCTCAGCACCTTTCAAACATCTCCGTTGCTGTCCTCTGCCGCTCAGGTTACAGTCTGGTCCATGGGTTCATTTTGCCCGTGGTACAGCTTCATTTCCCCGTGTTAAAGAGTTCTTATGTAACTGGAGCAGGTGTGAGGGCAGGGAGCCGGAAGTGCAGGCTCAGGACGTGAGGCAATGAGCAGAGCAGACAAAGATATTTGAGAGAAAGTATGTGTTATGATTACAGCGAAGAACCAAGAAACCAGATGGACAAGTCTAACCAAACAGATTATGTTCAGAGTGAGTAGGAAGTGGGTGAAATGCCAAGGAGCACATAGAAAGGACTGAAGGATTCATTTCTTGGACAATGGTTTTTACATGTGTCTGTGGTCCACAGTTGTATTCACCAAATACATACTATAGGCTGTGGACACTTTACAGTGACAAAACACTTCTTTAGAAGTTACTATGGTGACATAAACATGAGAAAACAGCCAAAACAAAACTTTCATTTTAAGAAACTCAACAAAAAATACAAAATGGATTTAAACACATTTTCAGGAGCCTGTGATTAGTAGGAGGCCAGGAGCACACTATTGGACCAATCAGAGGGCAGCATGAACGCCCACATGAACCAACACAAACACAGTGACACGGACAGATACACTTCAACCTAATTTCTTATACTTCTAGATTATTTAGTTTGTAAACAAAATGCAAAGGGAAGTGCTTTGTGCTTTTGTGGACAGGAAAGATCATCTGGATGCAACTCAAATTAGATTTCTTGGAAATGAAACCTTTGACTGCCTAAATTATCCCGAGTTTGTAGCGAACATTCTGTATGTGGAGCACCATCAAAGCGGGATGCCATTTGTTAATGGAGAGGAGCAGAAGACAAACAGACTGAGCTGCACTTTCTTGTTCTTGTGGTTTTACAGCAACATCACGTCTTGGTCTCTTTGCAGTGGAAGGTGTTTCTTGGTGAACAGTTGGTGCCTTTCACTTTGGCATTGAGTTTTTAAATTTGTAACCGAGGTTGAGTGAGGGATCCAGATTTTGCTTTGATGTCGCTCCACATACAAAATGTTCGCCGCAAACTCGGGATGATTTAGGCAGTCAAAGGTTTCCTTTTTGGTTCTTCCTGTGGATCAGTCCTGCCCATCACCTTCACCTTTCACTATTTTTCAATTCCGTTGGGAAGGGAAACAGTTTAAACAGAGGTTTGCACTCACACACATCTGATTCCCTTTTGCAGTTATGGAGTTCGCAAACAAATTTCTCAAGCCGTTTTCCACTGTTAGGATCCAACAACCACACAAAAATAAAATATGATAATATCAGAACCAGAAACAAAATTGATATGGTTCAAAAGACTTGAAAAGACTGGCTTTGTTAATAAAATTTCCCACTGGGAAAACAAACATGGAGGTTTGAAGCTCACTTTTTCAGAAAATCCTTCCCAGTATTCACTGCACAATGACCAGAAGTCTGAAATTCATGATGCATGTATAGGTCCTGAACATGTTCAGCAAGAGTCATCCCATGATCGATCATGTGTAGAACTCACTTCATGGCAATTATTTATTTATTTTTTCTAAAAACATGTTTAGAGTTTGTTTTTTTGTAAATGTTTTTGTTTACTACATGCTTCAGTGAGCATCTACAATTCAAATAATCATGAAAATAAAGCAGAAATCTGAATGTAAAAGTGACAGACTTTTGACTGGTACAGTGTTTCTTGCATTACATGGCACATTTATAGAACGTGTTCCCCGTTTACAAAGAACAGCATATCTCTCAGCATCTTGTGACCCACTTTACTTTTTTATATTTATTTATTTATTTTTTATAGAACCATGCACTTTCTCACCACTGTACAAAAACAAGACATGCCATAAGAACACAGTTTAAAGTCCCCTCGAGTTCCCCGTCCCCTGGGAGCCCTTCACTGGGTCAGCCTCTGAAGTGGTCCCTGCTTCAGTCCGGGCTCCTCCTCCATCTCTGTGGGAGCCACTTCAAGGGGAATCCTGGATGAGACGGCCCACTTTAGCTCTCTTTGTTTGGGCTTTGTCCTGCTTTCTTCCCCTGCTCCCTGGAGGTGTTACCATGTGCTGACCTCACACTGTACACAGAGGGAGGGGACACCACATGACGCACCAGCAGGACAGTATGGCGGATGCTGGCTCAAGATCTACAAACATATATTTTTTCCAGGCTTTTTTCTGGGCTCTAATTTAGTTGTATGACTGTATGATTGGAATAGTTGACATCAGTATAATCCATGTATCATTCGTTCATTCGTTTTTCTATATAAAACCAAAAATAAGAAAACGAAAATACAACAGTTTTCTTCATTATTTGTCTCCAAACCCAAAATGAAAAAATGGATAATGATTCATTTTTTCAGTTTTCGATTTTGTGTTTAAATGAAAAATGGAAAAAATGGATAATGACCCGTTTACGTGACTTCCGTGACTATGTTGTTGGACCAGACCGAGACTAAGACCGGGCCTGATCCTGGTCTGGTCCTGGATCAGTCCTGGTTCAGTCCGTATGGAGTGCAAAATCCGGCACCGCAGTCATGGAAGTCACATAAATGGGAACCGGTCATTATCCCTTTTTTCCATTTTTCATTTAAACACAAAATCGAAAACTGAAAAAACAAATGATTATCCGTTTTATTTATTTTGGTTTTGGAGACAAATAATGAAGAAAACTGTTGTTTTTTCATTTTCTTATTTTTGGTTTTATATTGAAAAATGAATGAACACAGATTCAATATCTTTAATTCAGTAGAAAGGGGAAGCCATACAGTTTAAATTTTCTGCACTGAAGACTAATATTGAACAGTCTGAATTTTAGAATATGATTTAGTCTCATTTAAAAACAATTAACAACAGGTTTCAATCCTTATTTCCTCAAAACATGTGATCTTATGTGTGGTCATTTGGTCAACTAGATTTCTTGGTTTTGCCTTAAAGACACTGCTACATACAAGATTCAATGGAAAATGTCCATCGTGTCGTTCTTGATGTCTTCTAAGAGGTGAGACATCCTCTTCACTGTTGATGCTAGGACAAGCAGGTGTGCAGTAATATTCACCAACGTTACCATCTACAAGTGTTTTTTGGCCTGACTGTCTGTCCAAACCTACCTGCTGGATGTTTATATTGTTGTTTTTTCCGTCCTCCGTGTTTCCGGTTGTTTTTAGGAGCTCGTTCAGTCCTGCCCTGTTTTCTTTTCACATGTGGAGCTCAGTTTTGTGGAGGGTTCGCCACTTCACTGCTGTAATAATAACTTAGCTGGTGGGTAGGGGACATTCTATTTTCATGTGCCTGCCTAGAAAAGTACTGCTCTGGAGCTTGTCCGTTGTGGTACCTAGGTTGGATGGCATGTCTTTTTACATTGGAGGTGCAGGAAGTAGCCTCTTCTCTCCAATGTGGCTGTTGCCCTTGCCTTCTACTGTACCTCTCCTGGTTGGTTGGTTATATCTATGCCCACTTTGTCTTTTTGGGAAGTGGACCCTCGGGTTCCTGGGACTGTGGTTGAATGTGGTCCATGTTTTGAGGAGGAAGATGTGCTAGGTGCTAGTTTCCAGCTTTGACTCCTCAACTGTCTCAGGGTGTTTCAGGTCTGTTTCAGGCTGAGGAACATGCCCGGATGTTTCTTTTTAGATCATCCATTCTTTCGACAGCCTTATTTGGCATATTGTGTTTCTCAGTTACCTTTGTGGTGGATCTTTTCTGGTTATTTATTTTTTGTAGATCTTTTGGACATTTCTTCACTATGTGTTGATACTACTGCATGTTGGACTCTGCCAGGGCTGCCCTTTGTCACCGGTTCTGTTCATTATATTTATGAACAGAATTTCTAGGCGCAGTCAGGGGCCGGAGGGGGTCCGGTTTGGGGACCACAGGGGACCACTCTGCAGGGTGTCTGGGCGCTCCCTTACAGATAGGGTAGGGTAGAGCCATTGCTCCTCCACGTCGAGAGGAGCCAGTTGACTCGCACGACCTGGCCCCGGATAAGTGGAAGAAAATGGATGGATGGATATTGATACTAGGATAAGATTGTGTGTACGGATCGGTTGTGAACTTCTCCATTACAAACACCCAAACTAATGACAGAGTCTGAGTCTTTAAATAGATTCATTTCACTCTCTAAATAACAATATGTGTTGTTTGACGTTATTGTTTTTTCCATTCCATGTTCATGTTTAACATATAAGTACAAAAATATGTAAAGAAAACTGTGATAACTACTGTACTGTCTTCTTGCTGTTTCCCTCAGCTCACTGCTCCTGTGTACACTGCCCCAGACCACCGCAGCCGCAGATTACCACGGACATGCTGCTTATTTGCACAGTAAAAATATGCCCAGTTTATATTGGCTTGTACCCAGAGAAACAGAATAGGTGAAACATGTTTTTGAGCCCATAACAAAAGAGAACAACTCCACACATCATTTCATAATTCTGCCTTTCACAAACAAACAAAAGCTCCACACTCTCACAGCCTGCTGCTGGCCCTTCACTTCAGTGTGTGCGATTCTCTCCAATGGGAGGCACACAACATCTGTTTCACCCACTCGCTTCTCTATCATCTGTCCTCCAATCAAATGAATGACATCTTTTAGCATCAGGAGGCTCATGTCTCTAAATATGTGTTTATGTTTCTCTGTGTAAAAGCCAGTATCCATTTGGTAAATCGATATATAAATATTTTATTGATCACTAAGGAAATTCCAGTTTAGCTGCTGCAACAGTTCCACTGCTCTTCTCAGTTGCCTTTGTGTCTCAGTCAAATGTCTCAGGTGAGTTTAACAGGAGGACTGGTCAGGCAGGGTCAGCAGATCTGTGTCAAGGCAATTTGAGGAAAGTTAAAGTGTCTCTCATCTGTGTCCAGTAGTACATCATTTCACACAATCCAACACTCCCTAACCTCTTTCCTTTGCACTGTACATACTTTACCTCTAAATTGGTAAAAATGCCATGATATGATGTTAATAACTGCGCTCAAAATCAAAACACTTAAAATGTTTTCATTGCCTAGAAACAGTCATATCAGTCATATTATTCCAAAACAGTGCAACTTTGACACAGTACTACTTATGTCTATTTTGGGTTCATTGTTTTGGGTTGTGACTCTGACTTAATCTACATTCAGACTGCAACTTAATGCTCAATTTGAATTTTTTTGTGAAAGACGTTTTTTTTGTGAGGTCGTTCACATTTCTAATTAAATGTGACTTGTATGTGATCTCCGGTGTGAACTTTAAACTCCCCAAAAGTGTCCCCCATGAGCATTGGCAGACACGTCACACAGTGAGTGTGCTCAGAGTTTACGGAAGTCGCTTAAACATGGACGCAGCAGCAGATTATTTGTTTTAAGAAGGAGATTGAGAAGAGAAGGATGAGGTTTTTGGCCGTGGTGTTTTGTGGGGCAGTGGCAGCAGTTAGGGTGACCATATTTCTGTTTGTGAAAACCCGGACACCTTACCGGGGGTGGGAGGTGGGGCCTCGACGTTGAGCTACAGTCGTCCCTCGCTATATTGTGGTCTCTTTTTGCGTATTACGGGCAGGTAGTACTTTCACACGGGTGGGTCAGGACTAAACCAGGTCTAAACCAGGACTAATCTTGGATTTAAGTGAGAGAACACCGAGCAGGTTGTCCAGAAACTGCGATCGGGCAATTGCTGCACTTACCTTTGTGAGGTGCGGAGCTGAGCCGGGCCTTTGTCCTGAGGTTCAGTCATGGAATCAGTCCTAGGTTAGTCCTGGGTTAGTCCTGGTTTAGTCTTGGTTCAGTCCGTGGCGTAGGCACCGCAAAGGTTTGATATAATCTCGGGTTAACGGGCGGGTGTGGTGTTGTACTGCGCGGGTGTTGTACTCTGGGTCTCCAAAAATGGACCTGTGCAGGACGCTGTAGGGCTCCATTACGGACAGAGACGGAAAACTGAGAATTTCTTGTCCAAGTCATTGTTAAATACGCATTTGCGCTTTGGCATGTTGCAGACTGACCGACTGTTTGTGTCTGCTCGCTCCTTCTGAGACACAGAGCTATGAGAGCTGCTCAATTTAATGGCCCCAATGAATGGTAATGAAAATCCGGACATTTCCATCACTTTAAAAGAAAAAAACCCGGACGCCCAGGACAGGACGCAAAAAACGGACATTTGGTCTGTGCTCCACTGCTTTACTCACACGGAGTTCACACACAATTTTCGTCTGACGTTTGTGTACATTTGTGATGGGATGAATGTGACCTGGTCGTTCAGACTAAAGTCACATGTCAACAGATTGGATATGTATCAGTTTTAGGAGCACATATCCAAGTGTCCTGGGTCACGTTTGAAAAAAATGTGATCTGTTTTGTTCAGAATGTCATTAAAAGAACAGATACAGGAACATAGCAGCGAAAAAATCGGATTGGAATCAGTCAATCACATCAATCCGCATTCATCCTACCTACACGTCATCAACAAGCAACAAACATCACTATTCTGGCTGAAGTGGGTCGAAACTGGAAGAAAACCACAACCATGGTGGACCTCAATGTACATATTCTGACTCTGGTACGACAGAATCTTTAAAATCAGTGTTCAATGCTGCGTCCATGTTTAGACAACGTCCGTAAAAACTGAGCACGCTCGCTGTGTGTGACGTCTTCGTGTTCTTTTGACACTTTTGGGGAGTTTAAAGTTCACACTGGAGATCAAATATAAGTGACATTTAATTGGAAATGTGAACAACCTTGCAAAAAATGTTGGATTTTACAAAAAAATTCCGAACTGGGCATTAAGCCGTGCAGTCTGAACATAGCCTTAGTGACTTCCACCTGATCCAACTGTTTCACTTTAAATATACAGAAAGTGAAAGTAGATTCCAACATATTTAAGAGAGTAGAAGTGACTGTAGAAGAGTATAGGAGCTGAAGAACATGCACATTTATGGTGTGTGGGCCTATGCATCTCCTTCAAAGTACCATTGAGCCTGAGCCCTGGATATTACTGAGACGTGCTCCTCCCTCTGTCTCCACTTCTCCGAAACGACTCTCTAAAGTGTAAAATGTGCTTGTTGATGTTGAGCTGCTCGCTGTGCTAAACGTGCTAAATATTTATGACATAATCCTGTGCTGTTGGCAGAGTAAACATCAGGAGTCCTAAGTGTGTGTGCGTGTGCTCTCACTTAGATTATGTGTGAGAGATGGATGTGATGTTCTTAGCTGCTCCTCTGTGCACTGGAGCTCTCCTAAAGCCTCCACATGACGCCCAAACTTCTGCTCCCAGGAGACAAAGCGAGCACACATTAGCATACTACAAGGGAAAGAGGAGGAATAGTGATAGTGCTGGTGATTAGACGGCAGTTCTACAAACACTCTTTTGATAATAATCTCGGACATTATTTTGGAGCGTGCTAATCATTATCTTTACTGTTTTATTTACCTTTATTTAAGCAGCATAGTCCTGAACCATGGCTGATTTTTTTGCATTTTTGATGTGTCCATTTCCTCAGTAAATTAAGCAGGGAAGGAGCTGGAAAATGGCCTGTACCACTGCAAGATTCCTTTGGGTTATGATCTTCGGGTTTCCGTGGCGTACAAATCCAATGTATAAAGTGTATTTCATAGACTTGTATTATACTTTATTTCAAATGAAAATGAACACATGGAGCAGTAAAACGTCCATATTACTCCCTGAGCAGAGCAGCCCGTCATGTGTAGGTGTGAGCGCCTGTGGTCAGCCTGAGGGAGCTGAGAGCAGTAACTGTCCACTACTCACTCACTTAATACACCAGGTCTGGACTTTCACAAAAACCACCTTGAAAACCCAGATTTTTGGAGCTTTCTACTATTTTATATGTCGTTCCCTCATCAACAACATGCCTGAAGAGGTTTAAGACACCATCCATGCATGTTTGTGTAATCTAGTGATCTTTCCTGGGCCCTTTTCAAACCTCCTTACTATGGCTCGACCGATATATCAGGGGGCCAATATTATTGGCTGATACGGGCTCTCGGAAACATATCAACTATCGACCTAAATCTTGCTGATCTGGACTGATAGTCCTCGTGGGCATGTTATACCTCGTTATAAAGCTTAGACTCTCTATATTATGTCAGTTTAATCCAATTTACCTCAAATCAAATCAAACTTTATTTATAAAGTGCTTTTCATACAAAAATGTATCACAAAGTGCTTTACAATGATTAAAAACAATCCCACATTTCCATCCACCCACCAACCCAACCCTGACATCTGCCCGACTCCACACAACCAAACAACCCAGACACACGCACACACACACATGCACAAACATGCACACACACTCACACACACACTAAGATACTAAAGTACATAATACCGCACACAGCAAAATGCGAGGCTGAATACAGGTGAACCAGTTGAGAAAGCACCATCAGAGGAGCCGTCTACACCAGTCGATGTGCAGACCGATAAATAATATAATATATAATATGTGGCACCACATCAATATTTATCTGGGCGATAATTTGTCTGTGTGAAGTGAACTTCAGCGCAGTTTAGTCCAGCAACAAAACTACCGCTTGTTTTTATCAAACTTATTAGTGAAGACTTGTGATCTGAGAGGTGCCTGTGTGAGCTTTGAAGTTACTTTTGGTTTTGCCTGTTTCCTCACATTAGCTGATTGTGACTATAGTGAAGTGACTATAGTGAAGTGACTATAGTGAAGTGACTATAGTGGTTGTTCATGTTACTGGACCTGCATTGACATGTAAATGAGCTGTGGATAGAGGTGTGAATTATCAGCATTTACGCATAATTAATTACCGCAGCACGACCGCATTCATGATAATCGCTAAAGGCTGATAGTGTTAGTTTACTTATACTCTTTACTGGCTAGAATGTCAGGCAAAAATGCCATTAGGCTGACCTATTGTCTTTAAATATAACTGTAAAGATACAGAATAACAGTAAATGTTGCCAGCTGGCACCTCCAACTCCCATTTTATCCACATCGGTCAGCTCCTTACTGTTAGCTGTATGACTCTGTTCAAGGCTCCACCCACAGGAGTATGTCACTCATGCTCCCACACCACCATTTCCCTTAAATATCCAAAAAAAAAAAAAAGATACAGAACTGTTCACAACTTCACAAACCTGATGTGATGTGCAGTAGTTTCATTAGTGGTATGATTGTACATCTGAGCTCTGACTTAGCACCAAGAACAAGGGAGACTCAGAGCATCAAAAAACTAAACAGAAACTTAGTAAACATGTACATATGTTGTTTTTGGTGAATATCGCTTTTTGTAAAAAACAAAACAATAAAAGGTGACATGGTGATCTGTTCTGTGTAAACCAGCTTTAACACAAGACAGAATGAAACACACTCATTATAATTATCTTACTGTTATATTATGATTTAATTATCTCTCTTGTTTGTAATATTTAACCATTCTGGAATGTTCTGAGCAAACTTCAGAACTATATAAGACACAAATAATAATAATAAAAAAAAAAAAAAAAAAAAAAGACAAAACCAGGACTAAATTAAGGCTCATTTTTGACTAGGAGACTCCTTTATAACATTGGCTTTATTTATTTATTCTACTTCAGCAACAGTGCATTTTTGTCAGACTGAACCTTGGTGTTCATTGTGATATATTGTGTTGCAGTATTGATTATTGCAATATCAATACTTTTCTGATATAACGTGCAGCATTAAAGGGCCCATATCACACTATTTTCTGATCTGTGTTTTGTTTTTTCCTCATCACAAACACACCTGGAGTTGTGTGTTGTTGTTTTTTTTTCTAACACAAGTCCAGGTGTGTTTTTGAGGAGGGAACAACATTATAAAATGGCTTAAAGGTTGTATAGAGGATTTTCCAAGGAACGAGAAATCCAGCGACTGTTTGTCCTTTTTCAAATGTTGCGCATGCGTGAAACCACCCCCCCTCCCCTACAGCTCCTACGTAGAAACGCCTCCTCCTTACGGCAGAAACAGGTTTGTTTACAGCCGGTGAGCTGCACATGACAACTAACTACAGTGTTGGTTAGGCAAGACGGAGAAGTGAGGAGCGGGGGGAGGGGGGGTGCGGACATTTCGTGCGCAGACGAGAAGAGCGGAGCAGGGAGCGAGGAGAGGGGAGAGGGGAGGGGGTGCGCGGAGATTCCGTGCCCGGAGAAGTGAGGAGCAGGGGGAAGAGCGGAACGGGCAGCGGGGACAGGAGCAGGAAAGGGGAGCAGAGAAGAGTGGCGGGGATTCCGTGCGAATGAACTAGCTACAACACGCAGCAGCAGGTGGACTCTTTCTTTGCCTTGAAAATTACATTTTCAGACATAGGATATTGCTTCGTGTCGTGTCCTGAAAAACGTTTGTCTAGCTGTTGGAAATAAAGTACGTTTTCATAATAAGCAGAAGTTTCCTGTCCAGGAGTAATTTGGCGACCAGTGCGTCAGTCTTTAGACTCTGCTTCTGCTTCAGTCGCGCCATCGCTGGAATGAATCTTCAAGAATCACCTTAGTTTGGCTTCACTGCTTTTCCCCTTGTCTTTTTCTTTCAGCGACCTCAAAAACGGACTTTCTTTTGCGGCTAACTGCTCCTGGATTCTTGTTGCCATCGCAACAAACTTTGTGCGAACTGCGAGGAAGATATAGGTAAAAAAAAACGCTAAGAACTGTTGCGTTGGTGGAGTAAACAGCGTCTGTGCGTCTTGCGTCTGTGGACTGTGTGACAGGCGTAAACCACGTACCGGCGGCGCGCGCAGGCAAGTCAGTTACGCTAGAAACGTAGGGAGTTTGATTGACAGCCTGTCAGCTAACAGATAACGAGGCAGTGTCGTTATCTATTGGCAAATGTTTAGCCCCACCACGTCCAGAGTTGATGAATTTTTATTCTCTTTTTTTTTTGGTCATCATAATTACAAGGCTACTGCATCTCTATAATGCTATCATTGACAATTTGAAACAAAAAAAAATAATCCTCCATACAACCTTTAAAGCTCAAAGAGACAATCCTGAGTAATATAAGAACTTTAAACAACAAATGTGTCACAAATCGCTGAAAAACCCTGATGTAACCAGCGTATATACTTCACAGTAAATGTGAGAATAGTGGACTCCTCAGACACTGTGTACAGCCTTATTATTGAAAGAGAGCAAATTTGTTCTGAGCCTTGCACTGAGCGTGTCTCCAGAGCTCAGAGCCTCGGTCAATACAATAAGAGACAGCGGCTCTTTAAGTTGTAATGTGTCCGTTCAGCAAACACGGAGAAGAGAGGAGCAGCTTGAGCAGCCACCAGCCGTCACCCCGCTCTGGGTCAAAGTGCAAAATGTGTTAGAAGAAGAAACACGCCTTCAGACAGAACTACACCACAATACAGGAGAGTAAAAGACTAAATGAACTTTAAATTAAAAGCAATCAAAACAATGTCGATTCACTTTGGACTTATTTTATTTACATTTCTGGATTTACTTGCTTGTTTGTTTATTCTTTATGAGCTTCTCACTAGTTTCAGTTCATTTAATTGATGTGGGTTGTTCAATATATTTGGCTAGATTCAGTTCCTAATTTGTAATTTGAAAACCACACTGCAAAACTGAAAGTCTCCCCAAGTTCAGATCGCTTGAATTAAGACATTTTTATCATGATTTGAGTAAATTTCACTTGACAAGTCAAACGATCTACCAGTGGAACAAGACTTTTTGTACTTACAATGAAAAAATGTCTTACTCCACTTAAGAAAAACAACAACTCTATGCACTTAAAATAAGAAACAAAATCAAATGTTGCTTGTATTAAGAAAAACAGTTACCGTATTTTCCACACTATTAGTCGCTCTGGATTATAAAATGGACTGTCATTAAATGGTCTATTTTTGAACTTTTTTCACAAATAAACCGCGTGGGACTTTAAAGGAAACACAACAGTGTGATGGGTGAGTGGTTTTGTTTGTTTGTGGTGTTCACGGTGACTCTGGGCTTTGTTCAGTTGTGGCGTGTAGGGAGGGTGTGTCTGTCGCTGGATTGTCGGCGTGTTCACAGTGACTCCGTTGTTCAGTTGTGTCTAAAAGTGGCACATTGCACTCGCTTTTTTGGTTTGTTCCTCACATTTTTAGCTCTTTTTATTATTTTGTAAATGCTATAATCACCCACAACAACAGATTAACATGTTTTATAAGTTTCAGTTTGCTGCTAAGTCGCTCCCCCTTCAGAGCGCTATCACAACACAATCACTATGCGTCCCTCTAATGAAACTACTGCATTTTTCTGTCATGTTTTTGTATTATTTATGGAGAATTTTTGTGTTTATTGTCGTATTTATGGAGAAATCTCATACAGAGAGATCGCTAGATTACTCAAACAAGCGTGGATGTCTCTAAAACTTCTTCAGACATGTTTTTTTTAGATGATGAAACGTTAAAACATGGGAGAAAGCTCCAAAAATACCTCCTCTTTAAGCACAGTTCTCCATTCATCTTGACAGAAATTCTAATCTTGGTAAATGGAATTTCAGTTTTGTCCATCGTTATCGGTAATTTCTTACATTTTAAAACTTTCATGTAGGGAGGGTGTGTCTGTCGCTGGATTGTCGGCGTGTTCACAGTGACTCAGTTGTTCAGTTGTGTCTAGAAGTGGCACATTGCACTCGCTTTTTCGGTTCGTTCCTCTGTTCCGTTCCTCGTCGGTGTGGAGTGATGAGTGTGTCTGTGGGTGTGTTTCGTTGTGTGGTCACTGTCTGCTCTGTGTGTGTTTGTGTGTTCTGTGGGTGGTGCGGCTTTGTAGTTTACTGAATTTGTGCTGGGACACCCGAGTGGATTTGTGTATAGGGATTGTGGGGTGCGCGGTCGTTTTTTGATGCGGTTAGAGGCTTAAAGGTTGTATGGAGGATTTTTTTTTGTTTGTTTCAAATTGTCAATGATAGATTATAGAGATGCAGTAGCCTTGTAATTATGATGACAAAAAAAAGAAAACAAAAATTCATCAACTCTGGACGTGGTGGAGCTAAACATTTGCCAATAGATAACGACACTGCCTCGTTATCTGTGAGCTGACAGGCTGTCAATCAAACTCCCTACGTTTCTAGCGTAACTGACTTGCCTGCGCGCCGCTGGTACGTGGTTTACGTACGCCTGTCACGCAGTCCACAGACGCACAGACGCTGTTTACTCCACCAACGCAACAGTTCTTAGCGGCTTTTTTGACCTATATCTTCCTCGCAGTTTGCACAAAGTTTGTTGCAATGGCGACAAGAATCCAGGAGCAGTTCGCCGCAAAATGTGCATGCGCAACATTTGAAAAAGGACAAACAGTCGCTGGATTTCTCGTTCCTTGGAAAATCCTCTATACAACCTTTAAGAGCTCATCTAACAGCCCGGAAAATACGGTAGTTTCATTTGTTGATCATTTTACCTCAAGATGAATCTACAAAGTCCAATGTTCTTAATTTAAGTCATTTTCACTGACCTAGATATTGTTTTTTTTGCAGTGCACAAAATGTGTCTAATCAGAATGACACAAATGAGGATCCTTTTAATTAGCTGTACGTCAAACACCAGTGATTTTGTAAGTGTTTCTTTGGATTGGATTTTGTTGCAGTGTTGGGCTCGAGCAGGAGGGAGGAGCAGGCCCAGTCATGCTTTGATAAATCCACTGGTAAAGGAAGTTAGAAAAGTGCACAGTCTCTCCTGTTTTACTGTTATGGTCCTCCTACCTGCAGTCGAATGTGTCTGTGGGGAATACAAGGCTCTGCGGCTCTGCAAATGTACAACATAAGGACATCAGGTTTAAATTATTCTACTTCTTTGTCAAAACTGTTTTTGTATCCACTGCAATATCTGAATCTCATCTGCAGACTGCTGTGTGCACTTCAGCGGTGTAAAGGTGCATTGTGTAACATTTGTGAAGGAGAGTACAGCACCTGTTTGTATAGTGATGTTCTCAGTGTGATCTAGTGTCTTATACAATATTCAAGTGCATGTTCGCTCTGATCCTGTGGGTGCTGAGGGGACAGAGCACCCACGTAAATCTCTGAGCACCCACCCCCCCCTCACTTCAGTCTCTTCTCTCTGTGGGTCTGATCTGAGGTCTGGGGCTCTGTGTTTCTCCTCGAGTGATACTGGTTCAATCCTGGACTGTGTGAAAAACTGATCATGAAATAAACTTACTTCAGCAGCCTGTAGTCAACACAAACGCTTCACTAAAACATGAGCCAGACCACTCTGTTTGGGACATTACGTCAATCGTTTGTGCTGCAAAAAAGTTTTGTTTGTGCTGTTTTAGTTTTTGAGATATTAACAATTCTTTTATAGGTTAAATTGGGGTCAGCCAGTCCCCAAGAAGTTTCAAAATGCTTTAAAATGCCCAAAACAGAGTCAGTCGTTTGTGCTTCGTTTGTTTGTGTGATTATGATTCTTAAGATATTAGCATTTTTATTTTTGGTCGATCGTTGAGCTCCTCAAAATGTTAAACATCCTCAAAATAGCCAAAATTATACCTACATTTGTATTTGTTTTTTGCGATGACATCATCAGCCTCTCAAAATGTTAAACAGCTTCAAAACAGTAGAAAATGATATGAAATGTTTGTGTTTGGTTTGTGTTGTTTTGTGCTGTGACTGTTTTCATTTGTGTGAGTATATTTCTAAAATTATTCATTATTATTTTTGGGGGAAATTATATGATGTTATTTCTGTTCAGCTGATGACAGCAAACTCCACAAAACTAGAGAAAAGATCTGAGGCTGTAGAAAAGTCTGTATCAGTCTTTAGTAACTTGCTTTTGATCGATTCATTTCATATAATAACACAGACATTTTCAGAGCCTCAGATTGTTTCTCTTCACTAGTTTGGCAGAATTTTGCCAAAGTCTCTGTCGTCAGCTGAACAGAAATGACCTCATATAATTTCTGTACAAATAATAATTAATCATTTTAGAAATAAACTCACACAAATGAAAACAGTCACAGCACCAAACAACACAAACCAAACACAAACATTTCATATCATTTTCTACTGTTTTGAAGCTGTTTAACATTTTGAGAGGCTGATGATGTCATCGGCCAAAATAAAACTGTTCATATCTTACGAACAATAAAAGCACAAACCAAACTTTTTTGCAGCACAAACAAAGTACAAAAGACTGACTCTGTTTTAGAGCATTTTGAAACTTCCTGGGGACCACTGACCCCAGTTTGACCTGTAAAAGAATTGTTAATGTCTCAAAACTAAAACAGCACAAACCAAACTTTTTTGCAGCACAAACGATTGAGATAGTTTGTGTGTAGGTTTGCGTTTGATGGGGAGCCAACTTCACGCAGGTTTAATCCTAGTATTATTAAGCCTCAGTGGTTTCAAGATACTTTTTTTTTTTTCACACTTTTATGAGAGATAAAATATGAGTGTGTTTTCAAAGGAAGCCCACCGCAGACGCAGCGCAACAGAACAGTACCAGGACCAGAGTCTCACATCAAAGCAGTGTGTGTGTGTGTGTGTGTGTGTGTGTGTGTGTGTGTGTGTGTGTGTGTGTGTGTGTGTGTGTGTGTGTGTGTGTGTGTGTGTGTGTGCGTGTGTGTGTGTGCGTCTGTGTTTGTGACTCCATAATTCTCACACAGCAATGTTCATACCACCAAACTTTTTTTTGTACTTTTTATTTTTGTACTAGTCTTCTACATCTACTAAAGCTCCAAATGCTCTGTTCTATCTTGTGATGTCAAGTGAACAGCTCCTTTTACCTTTAGTCCAGTAGAGACTGTCAGTTCCAGACATGAAATTACCCTGATGATTCTACTGAGAGTGTATGGAATTTAAAAACACAGTAGAGCACAACATTTATTACCACATGACATCACAAGGTGGAAAGAGAATAACTGAAAGTATTGTACCTTTAAAGTCTGGGCTAAAGCACAGTGTGCAGTACTGTACCTTTAAATCTGCTCTGGATACTGAACTGTGGACTGTAGACAGTAGACAGGACAGTGGACAGTGGACAGAGGACAGGACAGTGGACAGTGGACAGTGGACAGTGGACAGTGGACAGTGGACAGTGGAGGACAGTGGACAGTGGACAGTGGACAGTGGACAGTGGACAGTGGACAGAGGACAGTGGACAGAGGACAGTGGACGGAGGCCAGTGGACAGTGGACTGTGACAGTGGACAGTGGACAGTGGACAGTGACAGAGGACAGTGGACAGTGGACAGTGGACTGTGGACAGTGGACAGTGGACAGAGGACAGTGGACAGTGGACAGTGGACTGTGACAGTGGACAGTGGACAGTGGACAGTGGACAGTGGACAGTGGACAGTGGACAGTGGACTGTGGACAGTGGACAGTGGACAGACAGGACAGTGGACAGTGGACTGTGGACAGTGTGGACAGTGGACAGTGGACAGTGGACAGTGGACAGTGGACAGGACAGTGGACAGTGGACAGTGGACAGAGTGGACAGTGGACAGTGACAGTGGACAGTGGACAGTGGACAGTGGACAGTGGACAGTGGACAGTGGACAGTGGACAGTGGACAGTGGACAGACAGTGGACAGTGGACAGTGGACAGTGGACAGTGGACAGAGGACAGTGGACAGTGGACAGTGGACAGTGGACAGTGGACAGTGGACTGTGGACAGTGGACAGTGTGGACAGAGGACAGTGGACTGTGATAGTGGACACTGGGCTGTGGACAGAGGACTGTGACAGTGGACAGTGACAGTGGACAGAGGCCAGTGGACAGTGGACAGTGGACAGTGACAGTGGACAGTGGACAGTGGACAGTGGACAGTGGACAGTGGACAGAGGACAGTGGACAGTGGACAGTGGACAGTGACTGTGACAGTGGACAGTGGACAGTGGACAGAGGCCAGTGGACAGTGGACAGTGTACAGAGGACAGAGGACAGTGGACTGTGGACAGTGGTACAGAGGACAGAGGACTGTGACAGTGGACATTGGACAGTGGACAGTGGACTGTGGACAGAGGCCAGTGGACAGTGACAGTGGACAGTGGACAGAGGACAGTGGACCTTGGCCTAATTGCTCTTCTATAAGCGCCTCGTCCCTAATGGCCCATTATTCTGTCAGCGTTAGAGGTTAATGAAGCGTCCCCACCTGATGACATCACATTAACGAACACGGTCGCCACGGAAACACGCGGCGCCCGGGCCCGGCCGCCGCTCACCTGCGGCGCTCTCTGATTACACGCGTCTAAGTCGGCGAGCCCCTGGCGTAGCGGAGCGCCCACTCGGAAGAATCAACACTATTATGACGAGCGTTTGTCAGCAGAGAGAGCAGCCGTCTCCCAGCATGCACCTCTTTCATTAGGCTCCATCAGCGGCGTAAGGCGCAGGTGGAGCAGATCCTCGCCGCCTTTTAATGGAGCAAACCTCTTCAGACTCTGCTTCATTAGACAAAGTGCTCCAACACTTAGAAGTTTAGAGGAGAAAAACTCGACTCTTGATTAGACGCTCTGTCCAAGAAGTGTCGTGTGCAAAACTTTGGGTCTCGTGTGTCTTTTGTGAAAATAATTATTCTGGCTTTGAAGCAGTGAAATACAATCGAACATCTGGTAACCACAATGTTTTTATGCTAAATAGTTTGTCTTTTTAAAACAATACAGTAAAACAGACCTGGGCTTTGTCCAACTCCAGGGCCACGTTCAGCCTTTTGTTTAAGTCGGAGCAGCCGCTTTAAGACCATTTGGAAAACAAAATCAACACATTTTATCATTTTACCTCATTCATGGTCTAAAGCTGCACTGCTTTTATTTTAGAGGTGTTTTTTATGACTTTGTTTTTTGTTGGGCAGCTTCACTTTTTCATTGCTTAGTCAGAACATATTCTGTGATCATCTTTTCAAAATAATGATATTTATGCTTTTTATAACGGAACACAATCAGTATAATGTAGAACTGAGTTCAGCATTTAGGCCTCCACATTATTTTCTGTTTCTCATGTGGCTCCATGGAAAAAAAAACAAAAAAAAAAACACCCCTGCAGCAGGAGTTGGTGTGAAAAATAAAATAAAATTAGGATTTTTTATTTATTTATTTTTTTTTTAGTTCATTTGAAACAGTGGTGCAGTGGTTCAAAGTTCTTCCTCACTTACCTTATGCATTTTATACATCCTAATTATTCACCGCCATGAAAGCACATCAGATCCTGGGCTTTTAAACGTTCCTGGTTGGTGGTTCAAATCTTGTTCCTGGTGTTGAAGGATGGTCAAACGCAGAGGACAAATCTCTCTATGGGGACAGGAAAACGAACCTAACATTAACCCTAACAAAGATCATCGGTCGAGCAGTCAGATGGAGTGAGCCTCAGGTTGGCAGTTCTGTCCCAGCTCCCCAGATAAATGAGATCTTTGTGTCCTTGGGCAAGACACACTTCGCCCCCAGTGTCTGTGTGAACTGGTTAAGGTTATGGTTAAGATACACTTTATGTGACAATTTAACAATTTACAGAACAGTTTGGTTTTACATTAGAATGAAGTACACTTAGCTGATGTGGGGAAGCTGGCCAAAGTGGTCAAAGTAGGAGGCAGATGACACACAAAGAAAGTGTCCTTAACTAGACAACATTTATTTTAAAATTACTGTGTAAAAATAAGGCTACATTCAGACTGCAGCCTGAAGTGACCCAAATCTGATTTTTTGGCTTCTATGTGACCTGTATCTGATCTTTTAATGACAGTCTGAACCACAAAGATCCGATTTTTTCAAATGTGACCCAGGACACTTGGATATGTGCTCCTGAAACCGACACATATCTGATCTTTTGACATGTGACTTCAGTGTGAACGGTCAAAGTGCATTCAACCACTTACACGTTATCAACAAGAAACAAATGTCACTATTCTGCGCTGAAGTAGGCGAAAATTGTTAATGAACTCCGTGTCATTGAAGTGAAGCACATCACCACTCACCACTCTTGGCTCCGTCTCCACATCCACACGTTCTTTTCTACAGACGTTACTGCCGCTGCCCCACAAAACACCATGACCAAAAACCTCGTCCTTCTTCTTCTCAATCTCCTCCTTAAAACAAGTAAGTTGTTCATGTTCTGGCTCCGGTACGAGAGGAACTTTAAAATCTCCAGGTGCTCGATGCTGCGTCCATGTTTGGACAACTTCCATAAACACAGAGCACGCTCGCTGTGGTTGACGTCATCGTGTCTCCAGTGCACATGTGGGACACTTTTGGGCAATTTAATGTTCATACTGGAGATCACACACAAGTCACATTTAATTGGAAATGTGAACGACCTCGCAAAAACATCGGATTTCACAAAAAAATCCAAATTGAGCATTGAGCCCTGCAGTCTGAACGTAGCCTTAGTGATTCAAATCAACAAACACCAGACAATCTGCACAGAAGTCTCTCCCCAATTGGTGACTGCTGATTTGCTTTTATACCCCTCCCAGCAGGAAGTACCTCCCCCCAGGTGAGGATCCAGGTAACTCTAAAAGCAAAGTAAGTCCCCTTTCCAAAAAAAACCCCCAAAAAAACGTGAATTTAAAATGAGACAAAGGCCCCACTTTGTCACAGCTGAAATACGACAATCTATTCAAACTTTACAAACATCAGTGTGACTTTGCACTGGAGTCCAAACACCTGCACCTCACTTCTGATCGTTCATGTGCTCCAGCTGACTTCACCACAAAATACTGTTCAGTACTAAAGACAAGGCTCGATACTGAACTCAATACCACAATGATCATTTTAAAAGTGCAGATTTTTGAATAGAAGACTCTTTTTCTACATCACAACGTTTCTCTCAGTATGTTCTCTATGTTCCTGTGTGCTCTGATACTGGCTCTGGAAAAAAGACTAAATCTCTCATTTTGCTCTCTTTCTGTCACTTCTTTTTGATATCTGTATGTTGTTTTTGTGTGAGTTTATGTGGTATTTATTTATCTATTTTGTGATTTGTATTTGGGTCAAATGGTAACGGAGGGAAACAGGGGCAGATTTTTTACATTCAAATGTCTCTTATTCAGAAACTAGAGGGACTATTGAAATAAGTAAAGTATCAGAATGTAGGAAAGAGTTACACTCCAACAGGGTCAAGTTAAACCAGTGAGATTCTTTCAAGTTCTTAACAAAAACTTTAAAAACTCATGTCGGTAACGGAGGGAATGAAATATGCAGCACTTTTTGGGCAATAAATCCAAACAGTGATAACTCTTGGTTCTCACTTCCATATCCTTAACAAACTGGTTTGAATATTTGCTTCATATAGTTTTCTACCATATGGTACAAGATTAGGTTGAAAAACCTCTTACTTTTTAAGTCATGAGATTTTTTATGAAGAAAGGTCATGGTAACGGAGGGAAAAGTAATGGAGGGAAAATTGTGCAAACAAGTAGAAGGTGCAGGATTTTATATAATTTGTCGCCTTTTTCTTCTGAATACTTTAATATTACTTCAAAATGAAAAGAAACTATTTCGATAAAATATGTCAGTCCTTCCAAGCAAATTTGATCATTTTAAATACTTTTTTATTTATTTTTTTAAATCATGTACCTTCATCAACAGTTCAAAGATGGAATAACACAAGATATGATGAAATACATCCATTTATTGACATGATTTGCAGGTCTTTGAAATTTGGGAAATAATTTTTGTTCCATGTTTCATACATGGTCTGTTTAAAACATATGGAACTTTAGAACCAAAAATGGTACAGAAAAAAGGTCAACAGTTTCATAAATTAGAGTACATATGTATCTGTTCAATACATTTTTATATCAGATGCATTCACTTGAATTTTTGGCCTTGCTGTTTACTTCTGCTTGACCGGGCCCATTTATATGTATTTATTGATGAGATGTTTGTATTTGTATGTGTACTTGCTGATACGAGTGTACTTTTGATACCAGTGTGAGTATCAAATGGGTATCTAGGTTTAATATCAGTTTTAGTCTGGATTAGTGTCTCCTCCTCCTCCTCCTCTTCATCACGGCTCTGTTCTTCAGTATAACTGTGTGTCCCGTGTGTCCACAGGTCTGGCTCTGGTCAGTGCTCTGGTGGACACGTCTCTTCAGAGGAGCATGGACTTTAAAGACAGAGGACTGAAGCAGCGCAGACATACTGTCCACCACCAGGGGACGAGCGTCTGACCCTGACCCCCGTCCGGGCCTCGTGATCCAGGGACACATCTTTGGACACACTTCAGTGCAAATGCAAAAAAAGAACACAGCAAGAACATGACAAGAACATGATCTGAAACTGAACGTCTGTGCAATGGAAGCTGCACAGAAAAACAAGGGAGAAGAAAGTCCAAAGCCGCCACTTCATTTTGGTTATATTTGATTATTTTGTTTGATTTTATTATTTACTTTTTTATTATTTTGTTTTTGGATTTGAGTAATTTACTTTGTTTTGAGACAGAACTGAGAAACAGCTCTGCATCCAAAAAGGTCATTTAAAAATATATTTATAAAATGAATTAAAAGATAAATGACAATATGTATTTCCAATTTTTCCAATGTATTTATACATTTTTATCTACATTTCTAAAAAAAAAAATATTCCACTGGCAAATAATTTCACTTGAAAAATTATCAAACATCATCTTTAAAATAGGAGACAATAGCTGGATTTCACGTGACGTCACAGGGCCACGTTTGTCAGCGCGAGAAATTAGATGGAGGCAGGAAGTGAACAGATTCGAGGAAGCTGCTGTGTCTTTGTCTGCAAAATGTGTATGTGTTATGTAGTTTACGGCTGTGCCAATCGTTCTAACCGAGAGAAGGAAAAGCAATTTTTTAGAGTACCGAATACCGTTGTCCACAAAGGTCAGAAATGGGAAAAGCTGACAGAAAAACACCATAAAAAGTGGATTACAAATCTACGTTTGCAGTCGGGAGGAAATGCTCGTGTCCGCGGTGACCACTCAAAGGTATTTTACAAAGATAAATTGTTTTTTTATGGTTTACCTAAACATAAACGAATCATTAACGCCTAACGACTAACGACGTTTGTTGACATTAAGTAGTTTGGATAGATAGGTCACTGTAGATACACTGCAGTTTTTTCCATAACAGTCCATACACATAAAATAAGAGAAACACCCACCCTGGAAGACCAAACCATAATCATCACGTAGGTGTTTTGCACCAAGGTTGAGGACCCATCCACTGACAAAAAAAGTTCTATGCCTCCAAACTTTTGTACACCTTCATCTGTTGTCTGGTGTAAAACGATGTCTGAAGAGCTAAATAGTTTGTGATCTCCTCTGCTTCGATTGTTGGCAAATCTTTTACTTTGGTCAAAAATTCCCTCATTTTCATCAGATAGGGTCACATCCAATATATTTGTCGACTAACTGCTCGCACTTTTGCCTTGCTACTGGCTCTAAATCCTTACAATAAGAACTCTTCTCCATATCTGTGTTCTCCAGAGCCGTGTTTGTCGTGTTTGTCTTCACTTCCTGCCCTCCACCTGAAATCATCGTGATCACATGACTGAAACCCTCCTATTGACAAAAAAAAAAAAAAAACAGATGTTAAAACAAGTCCTTTTCTTAATATGAGTCATTGCTGGTACGAGAATGAAGATTTTACTTTAGAATTATATATCAACAAACCCTTCTGTATTTGTCAAGATGTTAAGTACGTTTGGCGTGTGAAGGTGCTACTTTAAAAGTCCCACAAGAATGTTGGTACCTGAAAAACAAACCTGGACTTGTGTTTTGTTTCATTCACATATGTTTGAATTATTTGAGTTACTTTTTGTTATTAGTTTGTCTTCATCACCAAAGCAAAAAACGCTCTGTTCCACCTTGTGATGTCATGAAACAGTAGTTTTCAAGTGAACAGTTCAGAGACTGACGACTGCAGGGCTGAAATCATCCAGATGATTCTAGTGAAGGTGTGTGAAGAAGGTGTGTGAAGTTTAAAAATACAGTGTGTGAACAGGACCCTCCCTCCCCCCGGACTGTGTGACCTGTCAGAGGGTTGTGTATTGTGTAGTGTCTTTGTGCACACACCTGCTCAGTATTCATACACATGTGATTATGATGGATTACAGGCACACGCTCGGCCCAGTCACACAGAGGTAAATGAAGTGTTTAAAGACTCTTAATCACTTTATAATGCACACATAAAACACTGTCAGTCACACTTCTCCATTATTATATTACAGTATTTGTATTCAGGAAGACAACACTACACTACTTCACTTTAACATAACTTACATCTGAAGTGAAGTTTTAATGGTCATAATGTATGAAAGGATTACCTGGCTGTATTACGGTGTGTAGATGTGGGCAAGAGTAGGTCAGTTGGTGGAGCATTTGTCCACTGATCTAACGGTTGGCAGTTCGGATCCCGCTCATTTAGGCCCCGCTTACACATACAGTTTTTTTTTTGTTTTTTTTAAACGGATACATTTCCCTTTGTTTGTACCCATCTTTTACACGCAAACATCGAATTCGCCTCTGAAAACGAATCTTTCTAAAAACTGGAGATTCTGAAAAACTCCGGTTTCACGTTTGTGTGTAAAGTGAGATAAAAGGAGTTTTAGGAGCTGACGCGCTGAAAGTGCAAACAATGTTTACTTTTTGCTATAATGATAACAGTGTGTGAAATAGAGGAGGTGCGGGGGTCCGACACCACTGATTAACCCATCACACCCCCTAAAAACCTTTAAAAGGAAAATTTTGAGGGGGCTAAAATTTTGTTTAAAATATTTATATAGATAGAGTCCAGACGCCATCCCATACAGACTTGGACAGGGTCAGACCAATGTTCCCAATGTTCCTCCAACTGCGAAAGGAATCTATGTTCCCATGTTCCCACCGTGGGCCTCACTTCAAGTTCTCACCATGAACTCATAAAACAACAGCATGTAGAACTTTGTACAAACTCACCACATCAGCCTGGAGCAGAAGCACTGAGTTTGGGCAACAGCGCTAAACACAAGGGAGCACTCACCTTGGCACGCAGCCCCTCGGCGGGGTCTGGGAGTCAGAGGCTCCACCCTCCATGTCCTGGATCCAGACAGATGTCTTTACTAGGAATGTAAAGATATCTACATCTCTCAGTACAGTATTTTCACGATATGTATCTCATGGTACGATATTTACTGAGATATTTTGTGGAAACTAACAAACCTACTGCTACTTTTCTGTCATAATCCAAATAAGTGAGATTTAAAAGTGCTTAATAGTAGTTCTTTAATCATGTAGATTGGACTAAAACAGAGCAAAGGCTCATGGTCTATGTAGTTCTGTCTGTTTTTAAGCTGTTGCTGCACCATAACAATTAATATAAGCAAAGAAACGTTTGATATATTGTGACGGCCCATGATATTACCGAGGCTTTTGACGAAACAATATCAGAATTTTCACAAATCGGTTTGTTACATCCCTACCATTTACCATTAGATTTTCAGATTGGTTTAATCACAAATTACAACATTTAATTGTATTGTTATGTCTTATTGCATTATTTATTATTGAAGATAATGTTTGTTGTCTTTTTTTTTTTTTTCCCTTTGGTTGTTTGTTTTTGGTCTTCATCATTTTAAAACTGTTCATTTCTTCTGACCAAATGGAGCTTGTGAGGGAGTTTTCCATCTAAACAGAGAAGACTGTGTATTAGGACTGAACGTACATGCTCTTCCATGTAAAACTGAAATTCTACAGAAGTTACAGTGACTTCAGTTCAGAAAAACTATTGAAACTTTTATCACCAGTTTTTCAAGTGTATATACGGAAACTAGACTAAATGTTGCAAAAAATAAAATGTTTTATTATTATGGTTTTGACATCACTTTGACTATGATTCAGTTCAGTGACACTCTGTGGTATGGAGTTAATCAAATATTGTAATAATTCTAATATGAACACATAATGGACGATGATTCTATACAAAACAACTTCAATGTTGTATTATTATCTTTTTGTAACTTCACTTGTCGAGTTGTTTTATGGCAGCTCTATATGGACACTTCCTATTAAAGCCTTATAAGGTAAACTGATCCGGGGTCATTCTTTTGCATTGATCAGGAAGTCCCGGGTCACATGACAGTCACATGACACCTGCCCATGTTCAGAGTGACAGAGTGTGTGGTCAGCAGCTCATTAGCACGTGTAATGGACTCACAGTAGTTAGTCCAGAGGCTAGGATAACACGGAGGCCCATACATGCCAGAGGAGGAGGTTTGACACTGCTGGACTCATTTAATATTACCGACATGACAAGATCTGAGGCCGAGAAATATTTAGGATTTATTTCATATATTTTTATTGTCAATTCAGAGGGAAAAAATGCAGAACCTGGAGATTCTTCCACAGATCTATAGGCTCTTGGTTAGAAGTATGCTGCTAGAAGACAAAACTATTTAATGCATTCAATTCAATTCAAGGTTATTTCTAGCACATTTAAAACAACTTCAGCTGACCAAAGTGCTTCACATACAAGTCAACAAAATAGAAGAAACAGTTAAAAATACATATATACAGAAAACATGGATAAACTACAATAAAAACACCAAGGTAACCTGACTAGCTCATACTAAACACCAGGGCGAAGATGTGAGTTTTCAGTCTCGTCTTAAACTGAGTTACAGACTGAGAGGATCTGACAGGAAGAGGAAGACTGTTCCACAGTCTGGGCGCTGCCACAGAAAAAGCCTCTGTCACCTCTTGTCTTGAGCCGAGTTTTGGGCTCAACCAACAGGAGCTGGTCAGCTGATGTCAGGGCTCTGGGCGGA
This sequence comes from Boleophthalmus pectinirostris, assembly GCF_026225935.1. Taxonomy (NCBI): domain Eukaryota; kingdom Metazoa; phylum Chordata; class Actinopteri; order Gobiiformes; family Gobiidae; genus Boleophthalmus; species Boleophthalmus pectinirostris. Next base: position 39,924,920 of record NW_026571404.1, read on the forward strand.
GGACAGGGCTGCAGTAACTCCTGCAAGTAGACTGGACCCATAGAGAGCAAATATTTGAAAACAATTAATAACATTTTAAATTGCTCCTGATATAAGACAGGGAGCCTGTGCAGGTCGCACAGAACAGGTGTGATGTGTTCACGTTTCTTAGTATTTGTGACCAGACGAGCTGCAGCGTTGTGGACGTGTTGTAAGCGTTGCAGGGAGGTGTGATGTTACAAAAGCATGGATAACTTTATCAAACTCTGCCCGTGGGAGGTAGGGCTTTACTTAATGCATGTTGGTGGGACATGAGCACCTCCAGGGAGGCTTCCAGGAGTCATCAGGAACAGATGCCCTCCCCTCAGCTCCTCCTTTTCACATGGAGGAGCAACAGCTCTACTCCGAGCTCCTCGTAAGTGACTGAGCTCCTCACCCTATCTCTATGGGAGCGCCCAGTCCCGTGCAGAGGACACTCATTGTATCTGCCATCTTGTTCTGTGCACATATTGAAGTGCATACAGATAGATGTGCTTGTGTTTTACGGCTCGGGCAGCGCTGCCAAAAACTGACCCTGGGTTCGGCTCATGAAGCTCACAAATTACAGACCTGTGCACATACACAAGTCCGCCGTAAAATCCAACAAGGTACACCCCAGTGCCACTACTGTGTGTGTGTGTGCGTGTGTGTGTACATGTGTGCGTGTGTGTGTCTGTGTGTGGTTGTGTGTGTGTGCGTGCGTGTGTGTGTGTGTACATGTGTATGTGTGTGTGAGAGAGTGTATGTGGGTGAGTGTGTGTGTGTGTGTGTGCGTGCGTGTCAGGGTGTGAGTGCGTGTGTGTGTATGTGTGTGTGTGTGTGTGTGTGTATGTCTGTGTGAGAGAGTGTATGTGTGGGTGCGGATGTGTGTGTGTGAGTGTCAGGGGGTGTGTGTGTGGGGGTGTACGTGTGTGTGTGTGTGTGTATGTGTGTGTGAGAGAGTGTATGTGTGGGTGCGGATGTGTGTGTGTGTGTGTGTGTGTGAGTGTCAGGGTGTGTGTGTGTGGGGGTGTACATGTGTGTGTGTGTGTGTGTGTGTGTGTGTGTGTGCGTGTGTGTGTGTGGGTATGGTTAGTTACCCCCCTCCCCCTCGTCCCGCTGTGGTGATGAAGAGGAGCATAAAGTCGGGTAAACAAGGCGCTCATGTCGGCCATCATTTACATAAAGCACACATTACCTCAGAGCACCTCACATCCCCGGGGGTCCTGCTGCTGTGGAGAGACAGAGACAGAGACAGAGGGAGAGGGAGAGATGGTGTGATATAGAAGGAAAGTAAAGAACATGCAGGTTCGACTCAGACATGGACTTATACACTGTTATATTACAAACATTTATCAGAGACTGGAAGGTTCAGATGTTGTTCAGGTTTGATAAAACAGCTACGTTTTGATGGACATATCTTCAGTCATCATGTTCTCCATTACCATGTATCTTGTGCATTTCTGCTATAGTGATACATTTCTTTGTATGTGTGTGTGTGTGTGTATGTGTGTGTGTGTGTGTGTGTGTGTGTGTGTGCATGTGTGTGTGTTTTATACATCTATTGGACATCTATACAGGATAAAGTGTTTTCTGCAGGTGGTGCATGGACTTTTCTAAGACTAAAAGCATTAGTGAGGATAATCCTAATGTCAGGATGACACTTATAGAGGCACTTCCCTTCTCTTCTTATAAAGGGAGGACACAACCTCATGACATCAGCAGGTGGAGCAGGTGGTTTGTGATATGGGCGAGGTGGACAGTGAGAGGCACTGTACTACACAACACTGTCCAATTCAAGAGCTCCATTATGGAGCCTCTTCTTCTACAGTCTACAGTCTACAGTCTGCTTGGCGCCCCCTAGAGGCTCATGTACAGTGCTGCCCTGTGTCATCATTCATTCACTCCACACTCTGAGGTGGTAAGCTACTGTAGCCACAGCTGCCTGGGGCAAACTGATGGAAGTGAGGCTGCCGATCTGCACCATCAGCCCCTCCCACCACAAAATCCTTACACTCACTCCACTTTTAAACTAGGTAAGGAGGGTGAAGTGTTTAATAAGGCATAAGCATAAGGACGCCAGAACTTGGTCCAAGCAGGAATTGATCAAGCAACTCATGTGTCTGTGTGCAGTCTGCAGTGCGCCCCCTATAGGCTCATGTACAGTCTAGATCAGGAGTGTCAAACTCATTTTGGTCCGGGGGCCGTATCCAACCTACTTTGATCCCAAAGGGGCCAGAAAAAAAAATAGCATATATACCCCAAAAATAGCAATAGATTAAAATATTTGTGCAGAGGAATGCAAATCTATTACAGAAATCTTTTTTAATTGATGAAATCTTTTGATGAACTCAACATTGAACAAAACGATCGTCCTTTAAGAGCGTTTGGAAAGAGACAAGTCTTCATTTGTGCTGCTCTGGTAGGAGGGGCCACGTACAGAGACGCTGGAGACGCTGCTATGCTAAGCGATGCAGAAAATTACCAATATTTTAATAGAAAATATAATTAAAATATTTTACTAGAAAATCAGCCGAGGGCCAGATTAAAGGTCTTGGAGGGCCGGATTCGGCCCCGGGCCATATGTTTGACACCCCTGGTCTAGAGTCTGCAGTGCGCCCCCTATAGGCCACAGAGCCACACAAAAGGAGGGATGTGGTGCTTCTGCGTAAGCGGTCGCTGCCGACTGAACCTGGCTGAATGAAGAAGGCAAAAACACAAAAAACGGGGTGTGGGATTTTACAAACTTGGATTCAACGAGCAGTGTAAAAAGTGGTAAAAAAATCAAGCTAAAGTATGACAATTTGCTTTTTAATAACAGTGCATTTTCACACTCTCTGAAAATGTCAGCCTGTCTGTGCTAATGGTATAGAAAGACCTTTATATTTGTACCCACTTTGTGTTAATGCAGTGAGCAGGGGAGGGTTAAGGCCGCCTCAACAATTACCTCTTATACATCCTCCATTAGAAACCATCTGCGCCTGTGAATGTCTCATACTTAACAGTGTTTATCTTAAAAGGACACATATTATGCCAAATTTCCTTTTTTGAGCTTTTAACCATGTTATAACATCAAGTACATCCCTCCTCAAGTACATACCCTCTAGGCACTCAGCAAACACACAGTTGTGAATTTCTCAGAATTGTTACGTCACAGATAAAAGTTCACTAATCATTTGACTCGTTCAGAGAATTCTTACCATCATAATGTGTTTAATGTGTTCGTATGTGAGAAAAGAGCCGCTCACTGCTGTGTCTGTTGTGTGTCATTATTTTAAAAGTGGGACATTTAACTCTGTCTGCACCCACACCTCAAACACAACTGATAAACCGGACTCTACCTGGAGGACTAAAGGGAAGAGTGTGTGTGTGTGTATGTGTGTGTGGGGGGGTCTGGGGTCTGGAGGACTAAAGGGGAGAGTGAGGGGGAGGAGGTGCAGGGTCTGGAGGACTAAAGGGGAGAGTGGGGGGGGGGGGGGGGGGGGGGGGGGTTTGGAGGACTAAAGGGGAGAGTGGGGTGCTCTGGAGGACTAAAGGGGAGAGTGAGGGGGAGGAGGTGCGAGGTCTGGAGGACTAAAGGGGAGAGTGAGGGGGGAGGAGGGGGTCTGCAGGACTAAAGGGGAGAGTGGGGTGCTCTGGAGGACTAAAGGGGAGAGTGAGGGGGAGGAGGTGCGAGGTCTGGAGGACTAAAGGGGAGAGTGAGGGGGGAGGAGGGGGTCTGGAGGACTAAAGGGGAGAGTGTGGGGGGTTTGGAGGACTAAAGGGAGAGTGGGGTGGTCTGGAGGACTAAAGGGAGAGTGAGGGGGAGGAGGTGCGAGGTCTGGAGGACTAACGGGCAGAGTGAGGGGGGAGGAGGGGGTCTGGAGGACTAAAGGGAAGAGTGAGGGGGGAGGAGGGGGGTCAGGAGAACTGAAGGGAAGAGTGAGGGGGAGGAGGGGAGATGTCTTGAGGACCAAACCGAAGAGTGTGTGTGGGGGGGGTCTGGATGAATTAAAGGGGAGAGTGAGGGAGGAGGAGGGGGTCTCTGGAGGACTAAAGGGGAGAGTGAGGGGGGAGGAGGGGGGTCTGGAGGACTAAAGGAAGAGTGGGGGGGGAGGGGAGGAGTCTTGAGGACTAAAGGGAAAAGTGTGTGTGTGGGGGGGGGGTCTGGAGGACTAAAGGGGAGACTGAGGGGGAGGAGGCGGGTATGGAGGACTAAAGGGAAGAGTGAGGGGGAGGAGGGGAGATGTCTTGAGGACCAAACCGAAGAGTGTGTGTGTGGGGGGGGGTCTGGATGAATTAAAGGGGAGAGTGAGGGAGGAGGAGGGGTCTCTGGAGGACTAAAGGGGAGAGTGAGGGGGGAGGAGGGGGGTCTGGAGGACTAAAGGGAAGAGTGGGGGGGGAGGGGAGGAGTCTTGAGGACTAAAGGGGAGACTGAGGGGAGGAGGCGGGTATGGAGGACTAAAGGGGAGAGTGAGGGGGAGGACGGGGGTCTGGAGGACTAAAAGGGAGAGTGGGGGGGGGGGTTGGAGGACTAAAGGGGAGAGTGGGGTGGTCTGGAGGACTAAAGGGGAGAGTGAGGGGGAGGAGGTGCGAGGTCTGGAGGACTAAAGGGCAGAGTGAGGGGAGAGGAGGGGTCTCTGGAGGACTAAAGGGGAGAGTGAGGGGGGAGGAGGGGGTCTGGAGGACTAAAGGGAAGAGTGAGGGGTTAGGAGGGGGGTCAGGAGAACTGAAGGGAAGAGTGAGGGGGAGGAGGGGAGATGTCTTGAGGACCAAACCGAAGAGTGTGTGTGGGGGGGGTCTGGATGAATTAAAGGGGAGAGTGAGGGAGGAGGAGGGGTCTCTGGAGGACTAAAGGGGAGAGTGAGGGGGGAGGAGGGGGTCTGGAGGACTAAAGGGAAGAGTGGGGGGGTGGGGGGGGGGGGGGGGGGGAGGAGTCTTGAGGACTAAAGGGAAAAGTGTGTGTGGGGGGGGGTCTGGAGGACTAAAGGGGAGACTGAGGGGGGAGGAGGCGGGTATGGAGGACTAAAGGGGAGAGTGAGGGGGAGGACGGGGGTCAGGAGGACCTAAGGGGGGGAGGAGGGGGGTCTGGAGGACTAAAGGGGAGAGTGAGGGTGGAGGAAGGGGGTCTGGAGGATGAAAGGGATGATAAGGGTCTGGAGATATAAGGAAAAATGTGATTGGTCTCTCTGTACCTGCAGCCAGGTGTTTGTAATCAGAAATAATCAGAACAGTCCTGTGTGATGTCACCAGCTACATGAAATTGCAGTGGCCACTGTCAGCAGCACAAACTTTGATTTAGGTGTTTTTGACCCGAAAGCTCAAAATTCACCTAGTTTGCACTAAAGTTCCTAAAACATGACTAGGGACAATAGATAGACATAGATCAGCAGTTAAAAATACTACTACTACTACTAGTACTACTACTACTACTACTACTACTACTACTACTGGGTCCGGTCAAGCAGAAGTAAACAGCAAGGCCAAAAATTCAAGTTAATGCATCTGATATAAAATGTATTGAACAGATACATATGTACTCTAGTTTATGAAACTGTTGACCATTTTTCTGGACCATTTTTGGTTCTAAAGTTCCATATGTTTTAAACAGACCATGTATGAAACATGGAACAAAAATTATTTCCCAAATTTCAAAGACCTGCAAATCATGTAAATAAATGGATGTATTTCATCATATCTTGTGTTATTCCATCTTTGAACTGTTGATGAAGGTACATGATTTAAAAAAAAAAAAAAAAGTAGTTAAAATGATAAAAATTCGGAAGAAAAAAACTGACAAATGATGTAAAATCCTGCACCTTCTACTTGTTTGTACAATTTTCCCTCCGTTACTTTTCCCTCCGTTAACATGACCTTTCTTAATAAAAAATCTCATGACTCAAAAAGTAAGAGGTTTTTCAACCTAATCTTGTACCATATGGTAGAAAACTATATGAAGCAAATATTCAAACCAGTTTGTTAAGGATATGGAAGTGAGAACCAAGAGTTATCACTGTTTGGATTTATTGCCCAAAAAGTGCTGCATATTTCATTCCCTCCGTTACCGACATGAGTTTTTTTAAATTTTTTGTCAACAACTTGAAAGAATATCACAGGTTTAACTTGACCCTGTTGGAGTGTAACTCTTTCCTACATTCTGATACTTTACTTATTTCAATAGTCCCTCTAGTTTCTGAATAAGAGACATTTGAATGTCAAAAATCTGCCCCTGTTTCCCTCCGTTACCACTTGACCCGACCCTACTACTACTACTACTACTACTACTACTACTACTTACTACTACTTACTATTACTACTACTACTACTACTACTACTAGTAGTAGTAGTAATAATAACAACAACAACAACAACAACAACAACAACAACAACAACAATAATAATAATAATAATAATAATAATAATAATAATTGACATCTACTCATACAATCAGAGAAACCATCAGTGTCAACAGTGAAAATGTGTATTAAAATCTGAGGTGTAAAGGCAACAGTTAAAAGGCAGTAGAGTTAAAGAATGTAAGTATTATGAAGTATTAATATTGAGTACAGTGGAAAGGTTAAAGGTCTTTACATTTAAAAAACTAGTAAGAGTTGCATATCTATGTAAGCCAAAGTCAGACAGCTCCATATCAGGTCAATACTGTGGTCATTTGTGTATATTAGAGGTGTTGAATAAGAGATCCAGAAGGCTTCAGAAGTCAATGACGTCTTTGTCTGTTTAATTATGTTACATTGTTGTCCCCTCATCAAAAACATATGTAGAGTTGTGTTTTTTGTTTCATTAATCCAAAGCTGTCTGAAGTTCAAAAATGCTCCGTTTGCATTTTGAATGGGAGTTAAAGCCCCAAGAAAGCATCAAATGTGCTCTTTAACAGCTCCTTCATGTGCCTGGACTGTGTGAAGCCCTCTCCATTAGCCCAGGAGATAAGTGGTCTTCAGAAGCTCCACAGATCACAGAGCGTGGAGTGAGGAGGTCTGAGTGGTGTATTGACCACGTGTGCGTACAGCGGAGCAGACGGCTTTCATGGCATTTGTTTGTGGACATGTGAAGGAGCTCGATACTTGGAGCCCATTACACAAGAAAGGATGGAGCGCTTTCTAATGATTTTCTGACACACGGGAGAGGAGCTGCATGGGAACACTGCTACAGGGGTATGCTACAGTGTGTGTGTGTGTGTGTGTGTGTGTTCACTAATGTACAGCTCAGAGCCTCATTTATACAACTGTACATGCAATTCTACTTCTATAAGACTCCATCCCGGTGAAACACAAACTTTAGAAGTGTGTAGAAGTGTGTGTAGAGGCAGAGGTGAGTGTGTGGTCAGTGTGTGAGAACGCTCATGTTGTTTGATGTCAGAGGCCTGGTTAGACTTGGGGGGGCATCTGTGTTGCTCGTGCTGTTGTGTCCTTAGGCAAGGCACCTCACACACATTGCCTTTTGTGACGTGGTGTGACGTGGTGTGTGTGCATGCGTGCGTGTGCGTGTGAGGGGTCGGTGCCGGTCAAACGGGTTCGTCAGTCTCTCACGGTCTGGTGTGGAGACAGTGAATAACAGAGTGAAAGGTGTTTGAGCTGGAGGAGCTGGTGAGACATGAGTCCAGAGATCGTTCACAAAGGGACACAGTGATCCTGCAGTGACCAGCCCACCTCCGAATGACTGCACAAGCACGAGTCTGAGCATCATCAACACTGCACAGAAAGATCTTCATTCACTTATTTAACTCCTGAAAAAAAATTATTATCCAAACAGAAAGCAGAATTATCTACGCCACAGGGGTCAAACATATGGTCCGGGGGCCAGATCCGGCCCTCCAAGACCTTTAATCTGACCCTCGTCTGATTTTCTACTAAAATAAATTATTATTATTATTATTATTTGAATTATATTTTCTATTAAAAATATTGTCTCCTGCGTCTCCAGAGTGTCTGTACGTGGCCCCTCCCACCAGAGCAGCACAAATGAAGACTTGTCTCTTTCCAAACGCTCTTAAAGGACGATCGTTTTGACTGTTGACTGTGACACCCTCATCAGAAAAATGTCCAACATGAGAAAAGTGGAGCCGAGTGCAGGATTTTCCAAGAAAAACTGACTTATTCCTATTTGGAAACAAGTTCATGTAAAAACATTGTGTTGAAATTGCATTTTTCTTAAAGTTTCAGGTTGTTCATAATATTATAATATTTTGTAAAAGAAAGAGTTCATCAATTAAAAAAGATTTCTGTAATAGATTTGTGTTTCTCTGCACAAATATTTGAACTTATTGTTATTTTTGGGGTTTATATGACATGAGTTTTCTGATCCGGCCCCTTTGGGATCAAAGTAGTTTGGACACAACCCCCCGAACCAAAATGAGTTTGACACCCCTGATCTCCACACTTAGGGATGCCATCATTTATTTATTTATTTATCTATGTATTTATCTATTTATTTATTTTATTTTATTTTTATTTATTATTTTTTTAACATTATCACTGTGTATAAAATAAATAAATAAATAATGTATTTACCCAAATAAAATACAGTGAAACATCCACAAATGAATGATTATCAAACATTATCATGAAATATCAAACATTTCCTCAAACTCTTAAAAAAAAGAAAAAAAAAGAAATGAAAACTGCTCCAGAATTTCCCGCCTCTCGATCAAAACAAAACTGAACTCTGCTGTGATACATTTTGGAACATGAAAATTACGATTTTGACAAGTTTTGTATCTATAAATCTCTGCATCGGTTTTAAAGTAAAATGTGAAATGTTTGGGTATCGTAGTTGAATTATAAAGAATTTGATATATAAACATACAAATTTGATAAATATTAATCTCATAATAAATATTAAGAATGTTCAGTTTGATGAATAAATGAGCAGATGATGTTAATGTCAGGAATGTTGCAATTTGAACAAAACATTTTTGCACCAATAATATTTTGTTCAGGGTAGTTGGTAAGTATAGATTTTGAGTCCAGAAATTTACAAACTTTTTTTGATAATACCAAAAGATGTATTCATTTTTCTGGTCAGTCAGCTGCTCTTTCCAGTTTAGATTCTCATCCACAATGACGCCCATAAATTTGGTGGGTGAGACACGAGTTATTTTATTTGAATCAATTTTGATTTTAACCTCATTAAAGGGATAGTTTGTGTTTTTTGACATGAATCTGTATGTCATCCCTGTCAGCAGTGTTGTGCATCCACACTGACTTAAGCCCCGACAGCGTCCGGTGAGCTGAGATACTGGCCGGTTTTGGTGTGACAAAACTATTCCCGCAAGTTGGCTGGGGACATTAAAATAAAGCGTTTTTCTTCTCAAAACAATCTGTGTTCAAAAGAGTGATACATTTGCATCACAAAACCTTTGTCCTCAAAAAAGTCAGACCTCATAATCGCTTGGTACTATTTTCTCTCCATTCTTATCACTGCGCACTGCCGCCAGGTGACAACCGCGCCTGGTTCACTTTGTTTACTGCTCAGAATGTAAATGTCTGATTACCACATCGATGATGAAGACATTGCCTTTAGCACAGAGCCAAGGGGAGATCTTTATGAACCCGAATATACTGATGCTGAAATTCACCAGATGGAGTTAGAACGAGCAGAGAGAGAAGAGAGACAGAGAAGTGGTACAAGTTGAAGCTGGAGCCGTGAGAGACCGAGTGAACGACAATCACCATCACATCATTTAGAAACTCGTATACAGTGAACATAGAGTCTACACTGTGACTGAAGCATGGACGACTAATAGAAACATAGAATCATCCACACGTCCACGTAGCTGCTGCCAACAGTGTACGAGACATTTACAATAGTAATAGTCGACTAATAAAGTTATGTTTTGTAGAAGCTTCACTGGTGATATGACACTGAGTGATTTACTGTTGATTCTTGGTCACCTGTCCACTTGTAAACATTGTGGCACCTCTTTGTTCTTACCTGGGTGCAGGTACAGCAGTGCTCTTCAAAACAGATTTCTCCCTTTGTCCTGGGCAGTCGCTGAATTGCGCACTGCACACACAAAGGTTTTTTATCTTTGGTTTCCACATTGAAGTCTAAGGCAAGAAGCCAAAGTTTCCTCAGCGCAAAGTCCGTGACAGGAAAACGGTGACATGTGCGTGGAGATTCAGCCAGATTTTTGTTGTTACAGCCTGGAGAATCAAGAGTTCGCACCATTTTTTAGATATATTCCTATGTATCTTACACAAGCTTATATACTTATGGCTCTTGCTCTCATGTTAGCTCTCTCGCATTGCGGAGGTCTGAGCACAGCCAAACAACTGAACAAAGTGATGGATCTGTGTGCGGCTGTCACCTGGCGTCAGTGCGCAGTGATACGAACAGAAAGAAAATAGTGCCAAGCAATTATGAGGTCTGACTTTTTTGAGGACAAAAGTTTTGCGATGCAAATGTATCACTCTTTTGAACACATATTGTTTTGAGAAGAAAAATGCTTTATTTTACTGAGCTGAATCACTTTGCACCTGTAACTGACAAAACTGTTTTAGAGATCGTTACCAGTCTGAGTTCATCTACTTGCTGCCTGGACATGTTACCCACTAGATTTCTAAAGTCCGTCCTCAACAGTTTACTTTCACCACTCACTCACATAGTTAACATGTCACTTCAATCTGGAACATTCCCAAATGCGTTGAAAACTGCGGTCATTAAGCCTCTCCTAAAGAAGAGCAGTCTTGATGCCACAGTACTGAACAATTTCAGACCCATCTCAAATCTGCCGTTTTTTGGCAAAGTCCTTGAAAAAGCTGTTTACCAACAGCTTACGAACTTTCTCCAAATGAACAACTCCTTTGATGTTTTCCAGTCAGGTTTTAGAGCCTCCACAGCACTGAGACTGCTCTTATCAAGGTGACAAATGACATCCGCCTGAACACTGATGCAGGCAAAGTCTCAGTCTTGATCCTGTTAGATCTGAGTGCTGCTTTTGACACTGTCGATCATGGATCCTCTTACAGAGACTAGAGGACTGGGTGGGCATCTCTGGTACTGTACTAAACTGGTTCAAGTCCTATCTAGAAGACAGGAAGTATTTTGTTGAAATTGGAAACTGTGTCTCAGATGACATGGCCCTGACCTGTGGGGTGCCTCAGGGGTCAATCCTGGGCCCCCTGTTGTTCAATCTCTACATGCTGTCATTAGGCCAGTTAATAAGCAGCAATAACGTGTCGTACCACAATTATGCAGATGACACTCAGATCTACGTCTCTCTGGCAGCAGGAGACTATGGACCAGTGGAGTCACTTGGTCACTGCATCCAACAGATCAGTGTGTGGATGCAAAACAACTTTCTCCAGCTAAACTCTGACAAGACTGAAGTCATAGTGTTTGGTCCACAGAAACAAAAGGACAGTGTCAGCAGTCACCTCCAGTCTCTCTCTCTAAAACCTTCAAATCAGGCAAGAAATCTCGGGGTAATAATGGACTCAGACTTGAACTTTAACAGTCACATAAAATCAATAACATCTGCAGCCTTTTACCATCTAAAAAAACATAGCAAAAATCAAAGGTTTACTGTCTAAATCAGACTTGGAGAAACTTATCCATGCATTTGTCTCCAGTAGGTTAGACTACTGTAATGGTCTGCTCACTGGTCTCTCCAAACGAGCTGTGAGACGCTGCAGAACATCCAGAATGCTGCAGCTCGGGTCCTTACTCAAACTAGGAAGTACGAGCACATAAGTCCTGTGCTCAGGTCTCTGCACTGGCTCCTGTGCCTCAGAGAATAGACTTTAAAGCAGCTCTGCTTGTGTACAAGTCTCTCCATGGCCGAGCACCAAAGTCCATCTGTGACATGTTAGTGTCATATGAACCATCTCGCACTCTGAGGACCTCAGGGACCGGCCTCCTGCTGGTGCCCAGAGTCAGAACTAAACAAGGGGAGTCAGCATTTCAGGTTCATGCAGCTAAAACCTGGAACAGTCTGAACATGTGAGACAGACTCTTCTGTGACGCTGTTTAAATCCAGACTCAAAACATTTCTGTTTAACTGTGCATATAACTGAAAGGTTTTCATTCCGCACTCTTCTCTCCAATTTATGTCTCTCTTTTTTAATTTTAATCTTCATGATTATTTATGTTTTGATTTGTTTTTATTATGATTTTAATGTATTTCTTATTCTGTAAAGCACTTTGAATTACTTTGTGTACGAATTGTGCTATACAAATAAACTTGCCTTGCCTACTGTCCCCCAGCCAACTTGCCGGACTCCAGTATCTCAGCTCACCGGACGCTGTCGGAGGTAAGTCAGTGTTGATGCACGACACTGCTGACGGTTATGACATACAGATTCATGTCAAAAAACCCAAACTATCCCTTTAACCCAGAATTACACGATAGCATAATGATAATACACACACCACATTCTTACTAGAAAATGTGGGTGAAGTGTCTTCCCTAAGGAAACCACAACAGCTAAAAGCATCCTACATTCAGCTTTGATTGCACTGGCGTTTTAAACCGTGAGCGACCGTTACCGTCAGCATTCTAATCTGTAGGTTTATACTGTACTTATCTAGATTTGTGGAAGTCTCTGCTACAGCACAATGGCACTAACTACTTCAAACTTCCCTAAAGTCATTTCCTTCGCCGGTCCACGCCTGGATTCTATGGCCATGACCTCTGCTTATTGCTGCAGTTTGTCCTGTCAGCTCCCTCCTCTTATTATTTATAAAGCTCCTATTGTTCTGGCTGTAAATGTGGGTGTTTTTGTTCGCCCACAAATATTAGCTATCTGTGCTATCAGGCTCCGAGTCGCTCTGTGTATGATTTATAGGTCAGTGTGGGCCAAATGCAAAACCAAAAGTGTAATAATCACAGGCACTTTGAGAGGACATGCCCTACCACAACATTCAAATATCCTTGAGGAGAACTTTAGAAAACAAAGCGTGGTGGAATAGTGGTTAGTACACTCACCTCACAACAAGGAGGACCTAGGTTTAATTTCCAGAAGAGGAGGGGCTTGATGTGTGGAGTTTGCGTGGTCTACCTGTGTGTGGGTTTCCTCTGTGAGTGTGATCACTTCTAAAACACACATGGATCGTAAAACCATTCATCAGGAGAGTAGTTGTGCTTTTCAGTCTTGAGGTTTGGGTCAGTTTGATCAGCTTCCACCCGCAGGACGAGGAGATGGAGAGGCTCAGGAGGAGAACAGGCTGTAACTGGTGCTGGATCTGGGTGTGTTTGGTTATTTGCAGCCAAACTAATCAAAACGAACACGGTGACGCAGATAAAAAGACAGAGATGCTCGTGCTTTTCTCTCTACTTGATTTAACAAAGCTTTCACTTCTCTGCTTCTTCTGGCTTGTGACATTTCAGTCCATCAGCTCAGAGTATTCACCATGATGTTCCACCTTTTCCTCCTCCCAGATCGATGTGTGGAGCTCAGTTCAGAGTGAGACACATTACAGTCTGTGTGAGCCAGGCTATGGGGGAACTAGAACAAATAAGAACTCTTTTGAGAGAACTTACCTGAAACTGTTATCAGGAAAGTGAGTCTTTGATTTTAACTTTTTTCCTTCATATCTATATTCACTTGTAAAGCTGATAAAATACTGTATATTTCTTACATTTCTACTTTCACTATTGTGTCTTGAGTGACAAAAGTGTGCCATGGCGGGCACAGGAAGCAAAGCTCTGCTAGAGCTATTTCCAGTCTGAAATACAAAAGTAAAAATACTTTGTCCAAAGCTTTGCGCTGTTGAATAGTCCTGAGGTGTGAATGTGTCATTCAGGAGGGAGGGGTCAGCACGCCCTGAGCCCTGACCTCACAGGGCGGATAATCATACAGCACAAACCCGGCTCTCCACTGCGCCCTTTCATCCTAACACTCTGTAAGCTCCGAATAAAAAGGCCCGTCTTTGTTCCAGATGAAGGCCACTTATGCCGGAGTGGTGCATGCTGGGAGAGAGTGGGACAGAGGCTGCAGAGGGCGGGCTGTGGGCTCCCTGGTCAGTGTGAGTGACTGGGAGGACAGTGTGTGCTTTGTGAGCTCTGCGGTCAGTGGGCCACAGCCTGGACTCTGGAGCAGAGCAGCAGTGGGTTTGTAATGGCATAAAGACTGAGTCTGGAGGGGGCATCCATCACTCAGACGACCCGGACAAGTTGTGAGGAGGGGGGCAGCAGAAGGACCACTGCAGGGCACAGTAACAATGTATCTGCATTCTACAACATAGTCAGAGGTGAGGAGATTATATATATATATGTATATATATATATATATATATATATATATATATATATATATATATATATATATATATATATATATATATATATATATATATATATATATATATATATATATATATATATATATATAATGTTAGTTCAATAATATAATTAGAAGTACAAAGTAGTGGACCAATGAATGACTCAAGTAGAACAGTGTTTGTACAACAGTACTGCCTAAGCCTGGATGTAAGGGAATAGAACTGGAAAGACAGAGACTGGAGAAGAGTCCATCATGTATTCCACACAAAGACAAAATCATGTTACATTATAAATAATGTTTGACACAAACTGTGAGCATCAGAGCCTTCATTTATATTTGTAATTTGAGAACAGTATTTCTCAGAATGAGGTATACTTTATTGATCGTTGCATTAGACCCAGACTTCAACCAGTGCCTCTGAGGAAACCTGTCATGGACCATCTCCAGATTGTAGCCTACATTAACTGGAGGATTTGTTGTGCTTGTTTTAGGTTGATGAGGATGACCAGAGTGGGAAAGCCACACACCAGGAGATTAAGCAAACTCTGCACAGAGGCTCAGTCAACCTGGGAATCGAACCCAGAACCTTGATGCTGTGAAGCTTGAGTGCTAGCCACTCCATGCTGCGTGTGTTATTGTTTTTGCTGTTGGAGGAGTTTGCACAGTAATCACAATCGCTCAGGGAAGGACGACCTCATCCAGGCTTACAGAGAATGAGGCAGACAGCGTTAGGTGTGTGTGTGAGGCAGCTGTTAGTGGTGTTGGTCTGATCAATATTGCAATACTTTCTCTTAGTACTCGATCAAAACACAAACCTGTGGTATCAGCCGTGCCAAGTTACATTTACAGTACCAAAATAAATCTTTTCTCACATGTCTTTGCTGTCTCCTTCGTCACACATGGCCTTGTATGACAAAGACAGACCTTTGTATTCACAGTGTTGGGATGAAGGGGCGCAGTGGAGAGCTGGGTGCATGCAGTCTGATTAAAGCAGTGTGAGGTCAGGGCTCAGGGAGTTGTGACCCCTCCCTCCTGAATGCACCAGGGCGTCATGTTCACACAGTCACACCTCAGGACTATCTCTGGACTGTGCTCCGGGCTCTGAATAGTCCAGGCCACACACACAGAGGCTGTATGAGCTGCAGCTCACACACACTCTGATGAATGTTCATTGACATGAGTCAATGTTATCAATGTCATTTTAGAGATAGAAAGGAAAGAGGAACAACACGGTTACAGTTGTGATGTTCTGATTATTCTGCTTTACAGACAGAGCAGACCTTGAGTTACAATGATGCTTGGTTAAAAATACATGTGTTTCAGTGAGCTGCTGCTCATGGGTTGTCAGTGCTTGTGTATTCACTCTGTGTATTCAACTTTGATCTGAGACGTCGTTACAGAATTCATATAAACCTTTTATCTTAAACTGCCTTGAAGTGATAAAGACTCTGATTGGTTCAGCTGTCCAGCTGTCACTCACCCAGAGAGGCTGACTGAGGCTGACCAATAGGAGAAGTGGGTGGGGAAATGTGTTGGGCATTTGAGCAGACAGCTGCATGAAACACAACTTTTGTCAGCTACAATGAAACTATTTCACCAAAATAAATTTGGACTCATAACTGTGTGAATGTTGTCACTTCATGTTGGTTACAAGCAAATAAAACAACAATAAAACTGTTGGAATCTGTCTACAAACCACAGAGTGTGTAATACAAGTGGACAAAGGGAGTGTGATGTACCCATTGTGTTTGGTTGCAACCAAATGAAGCTCATTGAGGTTAGCAGTCCTTAGATCCTCCATAGATACTGCCACAATATTGTCACTGCAAAATACTGCTAAGCTTTGGAAACATGATTCATTTTGTAAATGTGTGACTGCTGTTCAAGATTATGAACAAAATGGCTCCTGCTCCACTCAGAAGATTTGGCAAAATAACACCTGAACAGAGCAGAGGTCCACCTGCAGCGTCCAGTGTAGAACCTAAAGACAAGCAGCTCCAGACCAGTCAACATTCTCTCACAAAACCAGAACAGAATGGAACAAACTACGAGCACATGTAAAGTTACGCAGAGACTTCACAGAGTTTGCTTTGGATTTAAGGCATCTTAGATGAGATTGGGTGTTCTCTGCTCCTCTGTTAGAATTCCTGAACTACTGTAGAGCATCTGCACCTGTCCACAGTCTCTTTAGCACCACCCTCACATTACAATTCATACTTAAAGACCATAGAAAGCCAGGGCACTGCTAAACAACTCACCACCCAATTAACCAGAGCCTGTGCCGGGGCCTGTGGGGACGGGCGCAGATATCAGTATGCATAAGCAGTTCATCATAGTGACAGAGAGAGGCCGCACCGGGCTGTCCCGCGCCTCCCGAGTGACCACTAAACATGTGTTAATACATTCTCCAGTCAGAGAGCAGGCATGATGGTGTTCTCACGAGCGTGTCTCCCGCTGTCCAGCCATGATCACGCTTTCATATCGATTCAACATAAACGGACACATCAAGAGGCTAGTTATGAAACAACCAATTATCTTTTGATATGAGCCATGATTCATTGAGCGAGCCTGGGAGGTCGTGTGGTGAGATGGCCTTGGACAGCGCCAGGCAGACTAAAGTGGAGTTAATAATTGTGTTGGGATTTCCACATGTAATTCAAATGCAATTCAAATGATTTTTTACTGTTTTGTGGAGAAATAGTTGACAGTAATGTTAAAGGGTTCCTATTGCACTTTGTTCAATCTGTTCCTCATCACACACAAACACCCGGAGTTGTGTTTTGTTTCATTCACGCAGGTTTAACACACAAACCTGCACAGTTTCCTCTCAAACAGAAAACACTCCACCTTATGATGTCATGTGGTGATACAGGAAGTGCACCAGCAGATATTACAGACTTTCTATTGATACTCTCAACTGTACAAAAGGTAAAATAATATTGCTGCATCATGAGGTGGAACAGAGCATTTGGAGCTTTGGAGATGTAGACAGAGTAAAAATAAAGACTTACTCAAACATGAATGAAACAAGTCCAGGTGTTTGGTGGAGGTACGAGCATTGTAACATGGATACAAACTCACAACATTCAAGTTTGTGTAATACAGGATCTTTAAACTGTACTAATCAAGAAAGAAAATGATCTGAGACACTCATCTCATATTCCCCTAAAGCAGTGGTGTCCAAACTTTTTTCATAAAGGGCCACATATGTAAACACAGACGAAGCAGAGGGCCGATCGAGGGCCGTAGACTGATGCTCAGTACAGTGAATAATTGAAATACGTGCATGTTTAACACGTTAGAATGAGCCATCAGTCTTTATTCATGCTAAGATCCTCAAAATCACACACTAAATATTCAATATTAGCTTTATCAAGGCAGATTTTCAAAAAACTTGCAGTAAAAAAAATATTTCTTAAATTGATGCAAGGTAATTTGGGCCAATTCACCTGGAAGTTTGAGGGCCAAGAAAAATTTGTCTGAGGGCCGCATTTGGCCCCCGGACCATAGTTTGGACATGCCTGCCCTAAAATATTCCACAGTATGGCATTAATCTTGTCATTAAACCAAGGAGACAAGCAGGTAACTCCACCAGGCCAGGTTACAGATTACATCTGTGGAGGGGTGACTACGCTCACAGTAAGAGTGCAGACGACATTCCCCCATGAAGACGACATTTGACGACTCCCCTTGTTTCCTTAACGTCTTTTGACACCTTCGCTGTTTCACTAAAGACGTGATTTGACGACCATTAGAAATGGCTCGGTTTTTCGTAAACAGAGGCTGTGATAGGTGGGGGCCATTACAACCCACACTAGACTGAACAATAGGATTCCAGGATATGTTTTCACAGATTGTTTCCAAAGTTAATCGGAGTAGTGATGATTGTAGCTTTCGGAAAAAACACAACATAAAACACGTGCCATAGAAAGATTGTTGTGCTGCGGCGCAGTTTTAGAAATAATAAGGAGAGGGCGTGTTTTATGAATAAGTTTAGAGACAGTGACTTTTAGAGATTTCAATGTGATGATGAAGTTTATTATAAAGTGGAAAACAGCGATAGTGACGAACTTTCAGAGAATGAAACTTAGGAAGGTGAGAACGCCGCTGATGCGTCTGTGTGGAGTCCTACGATATCCAAACAAACTATCCAGGACTTTATACTTGATTATGAACCAAAATTGCCCTGAAATCTGGATGTTTATGTTTTAATGAATATAGGACTCGGAACATGCGCATATCAGATGCTGAATGTAGTTTTTGTTTTCGACCAGGTAAACTCTCATTTTCAGTGAGCTGTTATGAACCTGTAAATGAGTTGAATCACATTTAAACATCCAGAAATTAAGATTTCAGAGTCTAAGGTTTTCAGAGGTACCAAATATGTCTTTGTTTAAGTTTAAGCATGAGTGTGAAAATCATTTATAATCACTCGTGGAAGTCTGTTTTCTTTTATGCAGTTATGCTCTATGGGCAGCTCTAGTCATATATGTGTGGGTTGTTCCTAGTCGGCGTCCAAAGGGGAAAGAGTGAAGGTACACTGGAAGGTACACTGTAAACCCCAACAAACAGCAGTCATTAAAAGATCTGAGCTAAATGGCTGCCTAACTCAAAGTTCATAGTCTTATTGTTTTTAATTAATGTAAATAATAATAAAAAAGTAAGCATGAGTATTTGAAGTATTTGAGCAAAAAGTCAGGAGGTTAGTATATGCAAAGTTGATTTTTGGAGCTTTCTACCATGTTATAATGTTTTCTCATCCAAGGACATGCCTGAAGAGGTTTTAGATGTAGATCTGTAGTCTCTCCCAGGCTCTGTTTGAACCCTTCTTGTGATTAGCTGTAAGATTCTGTCCAGTGCTCCACCCACAAGCCTACGTCACCCATGCTCCACACCACAATTCTCCATAAATATACAAACACAGGATACAAAACTGTAAACAGCAACCTGACAAACCTGATGTGCTCTGCATTCATTTCATTAAAGGGATGCACACTCATTGTGTTGTGAAAACGCTCTGAAGGGGGAGTGACTTAACGTAGAGAGCAAAGGGAGACAAGACTCAGAGCCTCAAAAATGAAGCTGAAACTTTTAAACATGTTAATATGTTGTTTTTGGTGAATATAACATTTATAATGTAGCACGGTAAATCTTTTCTGAATGCATTTATATTTTATATCTCCTCTGCAGCTGTGCCCAACAGATAAACTGAAGAGATAATAAGAACTTAGAGATAGTGGGTGCTGTCTGCATCAAATTAAAAATAATTTTATTGTCTGATAATGAAGCAAGTGCACTGTTAACATGTTAGTTGTTTTAAGCTTTACCATGACGTTTAAACTCTGACCTCTGAAAGTTATAAACCAAAGCTCATAAACTAATATTTGACAGTAAAAATCAAGCACAGCCTTTAAATGTTCAAGGGTGCAGCTTTGTTTCAATATTATTAATCTAAAAAGATTAGAAGCAATATACCACAGGACACCAGTCTCATGTTGATAAGATCAAAATAGTGTTTTGCACCAGATGCCCTTCCCTGTCTTGTATAATGACACTGGAGTGAAACACAATACTTAACACTGAGTCAGAGTTGCAGCAGCTGGCATAGCTGCACAACAGTACTGTTATTTCTACCTAAACTTGGTCTAATTGAGTAAAAGTCAAATATCAGGTCAGACTGAAAAGATCTTTTGGACCTGCTCGAACTCAAAGAAAATGAAACCATTACAAAGATCCTTTTTGCTTCAGTGCAATGAGCGCTCACTCCACTCATGAATAAAGCATTAGGAGCAGTGCATAACCTGTGCCACTCTCAGCCTTAATCAGAGTCGAATTACCTGAATGTGCTTTTCTCTTTGCCTTTATTACAGACCAATGAAAGAAAAAAACATACTCCAATGAACCCTAATCCCCTTTGTGATGTAGAAACTGCTCCCTCTCAAATCCAGCTCAGTCACTTACACACACTAACAATGCACTTTTATCAAGGAGACTCTACAGGCTTAACCTGGTCTACAGCAGATGATCTACACAAGAAAACACAAATACCAAACAGGGACTGAATAAGAACTAAGCTCTGTGTACAGTCCCTCAGTCGTCCAGGTGGAATCCACGGCTCGGATACGTTTCGCAGCTCATCCAAGCTGCTTCTTCAGTTCTAGTTCTTCAGTTCTGGGTCTATAAGCCATGACAAAACTGGCACACCAGGGCAAATACTGGACAAAAAAGTATAGGATTTAAAAAGGGTTTTTGTTTAAAAAACACATATTATGCAAAACATTTGCCTTTATGAGCTTTTAAAGAGGGAGTATTGTGTGGAATCGACTTTTTGTTCCCTCATCAAAAACATGAAGAGGTTTTAGATGCTGTTCATGCATGTTTGAATAATCTAGAGATATCTTTATTTGCACCATCCTTATGATCAGCAGAACTCTCTAGAGCTCAGCCCACAAGCCCACAATGCTCCTACGTGGACATTTTCCATAAATGTACAAAAAACATGATACAAAACAATTACACCTCAACTTTTTCAATAACGTGGCCCCTGTCTCTGTCCCTGCTGCTGTGAGCCTCACCACTTTGGTCTTAAAATGTTCATGGTGTTTTTATTTCAGTATTTTGTTTGTTAAGATGTAGTATTCCAAATTCCCCCCTGTAGCTCCAGCTCTAGTGTCACACTGTGGGTGACACTCGCTCAGTCCACTTCTGTGATCTAGACCCGCAGACTTCTCCAGGGCCAAATCCCAGTTACACCAGGTCTGAACCACAGTTTCACTTATGTCTGCCAGACACTTTGACATGTACTGGAGCTTAACCAGGACAAAGATGCTTGTTTCTGAGATGTTATTGCTCTGCCTGGAGTGTTCCACAGTATGACATTAAACAGCTTTCATTTAGTCAATTACAGGTGGGTTTATAGCTCAAAAATGCCTAGAAAAACAGATCCACCACAGATCCAACATGCAACTTGGTCTGATTTGGTCTCCATGAAGATACTGTGAAACATTATAGAAAAAGCAATAGCACCTCCATTGAGAAAATCATTTGAAGGACCTCCATCAGAAAGGTTACATAATGGGGGGGAGTGTCCTTGCAGCAGATCTGATGAAAGGTGGACTTTTTTTATGAACAAAGTGTGGTGGGACGTGGTTGAGCTCACACAGGTCACAGGGCACATGTGTGAAGAGTCCTGTTTGAGTGTGAATTCTAATGAGATGCTAATAGGCCCATTAAGATCAGCCAGGAGGGGTCCTGCTGTAGGCTCTGCAGATGTGCTGCTGAGGAACATGCTGAGATGGAGACAAGAGATCCACCAAAGGAGTGGACAGAGAAGAGGTAAGTAACTGTAATGGTGTACTATTTTTGAATGTTCAGCAGTATGACATTACACCTTTGTATTCATTCAATCAAAACCTAAAACATACATTGTTACTGTGAGCTGGATCATCTCTCCACAGATCTGACCAGTAAAAATGTGGTACTGTAGCTTTAGTTTCCATGTGACTTCACATTCCTGTAGACGGAGAACTTTGTAGTCATGGAGCTGTACTGCAGCAGAAGTGGAACCTTCACTAGAACATCCTTGTGTTTGAGAGGTGGATGTGGGGGGGTCACGAGGGGGTGTGTTTGTTTACACATCATATTAAAATGATTTGGACATTTTTGGATGCATCTATTTGATTTTTTTTTTGCTATCCACAAAAGATTTTATGTTTATTTATCTACCTGCATCAGTGTCAAGAGCCGAGAATCACCTCTGCACATTTGAACTGGAAATCCACTTTTTCTCTTTTATTATGTACACTAAAAAAATTACTTGTATGATTTACTAGAAATAATCCTCGTAACAATTTGCACTTTTAAAGTAAATGTTACTGCAGTAATATCAGGTACAATGTACTTGTCAATATTAAGTAAAACGTACTTAACAGCACCATTAACAGCCATGGACCTACTGAGTAATTGTTGCTCAGTTTTACGTTATAAGTCATATTTATGTAAATAAATTCAGTAAAATATATAATTATCATATTGTCATCATTAATTGCATTACTGTGATGAAAAAATGAAGTAAATATTATATGTCTAGTATTTACTCATGTAGAAAAAATGGTACATTTGTATAAAGAGCTTTGAGACTTGAAGGTGGAAAAGAGTTGTATAAATCTTACCATTTATTACTTTACAACAAAGAGCCACTCACCCATTCACACACCAGTGTACACAGACACTGGGGGTGAGGTGGGTTAAGTGTCTTGCCCAAGGACACAACAACAGTGATCATGCTGGAATCACACCGCCAACCTGTGGGTCAGTGGATCTGACCGCTTTTTTTTTTTTTTTTTTTTTTTTTTTTAATGTCAAGACTGGGATTCAAACCGTCAACCTTCATATCAGTGGACAAACGCTCTGCCTGAGCTCCTGCCGCCTCAGCCCAGATCTGTAGCCGGCGAGTGCAGGAATGATCTAGAAGGACTTTGGTATGACTCAGTATTTATGGGTTTGCGAGTAGTGAGTGTAAAACCTTTCAAATGTATTTGTGATGATGTTATTTCAGTGTAAAAATCACTAGAGTTCATTTAATATATTTTACTACCCCCAGAAGTGTGTTTTTCTTTTTTTTTTTTTGTGTAGCTTTAGATCAGTATTGTTGTTTTAAATGAAATACATATTATATCCACTTTAACTCTTCTCTGAAAGCATTAGAACTAATTCCCCTGTGCACTTGTGCTGTCTTCTGCTCAGACCTGTTCATGTGACTTGTTGTCGGTGTACAGTAAAGTTTGTGTTGACGCCCATGACATTCTGTGCGATTAGCGGGTAGCATCCTGTCAGCTGTCATTAGCTGTAGATGTACCGTTATCCTCCTGCAGCACCGGCCCCGTGATGAGAGAGGAGGAGGAGAAAGAGGAAGAGGAGGAGGAGATGTTGAAATGTCAGTGTGTGCGTCATGTCTCCTCTCCTGATCTCCATCTGCACTCATGGAACCCACATGATCACAACTCAATTCAGACACAAGAATAACATGTAACTTCTGTAAGTGCTGTTGAATCAGTGGGACTGTGCAGAAAGTGAATGAAAAGTACAGATCAGGTCAAAACAAAGCTTTTGATAGTTCACGTCTACAGTCTGCTTCATCCACCCTGCTTTGATTGAAAGATACAGTTTTCTGGGCTTTCTGGGATTAGTCCATCACCTTGCAGAATTCCATGGAAATAGAAAACTAAAACCATTGTTCAGAACATTCTCCATGGAGATATGTTTTATGCATGATTATAGCCAAAGGAACAGTGTTTCCATGGAGATATCCAAGCCAAATAAAAGTCAGGTTTGTGGAGATGTAAGCCCACTCACACACATGTTTTTCATGTTTTTCATTTATTTTCTTCCTCTTATCTGGGACCGGGTCGCAGGGCTAGCAATCTTAGCAGAGACTCCCAGACTTCACCCTGGACACTTCCTCCAGCTTCTCTGGGGGAACATCAAGGTGTTCCCAGGCCAGCCCAGAGACATAGTCCCTCCAGTGTGTCCTGGGTCTTCACCGGGGCCTCCACCTGGTGGGAAGGGCCAAGAACAAGTCCCAAGGGAGGCACTCAGGAGGCATCAGAACAGATGTCCTCCCCTCAACTGCTCCTCTCTACATGGAGGAGCAGCAACTCTACTCCAAGCTCCTCCTGTGTGACTGAGCTCCTCACCCTATCTCTAAGCCCAGACACCTTGTGGAGGAAACTCATTTCGAGCACTTGTGTCGGTGATCTCTTCCTTTCGGTCATTACCCAGAGCTCATGACCATAGGTGAGGGGAGGAACATAGATTGATGGTAAATCGAGAGCTTTACTTTTCGGCTCAGCTCCTCTTCACCACAACGGTCCGATACAGCGACCGCATCACTGCTGACGCTGCACCAATCCACCTGTCAGTCTCACGTTCCGTCCTCACATCACTCTTGAACAAGACCCGAGATACTTGAACTCCTCCACTTGAGGCAGGGACTCTCCACCCACCTTTATTTTTCAGTATAATAAAAAAAAAAAAAAAATTAGATTTAAAATCCAATTATTTTCAGTACATACTGTGGCTTTACTTACAGATATTTCTATGCACCTTGAAAAAGAACACTATGTAACCTGCTATCGTACTGGTTTAAAAAAGCTAGTATATTTACTGCTGAACCTGAATTGCCACAGACACTTTTGATCATCTCAGTATATGCACAGACCATGCCTCATGTGGAAACTGAAGGTGCTGGAGTTTAGGGAGTGACCGTTCAGATCAGACAGAGACATTTTAGGTTTAAACACGCTGGATTTTAACATTCAAACTGGCAAGAACCTGAACACTTAACATCTACATCCTGACTCCTTAAGCCCCAGCTCTAATGCAGTCTATCCTGCCTCAGTGCTAGTGCAGCCTCTGCAGCTCAGGGAGTTAATTCTGGAGGTTCTGATCTTTCACATGAAGTATTGTAAAATGTCATATGTTCTCTATCAATGGTTCTCAACTTTTACCCAAGACCCAAATAATAACAAGTATCAGCATCCATGACCCAAACCACAAAAAGTAGCCTTTTAGATTTAATGTTTGTTTTACTGTTTTACTGTCAAGGCACCGACAGTCCAGATTTAGTTGTAATAGATTAGTGTGACCAGGTTAGGACAGGATTCAAAACCAAGAACACGAAACCCAAATCTAAACCAAAACTGAAACAGAACAGTATTCAGCTCTTATACACTACTAGTCACACACCCAGCCTTTTTTATGTATCTATTTATGTATTTATTTATTTTTTTTAATATATTTTTTTATGTTTTATACTTTCTACATCTCTCTTTACACTTTAGAGCAGGGGTGTCCAAACTTTTTCATCAAGGGCCACATATCTAAACACAGACGAAGCAGAGGGTCGATCGAGGACTGTAGACTGGTGCTGAATACAGTGAATAATTGTAATATGTGCATCATGTTTAACATGTTAGAATGAGCCGTCAATGTTTATTCGCGCTAAGATCCTCATGACCACACACTTAATATTAAATATTCACTTTATCAAGGTAGATTTAAAAAAAAAAAACCTTACAATAAAAGGTAAATTTTTCATTGATGCAAGGTCATTTGGGCCAATTCTCCTGGAAGCCTGAGGGCCAAGAAAATATTGTCTGAGGGCCGCATTTGGCTCACGGGCCATATTTTGGACATGCCTGATTTAGATTCAAATCCTCACAGTCTTGACCCCTTGCTTTGTCGACAGGGCTGCAAACCCTTGGTCTGTTTTGGAAGTCCGTTGAAATGTTTTTAAGTTCTCAAAAATGCTAAAATTGCAAATCACTGCGATCAAAGCAAAGTTTTTTTTTTTTTATTTTTTTAATCTAAAACAAATTTGGAGTTCTTTTGTGTGTCATTTAGTTTCCTATATTCCACATGTGTCATTCAGAGTTTTGATGCTTGAGTGAGAATTTACAGTGCAAATAATAAAGAGCAAAAATGAATGAAAAGGTGTGTCCAAACTGTCAGTGTACATTCTCTTGTTCTTCTTCCCATCACGAGGAAAAACACCACGCTGGAGTCTGGTGGGTGATTTCACATTTTAATTATAACTTTTGTACAATAGATTTTACATTTTCACAAGCTAAGAAGTTTATGATGGCAGATAGCTGAGGGCATCTCCACAGAAGCCAGTTTATATTCATTTTCAAACAACAAGATGGAATGGAGACGCACGGCAAAGGTTGTCACCACCGACAGGATTTAAAGTCCAAACTCATGTCCTTCAGAAACAAAGCTAAACATTCCACAAACTTTAGCTCCCAGAAGTCCAATGACAAAATGACATTGGAAGTCTTTACAAAAATGACCAAGACACTGACTTCCATCCTTTCAATTTGTGCGATTATCCGTGCCATTGTCAACTATGTGTCCTTCAAAATCGTGTAGAATATATTTCAATTACCCATCATGCAATTTTCAGTTCTTGCATAACTTCTTTTTTATGAATTTTTCCAGCAGCCCTGAACAGTCTCTTAATAATAAAATATTAGCTTATCATGGCTGCTCCTTCGATCCAAAACAAAACTTAGAAAAATAATTTTCGCTAAAAACAATTGAGAAGAAGCATAAATGGGCCTATGTTACAAAACAATACCTATAGGAGAGTACATAGAGTGTTTGTCAGATGCAGTAATATTTCATAATCATGTACATACCAGAGAAATATACATATATAAAAACACTAGTCTGCCTCGTCTATCGCATGACCTCAAAGTCACAATGTTCCAATCACCAAGCATCGTCCAATCAGCTTTGAGCTTTGTCCAAAACATGAGGATGCTAAGCTCTGATTGGTCGATGACACACAGACGCTACTGTACATCAAGCAGGAAGTCCTCAAAGCACTTTCTGAATGTCAGGACGGGTGTGGTTATGGAGACTGGGACGCACCTTCACCACTCCACCCTGTGTGTTCATGAAGAGTTTAACCTGACTCTATCTTCAACTCTGTTATAATGTTGTTTTTCATCAACACCTGGAGCTGTGTGTCTGTGCTTCTTGTTATTCGAGCATATTCAGTGAACATAGTGTGACAAATTTAGAGTGGGACTAGCTGTGGAGCCATGTGGTGGGACAGACACAACATCTCATTTACCGTTACTCTGAGTATTACACATGTTATGTAGTACAACACAGGGCTTTTAGAATGCACACATACAGCGGGGAAAAGTATCTCAGTTTTTCAGAGAAAACAAAAACTGTTGTTGCCAGTGGGGACTGGCTCCCTGCTGCTGCTCCAAAGATTTTAAAGCTGGGGCACCTGGTTTTCACACAAAGTGGGAATCAGGTATTTAAGTGTGTCTAAATGCTTTCGAGCTCTCACAAACCCTTTGGTCCATCAGTAATATCCACATGCATTTTCATGCACAGCTTTAGAACCTTTTTTTTTTTTTTTTCAAAATAGACCACCTAAGAACAGCCAATCAAAGGGCTGCTTTCAGCACTTACTTCTGGGTGGACAAAGAATAAAACAAATAAAAAAAATAATAAAAACAAATAAAATACTGGTGAAGGGAGGTGTTTGCCTAATGCAAGACTGTCAGCTGAATGATTCAGGAATACAGAAGCTTCAGAGAAATACACCACACAGAACTGTTGTGTTTGTGAAGGACACAGTGCAGCTCCTCCTCTGAGCACTCAGACTCCCAGCTCCTAATCACAACATCCATCCTGTGGGTGCCATGAACCACAGCTCCAGGTGTATTTGTGATGGGAAACACTGCTGTAAACTCATCAAGTAAAAAAAACAAACAAACAAACAAACAAACAAACAAAAAAAATCTTTTGAAGAGTTTCAAAGTAAGTTATTCCAACCAGTCAGTAATGTTGGGACACTCCATATGTATTTTTTTAATGTATTTTCTTTGCATTGACTTTTACCATTCACTGGGAACTGAGGACATAACTTGACATTCTTGTAAGAAGTGTGATGGGGACAAAGGACAATATGGCTGACCAAAAGTGAAGCAGGTGCTCACCTGTCGGAGCGTACCTGTGTTAGAATGTCCACACACACGAGTGCTTCTGTCTCGTCCCTGTGACCAGCCTCCATGTGCGGCTCTGTGTGCTTCTGAGGCCAGTGTCACCTCCTTGCATTGTCCAACAGCATCATGGTTCTCCGAGGTACCCAGAGGTCAGAGGAACCTCAGCCCATCACAGGCCTTCTGTGAGTGGACAGTTTGGGCAGGAGACCCCCTTAGCCCCACAAATGAACTGGAGCAGAACTGGTGGGCGGTTTACAAGTGTACAGACATGCATTAGAGCCACTCCAATGCGAAGTTCAGCAGACTTTAGGTCAGATAAAGACAGTCTGCTCTGTCAGAACCATTCCCTTTGTACAGAGTGGAAAAGGTCTAGGAACTCTCCATGGTGCGAGAAAGTACCAGACTGATATCCCTCTGTGTTAAAACATGTCATTTTGGATTTGCCAGGCAAGTTTTATACTGGACTGAAGAAGACCCTGTACCCAATCAAATATGATCAACCAAATCAAATATGATTGGGTACAGGGTCTACTTTGGCAACATTTGCAAAGTCATGATTTAATCCATTGCCATGTTTTCCCTGTGTGTACTTGAGTGTACGCAAATCAACAGAAATACACTCATTTCGAGCAAATATAAATTCACAAAAGAATCGAGTTCATCCATGACTATTTTTGACTATTTGACTATTTCATGACTATTATTATTTACAGGAGACGGTTCAGTGTAGAGAGGGTTTGGATAGTGACACTGGACACTGGGAAACACTGGGAATTGATCTCACAACTCTGCCACAAAGGAAGGAGTGTTATACTGATAAAACATATTAGCTCCTAAACTATGGTTTTCAGATTCTAAAATGTGATGAGGTCAATTTCTCAGATGGGTTCAAGAGAATCCATTTCCAGTGCTTCAGGTCAGTTCTATCATTTGAAAATGGAGTCGCAAAAACCTGGTCCAGATGAGCACAGAAGAAACCTTCTCTACACTGCTGTTTGTAGTTAAATTTGATGTAATCAGTGAATATTAGATTGATTTTGGCAGGTGTGTTGTGACATACTCCATATGAGATTGATAGTTTTAAATGTGGCTCTAACACGACTGTACACACTGTATAATCCCATTGTCCAAAGTTCTGTATTTTTCTCAAACCTAAATCACAAACTCAAGAACACATCCATAGTTTACACATATATTACAGTACATCTCTTCAACACATAGCTGCAAACTGAAATACAAAAGTCAAAAAGTAAAACAACAAGAAACATATTAAAAAAGCAAATAGACAAAATCCAGGGTGAACAAAATGGGGCAGGTTTCACAGAGCTGAAGGGAGGGCTCCTCTGTACAGCGTGTCAGTCACAGTGTGTGCATGTGTGTGACGCTCGGAGGCTACAAGAGTCCGGGGCACGAGCGGGCACACAGCCACACCAGCAGGGGCAGCAGAGGGCCAGAGAGGGGCCGGGGCACGACTCCAGAGCTCCGAGGGATGGCGTTGGACGTGCTCGGACCGTCGATCTGAGGATCCTGCAAAACAAACATGTGATGTTGGTTAAACTGACTTATTATGGAAGACTGTCAAAAATACAATATATGGACTCCATTATAACGGTTAAAGAAGAACTGCTCTTGTGGCTGACTGACTGGCACACTGAGCCCTTTGTAAACTTTTAACATTTTTATTTAATATTTGGGGATTTTGACCAACTAAGAATACACACTTGTGCAGTTCAAAAGATGGAAGTTAAGGAATACTGGACTGTGTGGTGACAAATGGTTTAAATGTAAATTTTGCACCAACAAATACACACAAATAAAAGCTTTTTTATTTGTTCCATTTTGGTCGGGTTGATAAACCTGACTTATTTGTCTGTGCTTTCTGTTTGGTTAAACCGACCATAATATTCTGCCCTGTGAGGAGACAAGTACAGTACTTTTACTTTTATACTTTGTTACTTTCCACCACTGACCTATTTTAAAATGGGAAATGGTGACAATTTACCTTTTTACAATAAGTCAGTTACATCATTACTCAAAATGAGTTTAAAACTCATAATTATGATGTTCAAACTAGTAATTATGAATTTAAAGCTTTTGATTATGACTTTCTGTGAGGCTTTTATTTTATTATTTACTGGGCTTCCATGATTTTGTACAAACTGTGTTTTTAAATTTTTAAACTGCAAAAAAAAAAAAAAAATCATTAAACGTAAATATATATATATATATTTTTTTAATGGGTTTCTGTTCAAAATGAAATAGGCTTTGTAAGTTACCAAAAAATGATGAACCCTTTAGATGCAAGTTCTGGTCATGTCAGTTTTCTTAAAACAAAATAACCCAGTCATAACATATCAGTGTGAATATTCAGTGTGAATATGGACCAGAATCACACCACCAACCTGTGGGTCAAACACTCTCCCAACTGAGCTACTGAACAGAGAGAGAACATGCAAACTCCAGTGTGTGTCATCAGGAGCACAAGAGGGCTGCTCTGCTCACACAAGTTTGACACGTTTGGGATTTTGACACAGTCACATTAATCAGTTTTTTTTTTTTTTTTTTTTTTTTGGTATCTCTAAACT
This sequence comes from Boleophthalmus pectinirostris, assembly GCF_026225935.1. Classification (NCBI taxonomy): domain Eukaryota; kingdom Metazoa; phylum Chordata; class Actinopteri; order Gobiiformes; family Gobiidae; genus Boleophthalmus; species Boleophthalmus pectinirostris. The sequence goes on from NW_026571404.1 coordinate 39,955,253, forward strand.
TCTGCTGAATGCAAACTGCTGAAACTACTGTGAACTTTCTTCTCTTAAGCCTGGAAGATTCATCTTGTCCAAAGAAAAGGTTACTCTTCTCTTATATCATCACTCGCTGAAGGAACACCACTAACTGAAACTGGACAAATTCTCACAGATTTTTTTTCTATTTGAGACATTGCATATTGATTCATTGTGAGATTAGTATCACTTTTCCTTTTGTACCACTCAAACTCAATGTCCCTGTGTCTCCGTGGGGCCTTTAGCTGTGCTAGTTTAGGCCTCCACTCTCACAAACATCTGAAATGCAAAGGCAGTTTAACAGTAAAGATGTGAGTCTGTCATGTTCCTGCTCCTGGACATGTCCAAATATGTCCTGTGATCAGATACAGATATTATAAGAACTGATATTATAAGAACAGATCCATCTCTTATTTGGTTTGACCTCTGACACTGTGGAACTCTCTCGCTCCTGCTCTCGTGTCTTCATGGACAAGTTTTGTCTGTAACGTTCTAACCTGGATCAGAGCAGACTGATGTGTGGTCCTCTGAAGTGAGCTCTACACTCATCACATTTATCAGTCTGGAACAGCTCTCTCTCAAAGTGACAGGGAGAATATCATGATCATTGTTTGAATCTGATCATTTGAAGCATCACAACAGTCAAACAAGGCCAAAAATCTCACTTGAGTTAGATCCAGCTGAGAGAAAAGCACAAACATCTCCCTCTCCATATAAATACTGTATTTATGTATTTTATGTTTTTGGCTAAAATAGGCTGAAGTACATCTGTAGGTGTTGTCATGTTTGCTTTGGCACATTTGGGTGCTTCATCTTTGACTTTTGCACAAACCTCCATGCTGTAACGTGATTGGTTCTGCAATTAGTGGGCGGGGCCTATCTCCCCAGCAGAAGGAGCGATGTCAACATGGAGTGAACTCACAAATATAGCAAGAAGCCGTCTTGTCATGCAGGGTTAGGAATGTTACATAATATGGCATTAAATGTACATATCTTAATGGAGACAAGCAGGTGACACTACCAGGCAACATCACAAGTCAGATCTGTGGAGTGGGGATCCCAGTTACAGTAAGAATATGTCTTTTGAATGTATTTTTGAGCAATAAAAAACACTCATACTTGAATAAATGCGTGATAGATCAAATGCTATGATATGATATGGAACATTACAGCCAAAACTATTTCCTCCACTATAAAAGTGACATAGTGGTCCTTTAATAAGTCCAAACATCAGCTTTGAGTAATCCAGGATTCCTCCGACTGTAAACTTAAAGTGCTCATCCTCTCTTTGCTTGTGCATCTTAAGTCTTGCTAATAAAGGCTGGGTGGTGCCCTGCGGCCGCGGTGCCCGCTCCAAATGCCAGCGTGCACACTACACAGTCTTATTAGTGCACAGTGACATTTGAGCTGAACTTTAGCAGGCCCTGATAAGGCCCGCACCCTCGGCTCCTCAAAGGGACTACAGACAGAGGCCAGGCCAGCAATCAGCTCGCAACATGGGGTCACATCAAAACAGTGCGCTGAGCCCGGATAATGTTTGGCCATCTGCTGTAAAAGTTGAGGAAGGCAGATAAGTGAAGCTGTCAATCATTTTATAGCCTTAAAGGTGTCACATTTTTTTTTGTTGTTCAAATAGTATCATATGTGGAGTTAGAGCTGTACATTTTCTGTGACATTAACCAACTTGTATTTTCAGTCTGTACTTTTTATTCCCGAATCTGCATTTATATTTACTTTTTTTAGATCAGCTCAAACTGGGATGAAGGAAATCTAATGATAATGATGTAACAGGAGCAGCTTCTGTGTGTTTGTGGACAAAAACTGTAGTCAGAAATCTACTGAGGCGACCAGCTTCAGTCCTCAATGTACTACAGCTGCACTCTCTAAAGACCCCAGATTACACTGACTCTTGTGAGCTTTAAACTATGTTATAATGTCCTTATCTCCTCAAAAACATGCAGTTGTGTTTTGTGTCATTTGTATGTTTCAGTAAAGCTGAGCTCAAAATGCTCTGTTCCATCTTGTGATGTCATGAAGTGGTAGTTTTAAGTAGTAGGTCCCGGCCGCTCCAGCAAAAATTTGTAATTTTCATTCCCCCTCCCGCCCACATCTGCAATGTTTTGTCTCACTCCAGCCCGCAAACCCCGCAAGATGGGGACGTTTGCTTTCTTAAGATCTATTAAACACAAAGAAGTAGAAAGGAATAGTCTAAATGTGCACAAGATTAGATCACATCGGCAAATTTAGGCTTAAAATGTTTAAATTTAGGCTTAAAATGTTTTTATTACTGTAAAATAAAATATCCAGCACACATTATGAATGATACTCTTACATTCATCATTTGTATATTTTACTTTACACTTTCAGTTTGCTCCTGCAGTGTGCAGTCCTGCTCCCGCCCACACCCTCAATGAGTTTTCAAAATGTGTCCCATGCTGCACTGTTTTGAGTCGGGTCCCGCAGGGCTCTAGTTAACAGCTCCTTTTACCTTAAATCCTTTAAATTACCTTTAAATCCAGGTTCAAAATGATTCTGTTCAGCTGTGCATATCACTAAAGGTTTTCATTCTACACAAAGGTTTTCATTCCACACTCTTTTCTCTCATTCTCTCTCATCTCTTTTTTTTTTTTTTTTTAAGATGATTATTTATGTTTTGGTTTGTTTGTATTGTGATTCTAATGTATTTCTTATTCTGTAAAGCACTTTGAATTCCTCTGTTTAAGAATTGCGCTGTACAAATAAACTCGCCTGTCTTTGCCTTTAGCTCAGTAGAGGTGATTGGCAATTCCAGAGCTGAAATGATCCTAATGATTCTAGTAAATTTGTGTAGAGTTTAAAATCACAGTGTAGCACTTCCTGTATCACCACATGACATCACAAGGTGGAACAGGGTTTTTGTGTTAAACATGAGAATGAAACAAAACACAACTCCAGGTCTGTGTGTGATGAGGAAACATTAGAACAGAGATCATAACGTAATATCAACCTTTAAAACAATTCTGCAGCTAACAGCATCCCAGTGTGTTCTTTTGTATTCTTTTATTTTGTCCTTTTCACACAGTCTGAGCAGTGTGGAGTGAACAGGAACAGAAAGTGTACTTACACAGAAGACTCCATCCACCGTCGAGTTTGACTTCAACTTCTGAGCCTGAAATCACAATGAGATCTTGTTACGGATGAAAAACAACACAGAACTCTCAAAACTCTAGTTCCAGAGCCTGCGGCAGGGAGGTGACAGGAGCAGGGAGGTGACAGGAGCAGGGAGGTGACAGGAGCAGGGAGCAGGGAGGTGACAGGGAGGTGACAGGGAGGAGGTAGGGAGGTGACAGGAGCAGGGAGGTGACAGGAGCAGGGAGGTGACAGGAGCAGGGAGGTGACAGGAGCAGGGAGGTGACAGGAGCAGGGAGGTGACAGGAGCAGGGAGGTGACAGGAGTAGGGAGGTGACAGGAGCAGGGAGGTGACAGGAGCAGGGAGGTGACAGGAGCAGGGAGGTGACAGGAGCAGGGAGGTGACAGGAGCAGGGAGGCGACAGGAGCAGTGTGTGGAGCGCAGAGTGGAACATGTGGAAGAGCTTTAGCTGTACACCTGCTGTAGTCCTGTTCTACTCCTGTTCCTCAGAGGACAGTTTGCATGTTCTCTCTGTGTTTTGGTGCACAGTTTTTCTTCTATACCCTGGCACCTCAAACCTAAAATGATCATAACAGGCTATTCCTCCAACAAGGTGCTCGTGGTTCTTGGTTCAAAAGCTTTGATTGTATAAATGGACGTGGTTCACCTGCTGTCTGATGTGTTCCAAACAGACAGTGAGCATGGTCCCTCAGCCTGTACCTGCTGCTGTCAGACTCTTCAATCTGATCTTAAAATGTTTGGATTTACCTTCTCTTAGGGTGACCAGATGTCCTGAAAAATTCTGAACAGTCCCTAAATGTAAGCTGTTGTCCCGAATCCTGAATTTGGCCCTAAATATCCCAAAAATGACTCTCAAACAGAATACTGAGTAGTTATTTCTGATAAACATGAAAAACTGTTTGTAGAGAGCCTCTGACAGTTTCTAGATGCTCTGTTCACAAGGCGTACATCACGTCCAAATGCAGGAGCCGCTGCCTTTGGAGTTGAGCAGAGAACAACAGGGAAACAGCGACGTGTGGTCAGGAGAGACAGGTGAGACACTGCCACAACAAAGCTTTACTTTACATCATGTAGTTGAGCTCACTGCTTGAACTCACTTGACATTAGTGCTCCTGATTTGTTGTTTACTTTTTTTTTTCTTTTGATTTGTCTGCAAACAAAATAATGTATTAAAACTAAATGTTTTTATTGGTAAATGTGATTTTTGTTTGTTTGTAAAGAATGTCCTAGAGCAGGGGTGTCAAACTCATTTTGGTTCGGGGGTCGTGTCCAACCGACTTTGATCTCAAAGGAGCCGGATCAGAAAACTCACGTCATATAAACCCCACAAATAACAATAAGTTCAAATATTTTTTTTTTTTTACAGAGAAACACAAATCTATTACAGAAATCTCTTTTAATTGATGAACTCTTTCTTTTACAAAATATTATAATATTATGAACAACCTGAAACTTTAAGAAAAATACAATTTCAACACAATGTTTGAACATGAACTTGTATGTAAATAGAAATAAGTCAGTTTTTCTTGGAAAATCCTGCACTCGGCTCCACTTTTCTCATGTTGGACATTTTTCTGATGAGGGTGTCACAGTCAACAGTCAAAACGATCGTCCTTTAAGAGCGTTTGGAAAGAGACAAGTCTTCATTTGTGCTGCTCTGGTGGGAGGGGCCACGTACAGAGACACTGGAGACGCTGCTGTGATAAACACCACAGAAAATTAACAAGATTTTAATAGAAAATGTAATGCAAATATTTTAGTACAAAATCAGCAGAGGGCCAGATTAAAGGTGTTGGAGGGCCGGATCCAGCCCTCGGGCCGTATATTTAACACCCCTGTCCCAGAGGATAAAGTCAGACACCCCCGTCCCGAATTTCATCCAGTCTCATCTGGTCACGCTTCCTGCTGTACGTGATCCTGAGGTTTTTAGGTCACTCTTTTGTTTGTAAATGAAGATATGAATATTAATTATAGACAAATTAGGCGTCTTCTTTTCTGGGTCAGCAGATTTAATTGACAGCGCTGCTTTATCACCAGCTCCACTGGTAAAGCACCTACGGGTGACGTCACCCTCTGTCCACTTCTTTATGCAGTTTATCTTCAAAGGTCACACACACTGCTCCTCACTAACATCAGCCCAGCGGCTCTGAGCAGGATGGACCTAATGCAAAGATGTTATTAATGTACTTTAACCCCCCCAGACACAGAGGGAACATGCAAACTCCACACACAAAGGTCATGTAAGATTTAGATTTGAAATACATTTACATGCATTTAGCATAAACATGAGAAAGTAGAATGTGTCTCTTTGGCGTGAACAACAGACTGGACTGGAGGGACAAGAGTAATGCTGTGTACAAGAAGAACATGAGGACACTCCACTTCCTGACAAAGCTCAGGTCTTTCAGCGTGTGCAGCAAGTCACTGGAGATCTTCTACCAGTCTGAGCCTCCAGTGCCCTGAACTTCACTGTGCTCTGCTGGGGGAGCAGCTCCAGGAAAAAGAACATTGACAAACTGATCCTTAATTAAAATTGTCCACAAGATCTTCTGTGAACTGGAGACATTTGTCACAGTGAGAGACATGAGGACACCAGACAAACTGCTCTTCAACATGGACACTCCTGCTCCCCCACTGCACCAGATTATAGAGGGACAGATAATACTCCCTACAACTGTACAACAACTCACTCTTATATAACAGATAATACTCCCTACAACTGTACAACAACTCACCCACTGCACCAGACTATAGAGGGAAACAGTGAGATACAGGACTACATTCATACTATAATACTCCCTACAACTATACAACAACTCCTTTACCTCTTGTATAAAGCTGTGATTTTATATGTTATTCTTTATCTTTCTATTTCACTTTGTACATTTACATTTATATAATTATGCCAGCTCCTGCACCAGTCAGTGCTAGTGCAGCCTGTGCAGCTCAAGGAGGGAATTCTGGAGGTTCTGATCTTTACACGACTCATGGTCTGTCCATAAACTGAGACTGAGACACACTTGGATGTGTGTGTGTGCAGGTTGAGACACAGACACACAGGTGGGATTGTCGTACTTCTTTTTAAAACAGTAAAAGAACAGGCTACATGCACTTTCATTCACACATGTCTGAGTAACCTTTGATTTGTCTACATGTCCAGAGCTCAAAATGCTCTGTTCCACCTTGTGATGTCAAGCTGGAATCATCCATATGATTCTAGTGAAGGTGTCTGTGTCTATAGTTTGAGAGAAAAACTAAATGTGCAGGTTTGTGTGTTAAACATGTGTGAATGAAACAAAAAAAAACACAAAAAAAAACACAACTGCAGGTCTGTGTGTGATGAGTAAACTACATTAGAACAGATCAGAAAATAGCCTAATATGAGCACTATAAATAAAATAAAAATCTTATCTTGTTGTGAATAACTTTACATATCGTGCTTGTCACTACTGTATTTTCCGGGCTATTAGTCGCTCTGGATTATAAGACGCACTGTCATTAAATGGTCTATTTTCAAACCTTTTTCCCAAATAAACCGCGTGGGACTTTAAAGGAAACCCAACAGTGTGATGGGTGAGTGGTTTTGTTTGTTTGTGGTGTTCACGGTGACTCTGGGCTTTGTTCAGTTGTGGCGTGTAGGGAGGGTGTGTCTGTCGCTGGATTGTCGTCGTGTTCAGTTGTGTCTAGAAGTGGCACATTGCACTCGCTTTTTCGGTTCGTTCCTCCATTCCGTTCCTCGTCGGCGTGGAGTGATGAGTGTGTCTGTGGGTGTGTTTCTCTGTGCGGTCGCTGTCTGCTCCGTGTGTGTTTGTGTGTTCTGTGGGTGGTGCGGCTTTGTAGTTTACTGAAGTCGTGCTGGGACACCCGAGTGGATTCGTGTATGGGGCGCTCTGGATTGTGGGGCGCAGTCGCAGTGGTTTTTTAATGCGGTTAGAGGCTTAAGAGCGCGTCTAACAGCCCAGAAAATACGGTATTTTAAATAATTTTACTCAAAGATTACAAAAAAGTTTGTGCAGATCTGGGGATTGTCCAGCTTACATGGTCCTTTGTCTGACTCTGACCGGCCTGTGTAAGATCATGTGGAATTACAAAATAAGTGGCAGTAGTTCAGTTGGTAGAGCGTTCGTCCACTGATCTGAAGGTTGGCGGTTCAATTCCAGCTCTGGACATAAACATCATAGGTTGAATGGTCAGATCCACTGACCCACAGGTTGGCTGGTGTGATTCCAGCTCCCACAGATGAATGCTGTCAATGTGTCCTTGGGCAAGACACTTAACCCACCTTGCCCACAGTGTCTGTGTACACTGGTGTGTGAATGTGTGTGTGAATGGGTGAGTGGTTCCTTGTTGTAAAGTGCCTTGAAGGTGGAAAAGCGCAATATAAAAATGTGACCATTTACCATAAACATATTTTATTCTTTTACTTCATACATGGACTAAAGCTGCTGAGTTTTTTTTTTTTTTTTAATGACATTTTTTTGTCAGCTTCACTTTTTCATTGCTTAGTCAGAATATATTCTCATATCAGTCTGATCATCTCGTCAAAACAATGATATTTATGCTTTTTATAAAGAAATACAATTAATATTCTGCAGAACTGAGTTAAACATTTTGGTCTCACAGTATTTTCTGTTTCTCGTGTGGCCTCATGGAAAAAAGAAGTGCCCTCCCCTGGTTTAACACAAATGAACAATGACAATCTTAGTCTTACTTTACATATTCTAAACATACTTTTTTCTTTCTTATTTGTGCGTTTATGCCACCCTAAATCATTCTCCAATTCCAAACTCATTTCACATCTGATAATTATGCAAATGCACAGATATATGCCCAGCACATGCTTGTGTTGTTTGGGGTGTTTTCAGACAGACCGGCGTCTCTGGAGGTGATTACAAACCCACACACTTCCATTTGATTTGCACCACAGCACTTGTAATCAGTCTCACTGCTCTGGCCCACTGGGAACGAGCTGATGCTGGAGCTCGCTGAGGAGACGTGTGCGGCTGCGAGCGCCGTCAGGTCAAAACGACGCTCGGCACTAACAAACTAACACACTAACTAACAAACAAACTAACTAACAAACTAACAAACTAACTAACAAACTAACAAACTAACAAACTAACTAACAAACTAACAAACAAACTAACAAACAAACTAACAAACTAACAAACTAACAAACTAACTAACAAACAAACAAACAAACAAACAAACTAACAAACAACTAACAAACTAACAAACAAACTAACAAACTAACAAACAACAACAACTAACAAACAAACTAACAAACTAAACAAACAAACTAACACACTAACTAACAAACAAACTAACTAAAACTAACTAAACTAACAAACAAACTAACAAACTAACAAACTAACACACTAACTAACAAACTAACAAACAAACTAACTAACAAACTAACAAACTAACAAACAAACAAACAAACTAACTAACAAACTAACAAACAAACAAACTAACAAACAAACTAACAAACAAACTAACTAACAAACTAACAAACTAACTAACAAACAAACAAACTAACAAACAAACTAACTAACAAACTAACAAACTAACAAACTAACAAACAAACTAACAAACAAACTAACAAACAAACTAAACTAACAAACTAACAAACTAACAAACTAACAAACAAACTAACTAACAAACTAACAAACTAACAAACTAACAAACAAACAAACTAACAAACTAACAAACAAACAAACTAACAAACTAACAAACAAACTAACTAACAAACAAACTAACAAACAAACTAACAAACTAACTAACAAACTAACAAACAAACTAACAAACTAACAAACAAACAAACAAACTAACTAACAAACAAACTAACAAACTAACAAACTAACAAACAAACTAACAAAAACTAACAAACAAACTAACAAACTAACAAACAAACTAACAAACAAACAAACTAACACAACTAACAAACTAACAAACAAACTAACAAACTAACAAACTAAACTAACAAACTAACAAACAAACTAACAAACAAACTAACTAACAAACTAACAAACTAACAAACAAACAAACTAACAAACTAACAAACTAACAAACTAACAAACAAACTAACAACTAACAACTAACTAACAAACAAACAAACTAACAAACAACTAACTAACAAACAAACTAACAAACTAACAAACTAACAAACTAACAAACAAACAAACTAACAAACTAACAAACAACTAACAAACTAACAAACTAACAAACAAACTAACTAACAAACTAACTAACAAACAAACAAACAAACTAACTAACAAACAAACTAACAAACTAACAAACAAACTAACAAACTAACAAACTAACAAACAAACAAACTAACTAACAAACTAACAAACTAACTAACAACCAAACTAACAAACAAACTAACAAACTAACTAACAAACAAACTAACAAACAAACTAACTAACAAACTAACTAACAAACAAACAAACTAACAAACAAACTAACAAACTAACTAACAAACTAACTAACAAACAAACAAACTAACAAACAAACTAACAAACTAACTAACAAACAAACTAACTAACAAACAAACAAACTAACAAACTAACTAACAAACAAACTAACTAACAAACTAACTAACAAACAAACTAACAAACAAACTAACACACTAACTAACAAACAAAACTAACAAACAAACAAACAAACAAACTAACAAACAAACTAACACTAACAAACTAACAAACAAACAAACTAACAAACAAACTAACAAACAAACTAACAAACTAACTAAACAAAAAAACTAACAAACAAACTAACTAACAAAACTAACTAACTAACAAACAAAACTAACAAACTAACTAACAAACAAACAAACAAACTAACTAACAAAAAACAAACTAACAAACTAACAAACACACTAACTAACAAACTAACAAACTAACAAACTAACAAACAAACATGTGAGGACAGGTCACAAAATCAAAACTCAACTTTGGATCAGAAAATAAAATCTGTCAGTTAAAAGACCAAGCTTCAAAATGAACTTTTCAGAGCTTTTAAACAGGCTGTACTTGTTTCTCTTCTCATTCACACTCTCAAAGTTTCCTTTTTCTTTCCTTTTTTGCTCTCTTCTCTGTCTCTCTCTCTTTATCTCTTCTTTCACATTCCTCTCTCTACCTCTCTCTACTCTCTCTCTCTCTGTCTTTGTCTCGCTCCTTTCGCTCTCCTGTCTCTATCTCTCTATCTCTCTCTCTTTCCTCTTTTGCTCTCTTCTTTCTATCTCTCTTTCTCTCTGTTGCTCCCCTTTCACACTCCTCTCTCCACCTCCCTCTCTCTCTATCTCTCTCTTTCTCTCTCTCTCTCTCCTCTTTTGTTGTCCTCTCTCTCGCTTCTCTTTCGCATGCTCTCTTCCCACTGCCCCCCCCCCCTCTCTCTCTCTCTCTCCCCTCTCTTTCGGTCTCTCTTCTTTCTCTCCCAGCTCTCTCTCTTTTCTTTCTCTCTGCTCTCTCATCTTTCTGCTTTCTCTCATCTTTCTCTCTGTCTCTGTCTCGTCTTTCACTCTCCGCTTTCTCTCGTATTTCCTCTCTCATCTCTCTCTCTGTCTCTCTGGTCTTTAACTCTACTCTTTCTCCCTCCTTTCTCTCTCTCTCTCTCTCTGTCTCTCTCATCTTTCTTTCTCTCTGTCTCTCTCATCTTTCTTTCTCTCTGTCTCTCTCGTCTTTCTTTCTCTCTGTCTCTCTCTCTGTCTCTCTCATCTTACTCTCTGTCTCTCTCTCGTCTTTCTTTTTCTGTCTCTCTCGTCTTTCTCTCTGTCTCTCTCATCCTTCTCTCTGCTCTTTCTCTCTGTCTCTCTCTCTGCTTCTCTCATCTTTCTCTCTGCTCTCTCTCCTCTTTCCAGTCTGCCTCTTTCTCTTGTCTTTCTCCCTGCTCTCTCTCTTCTCTCTGCATTTATAAATCTCTTGGTTAAAGCAGACCTATCGTTAAAATGGACTTTTCAGAGCTTTTATCCAGGCTCTACTTGTTTCTCTTCTCATTCACACTCTGAAGGTTTTAATAGTTTGCAGTAATGGACGAGCTGTTCCTCTGTGTGTCCAGACCAGCAGCACAAGACCAGACCGTCTCATCACACTGCATCATCATCTCCAGATCATCTCCAGATCATCTCCAGACTGTTTCAAACCCCCAAAGCTCCAAAGGCTCAAATTAAAGAGCAGCTATTTTACGTATGAGGTATTAACTGCTAAAACATCACACATTTATATCAACTTGTTAACTTTTATAGTTTTTAATATAGACTATATTCACCAAAACAACTTATTAGACAACAACACTTCAGAGCAAAATCAGCGTACATCCAACTGATGAAACTACTGCATCACATCAGGTTTGTCAAGTTGCTGCACAACAAAAAGTGGAGTGTTAAACTGACTCTCACAGAATCAACTTGAACATTTTCTCAGAGTTTATATGAGTCCAGTCTGTTCTAGAGTTAATTTAACATTTTTTGAAATGTTCATTAAGTAACATTGGACTAAAGTTCCTGTTAAACCCTGAAATCCAGAGTTATATTAACGTTTTGAGAGTAAACAAATAACACTTTATAGAGTTATCCTTATTTCGCTAAACAACACAGGATTTGTTTTATTTTATTTTATTTTTACTTTATTTGAGTTAATTTAAGATGAAATTATGTACAAAACTGGTTCAAACTGGTCTTCTCTCACAAGAGTTTGAAGTGGTGAATGGGAGGAGCTAAATTAATCAACTCTGGCAAAGAACCCCAACTCAAACCCCCATTTAACATTCAAATAGTTAAAATAACACTTTTGGTGTTAAAAACAACTCTGAAATATTTTACTCAAAAATTTTAACCCTCCAGTTTTTGCTGTGTGTGTACACTTTTGTATCATGTTTTTGTATGTTTATGGAGAATTGTTGTGTGGGAGCATGGGGGACGTAGACTTATAGACTCAGGATAGGACAGAATCTCACCACTCAAAGTAAGGAGGGTCTGAATAGGGCCCTGGAGAGATCACTAGATGACTCAAACATGCAAACATGGATAACATCTCAAACGTCATCAAGTTTGTTTTTGGTGAGGAACAGCATTAGAAACAAACAGATTTAGCATGAATCCCCCTCTTAAGCCCTGTTTTTATCCAGTCACTATCGATGTCCAGTATTTGTCTTGCTGTTGTGCTGCACGCTGACTGTGACAGACCACACTGACTTATCAAAGCCTGATCCCATCAGATCTCAGAAGCTCAGCAAGGCCAGACCTGGATAGTACTTGGATGGGAGACACTGGGAAAATCAGGTGCCACAGTGGGCATGAGTCACAAAAAACATTGTCATTGTGTCCTTAGGCAAGACACTTCACCTACATTGCCTAGTATGAAAGTGGAGTGTATGAAAGTGGAGTGTATGAAAGTGGAGTGTGTGTGGGTGATGGTGCTGGTCTGAGGGACCTATGGTGCTGGTTGGCTGGCAGCTGTGCTTCCGTCAGTCTGCCCCAGGGCAGCTGTGGCTACAACAGTAGTTTACCACCACCAGGTCTGGACTGAATGAATAATGCTGAATAATCCTCTGTAAAAGCGTTTTTGTGACAAATGTCTGCGCTATATTTATTTATCTAGACTTATCTACTATAGCGCTCTGAAGGGGGAGTGACTTAAGCCGGGAGTACACTGTGTGATTTTTTTGGCCCTTTCTGAGCTGATTTTTCACTTGTGCGACACATTTTTGGGTTTCAGTTTTGTCTTAATCATGTGTCGTGCTTCGTTCAATAAACATGGGGTAACGAGAACAATTAATACTCCTGATCAAGAATATCAAACCTGTCTGAAATCCAGTCGCCTCTCGTGACGGTTTGACACTGTTTCACACAAGTAATTCCACGAGCTGTAAATTTTTACACCATGTGATCTGGTAGTACAGTTTGAACTGGGGCTGAGTGAAACCATCCAAAATGTCTCACAGTGTACGTCTGGTGTTATCAGCCACACAGATGTCACATGTTAATAGGTTTTCAGAGAATAAAACAATTTCAAAACAACACAAGGTAACATGGTGATCTACATATGTTACGTTTTAGCACGGATACACAGGGGAGTCAAAAGCGTCATGTTGGTACAAATGAAAAAAAAATAAAAAATAAAAAATCATTTCTACTGAGTCAGCAGAATAGTTTCTTTTATTAAATCGTTTTAGATGAATATTGTGATTTAAAATGTACAAATAATAACAGAATGATCCACAGGGGTCATAGATTCAGACTGATTTAATCCCCTATGGAAGTCAGACCCCTCCCCCGGGGTATCGGCCTTTTTTTGTAGTATAAAGTCAGATACTGGCCTTTAAAGTAAATGTTGTGTAGGATAAAGTGTGTGGTGGTTTGAGGCTCGTGTGAGTTCAGATAAATCTGCTCTTTTACATCTGTCATTTATTCCACGAGATGACATTCACATTCAACAGCAAACTCTGAGCGCCCTCCTCTCTCCTCTATCTATCTATCTCTCTCCTCTTTCACTCTCCTCTCTCTTTCTCTCAATCTCTTTCTCTCTCTCTCATTTTTCTCTCTGCTTGCTTCCCTCTCCATCTCTCTCTCCTCTTTCTCTCTGATTTTCTCTCTCTCTCATCTTTCTCTCTTCTCTCTCTCATCTTTCTGTCTCTCTCTCTTGTCTTTTTCTCTGCTACCTCTCTCTGTCTCTCGCTCTCGTTGTTCTCTCTCCTCTCTCTCTGTCTCTCCTTCTTGAAATATATGTGAAATCTGTGCATATTTGTCTGTAGTTGAGCATAAAATAAATATTCGTAGACTCTTGAATGAGTCCAGTCTATAAAAAAATGAAGTGACGTGTGTATGTTTTGTACGTTATAGGTCATTTCATTTCTTGTTCTTGTAGAATATTGAAATCCTCTGATTCTTAATATCACTCTATTGATTTTATTTGTCCACATCCACTTTTGTCTCTGAATGCGTCTAAACTAAACTGTCTTTGTGATGCACTTAGGTTTTGTTCAGACTGCAGGGCTAATGATCAGTCCAGATCTTTTGTGAAATTCTTTTTTTTTTTTTTTTTTTTTTTCCGAGGTTCACATTTCCAATGAAATGAGCTCCAGTGTGAACTTTAAATGTCCCAAAAGTGTCCCACAGTCTACAAGTCACTTTGTATTTAGCCCTTTATTAAGTCTGGTGATTGTCTCAACAAAATGATTAAACATATACATGATTTTATTGTATTTTATTGAATTTAATTTAGTTGTATTTTATTGAAAATGGCACAGATTAAAAGTCTGTCATGTTTATATTCAGAAAACTCACATCTGAGGCAATGAGTATTTGTCTTAAAGGACAAAATATCATCAACTCATAAAGGATGACAGACCAGTACACGAGGGAAAGGTCCTTCATGTATTTCATGTATTTGTGTGTCTCATCAGCGTCCAGCTGTAGCTCAGTGACTTTAGGAAAAGAGCAGATTGACCCAGAGCCGCCTCATGTTTCATTCTAATTCACTGTTACACAAGTGAGTCCATCTCTGAGCAGCTCCATACTTTGTCATTCACACACCACACTGACACTGACCTGCAGGTTTCCACAGAAGGGGTAGATGCCCGAGTCCGAGATGTGGTTGTCCAGGCTGTTGGGGTTGCGGGTTCGACTCCTCTGGTAGGGCGGGGTGGTGGAGGTGGTGGTCTGTACAGGTGACAGGGGCTGCCACACGCCCACGTCTGTGCCGTTCCCAAACGCCTGGATGGCATTACCTGCACGGGACAGAGGAGAGGAGTTAGGAAGAGCATCACTTCAGACTGGAGCTTTGGAAAAGAGTTTAAATTCCATAAAAATGACATAAGCACATCTCCTGATCTGAGGTAAACATGTTCAAATCAAAAGCAGCTTTTACTGAACACAATAATGCTGATTTATTCTTAATTACAAAAACATTGCACAAGATGGTTGTTTATGTTATAATTTGGTGTTTTTGTTGTAAAGAATCTCAAGAATCCAGTTGGTTTAAACTTTATTTCCAGAGTTTAGTGCTCAATGATTCTGCAGAATCCTCTGTAATTCTTTCTCTTTTTCCTCATAAGTGGCCATATTTGTTTTGATACAAATGGACCATGTGTGTCCCTGATTGGCTAATGCACTTGTCAATCACACCTGTCTGGACTCTGAGGGGTTCACCACGGACACTCATATACTCTGGTGAGGCTGTACTCAAGTACAGCACAAGTGTGGATTGTAGATGTCAGGCCTGTGCAGATGTCATGACTCTGCCTGGAGTAGATCTTACAGTTGTGTTTCCTCAGGCTCAGTGAGTCCTCGTCCTCTTTGCAAATTATACATGAAAAGATTTGTGGTAAACACGTTTCATATTTACCTCTGTCCATTATAGAAGCTGAAATATGAGGCGATATTTCTTCACTGTTAATGGCTTCTGTTTGTGGTAATGTTAAATAAATCAGCCATGAGCCATGAGTCAGTGAAACAGCCGACTCTGATAAACTCTGATAAACCTGAACACCCCCCACCCCCCTCTGTGTACATATATATATATATATATATATATATATATATATATATATATATATATATATATATATATATATATATGTGTGTGTGTGTGTGTATGTATATGTATATATATATATATATATATATATATATATATATATATATATATATATATATATATATATATAGTTTGAGCAGTGTTTTGTAGCGGGAGCGTGAATAAAGAGGACGCACATTTAAATGTCACTTGGTCGTCCTGAAGCTGAATACAAATAACATGTGCCCCACACAAATGTCACTGAGGGTGTTTTTTTTGACGGTGTTACTGCGGAGAGAATAACACTGATGTAAGAGTCTAATGAAAGTCTAATCCAGACTGTGCCCTCTGATGAACCTTTACTTCTGTCATACTGGAGGTTCAAATACACAACTGTATTTTGTTTTCTTCATAAATGTTTCGAAGGTTATCTGCACAATCTGTGAGCAGAGCTTCTTTGTGTTTTTAAAGTCCAAACATCTTCACTGCTGATCTGAAGCCACACTGATGGATAAATAGATAGATAGATAGATAGATAGATAGATAGATAGATAGATGGATTTAGATTGCTTTGCCTGGAATGTTCCACAGTGTAGCATTATGTACTTATTCCGTTAGAGGCTCTTCACAGACGTGACCTGTAACTTGGTCTAATGGTGTCACATGGACACAGGGAGGGTAAATGCCATACTGTGGAATATTCCAGATAAAGTAAAAACACAACAAAGAGCAGTGTCTCTGTGAACGTCCCTGTCTTCCACACCTGTGTATGAAACATGGTGAGAGGACAAAGAGCTGTGTGCACACTGTCCCTGTGCCTCTGCTCGTCTGCCTCACCTCTGACCCCGGGGCCTGTTGGCTCAGCTAATGAAGGCTAATTAGCATTAGCCACATTAGCTCCCTGTGGCTGCAGGACGAAGGTAAAGATGAACTACAGAAGAGAGAGAAGCTCAAACACGACTCAAACACTGCAGCAGGACGTGAAACAACATGAGCCCCACACCACACACACTCCTGCACCACACACACCCCTGTACCACACACACACCCCCACACCACACACACACACACACCACACCCCCACACCACACCACACTCCTGCACCACACACACCCCTGTACCACACACACACCCCCACACCACACACACACCCCCACAACCACACACACACCCACACCACACACACCCCCACACACACCCACACACACACCCACACCACACACACCCCTGTACCACACACACCACCACACACCACACACACCACACACACCCACACACACCCACACACCCACACACACACCCACCCACACCACACACACACCCTGTACACACACACCCACACACCACACACACCCCCACACCACACACACCCTGTACCACACACACCCCCACACCACACACACTCCTGCACACACCACACACCCCTGTACACACACACACACACACCCCACACCACACACACCACCACACACACACACACCACACCCACACCACACACACCCCTGTACCACCACACACCCACCACACCACACACACACACCACACACCACACACACCCTGTACCACACACACCCCCACACCACACACACTCCTGCACCACACACACCCCTGTACACCACACACACACACCCCACACCACACACACCCCCACACCACACACACCCTGTACCACACACACCCCCACACCACCACACACACCCCACACCACACACACACCCCACACACCACACACACCCCTGTACACACCACACACCCCCACACCACACAAACCCCACACCACACACACCCCTGTACCACACACACACCCCCACACCACACACACCCCCACACCACACACACCCCACCACACCACACACCCCCACACCACACACACCCCCACACCACACACACTCCTGCACCACACACACCCCCACACCACACACACACCCCCACACACACACACCCCTGTACCACACACACCCCCACACCACACACACCCCCACACCACACACACACCCGCACCACACACACTCCTGCACCACACACACTCCTGCACCACACACACCCCCACACCACACACACACCCCCACACCGCACACACCCCTGTACCACACACACTCCTGTACCACACACACCCCTGTACCACACACACTCCTGTACCACACACTCCTGCACCACACACACTCCTGCACCACACACACTCCTGTACCACACACACACCTGCACCACACACACTCCTGCACCACACACACTCCTGCACCACACACACCCCCACACCACACACACCCCTGTACCACACACACCCCTGTACCACACACACCCCTGTACCACACACACCTGCACCACACACACTCCTGTACCACACACACCCCTGTACCACACACACACCTGCACCGCACACATCCCTGTACCACACACACTCCTGTACCACACACACCCCTGTACCACACACACCCCTGTACCACACACACACCTGCACCGCACACATCCCTGTACCACACACACTCCTGTACCACACACACACCTGCACCACACACACTCCTGTACCACACACACCCCTGTACCACACACACACCTGCACCGCACACATCCCTGTACCATCCTGCACATGTGACAGAACAGGCCTCATGTGACAGAGCAGAACCTCCAGAACCTTCCCTCCCTGAGCTGCAGAGCTGCACTAGCACTGACTCATGACAGTGCAGGTGCTGGGTTCAGATCAGACAGAGGTGTTTTTGGTTTTATTTGTAAATGATTTTTACCAATGAGTTTCTTTGTTTCACACACATCATCACAAGAACACTGCCCCCTGTGGGCTGCTCTGTTTCTACTGTTTCTACTGTTTATGTCTAAATACAACACTGACTAAACACATGTTGAGGACACTGTTAGAACATGATTCCAGACTCATAAAAGTCATTTGGACGTAATATGGCCGCACAGATCTGGATTCAAAATAATCTTTTAGATCCTTCAATTCACCTGAGCCTCATGAGGAAGGTCGGAATCAGTCCAATGCTGCTCATCTGTAAAAACATTCTCCACTCAAGGTCTAAACCATTTCTACATCCATAGAAGCACACACATACACCGATTTGAGACAGATGCCCTTCCACACACACACACACACACGCACACACACACACACACACACACACACACACACACACACACACATGCACACGCACACGCACAGTGTGGTCGTCATCAGAGTAAACAGTGAGTTGTGAGCACATTTTACACATTTAGCGCACATTTAATCCAACTCATGTTGAATGTTTTCATGAGCACAAATGTCAGGGGAGCAAGAAGCGCATCAAAGTGCACACACTCTCATGAAGAGGGTTAAGAGCGAGTTTACTTTAAAGGGCCTGTTTTTCTGTGTAGTTGAGCAGAATGAGCCCTGCTGCAGATAGACTGTAGAAACAGCTCCTGAGGTCAGGAACCAGGACATTAGTAGCATGATAGTTGTAGTTTTTGTGACAGCAGAACTCCGCTCTGGCCTCTGACAGTTGTGAAAAGTGCTTATAAACTCTTATAAACTCTGGTGGTGAATAATGAAGATGCTCAGAGCATCAGGGAGCAGACAGGGACAAACACGGCCCTGGACTTTTCCCCAGCATTCAGTCCACATTAACACTTGCTCTCCATGCAGTTTGGCCGTGATTGAAATTGCCCCATTCAGCCCCATTCAGATTCACTGTTGAACAGATGTTCTGGACTTTTCTAGAACATATAGATTGTCATTGCACCCTGCTCTGAATTTGTGAGGAATAACTCTAGACCACTGTAAAAGATGTAGTTCCATTAGAGCACAGAGTGTGAGACTCTGAGCACAGACTCCAGAGTCCAGCAGGGACGCTCACATGACCCCACTGTCACAGTAAAACTCACAACAACTAACATGGTAATGTGCACTTCCTGTTTATAGGACAATAAAACTCTTCATAAATAGACAGAGACAACACACACAGACTTATTCACATCCTGTGCTTCAAGAATGTATCAGGATGGACAAATGTGAGTTTAACATTGACAAAAGAGGAAACAGTCGCTTGAGTTTCCTCTGAGGAGGAGGAAGATGAAACTGAGCTGAACTCTCTTCATTTACAGATCCACAGACTCACTCTCTTTTCTTCTGTCCCGGGTGTTTCACGAGCTTCTGTGCTGTGACAGTGTGAGCTCGGAGCTCTGCAGCTCACTCACGGAGCTCTCCTCTAATCATCTCCAAACACACTCACACCAGCACTCTCCTCTTCCTCCCTCCTGCTTCTTCCCTTTTCCCCTTCCTCCTCTACTTCCTCCTCCTGTCTTACCCCCACCTCTTCCACCTCGCCCTCTCCTCCTCTTTCCTCAGATCTGCCTGTTCATGTAGTACCCTCCCTCCTCTCATGACCCTTCCTCTTCCTTCCTTTTCTCCTCTCCCTCCTTCCATGGGTCATGAAAGGCTCTGTAGTCGCCCCTTCCTCCTTTCATGATTATGATCCTTCTTCTTCTTCCTTTTCCTCCCTCCTCCTCCTCCTCTCCTCTTCCTCTCCTGACCCCTCAGCGGCCGAGTGTCAAACGCTGCACACTTTGTCAGTTCCATTTATGCTGAGTCGCCCTAATGAGAGAGAGAGAACAGGGGAGAGAGAGAAGGGAGAGAGGGAGAGAGAGAGGAGAGAAAGGAGCCAGTGAAACGAAAGAGAGAGCCAGAGAGAGAAAGAAGTGAGTGAGAAACAGAGACAGAGTGTGAAAGAGAGAGAGCGGACAGCAGACTGAAAGAAGTGAATGAAAAGAAGTGTGACAAGAGACAAAAAGAGAGGAGAGAGAAAGAGAGAGAAAAAGAGCGAATGAGCGGAGAGAACAGGCAGCAGTCAAGAAAAAGGGAGAGGATAGAGGAAGAAAGAGAGAGAAGTCGAGGAAAGAAAAGGATAGATAGAGAGGCAGAAAATGGAAAGAGAGAGAGAGAGAGAGAGAGAGAGAGAGAGAGAGGTGGTAGAGGAGAATGGAGAAAGGGAAGAGAGAGACAGAGCTAGGGGGGTAGAGAATAGAGTGAAAGACCCTGACACACTCTGTTCCACCTTGTAATGTCATGTGGTGATACAGGAAGTGCTCCATTGTGTTTTTAAACTCCACACTCTTTCACTAGAATCATTTGGATCATTTCAGTCCTGAAATTGTCGATCTCCTGAACTAAAGGTAAAAAGGAACTGTTCACATGGAAACTTCCACCAGAGCATTTAGATCTCTGGAGCTGTAGACAGAATAATAACATGTAATAACATGTGAATGAAACAAAAGACAAGTCCAGGTGTGTTTTTGAGGAGAGAACATTAGAACATGACTTAGACTCTGTTCACACTGCAGACTGAAGTGACCCAAATCCGATTTTTTGGCCTCTATGTTCCTGTATCTGATCTTTTAATGACAGTCTGAACCACACAGATCAGATTTTTTCAAATGTGACCCAGGACACCTGGATATGTGCTCCTGAAACTGATACATATCTGATCTTTTGACAGTGTTGAGGAGTAACAGATTACATGTACTGGAATTACGTAATCAGAGTACAAATATTCAGTTACAGTTACTGTTTTAATGAGTGGTAATTGGATCCTTTGTTGAAATAAATGAATTACATGGCGATACGTTCCTGTTTTCACATTTTGGGCTTTTTTTTTTTTTTGGTATTTCCACTCATTGTCAAACACTAAACCAGGTCTAAACAAAGTCTAAACCAGGTCTAAACCACGTCTAAACAGGACTAAATCAGGATTTAACAGGACTAAATCATGCTGCATGGACCATGCCTGCTCCTCTTCTATCAATAATATTTTTTAATATGTTTATGTAAAGTCTGGGCTTTTTATTTTCTTTTAGCAGACAAAACTTCTTATATTAAGATCCTCATTTTTGCTTCTCTACACAAAATCAAGTAAGTATTCAGATTAAGTTACTCACTTTAAGTAATTTAATGGATTCTGTTACAAACTACATTTTGGGGTATGTAATCTGTAATCTGTAGGGGATTACATTTTAAAAGTAACACTCCCAACACTGTCTTTTGACATGTGACTTCAGTCTGAACGGCCAAGGTGCATTCATCCACCTACACGTTATAACAAGCGACAAATGTACACAAGCAGTCTTCTTGTCACACGAAAATTGTTAATGAACTCTGTGTCACTGAAGCACATCTCTATCCCACCACTCTTGGCTCCGTCTCCACATCCACACGTTCCTTTTAACAGACTGTTCCACAAAACACCACAACCAAAAACCTCGTCCTTCTCCTTCTCAATCTCCTCTTTAAAACAAGTAAGTTGTTCATGTTCTGGCTCCGGTACAAGAGGAAATGGAATGCTGCATCCATGTTTGAACAACTTCCATAAACACAGAGCACGCTCGCTGCGGTTGACGTCGTCGTGTCTCCAGTGCACATGCGGGACACTTTCAGGCGGTTTAATGTTCACACTGGAGTCACATACAAGTCACATTTAATTGGAAATGTGAACGACCTCGCAAAAACATCGGATTTCACAAAAAAATCTGAATTGAGCGTTAAGCCCTGCAGTCTGAACGTAGCCTTAGAGTCCGTGCTGTGTGATTTGTACCTTCACATCTGTCTTCAACAGCACAGAGAACAGATCATTTGACGTTTTGTTCACAGTTATTTTTTTAACTTGACTCAGCTCAGACTCAATCGACGCTGAGATCACATCACATTAGAGTCTCTCTCAGATGAAGTGTTCAGGCGGCTGCAGTTCATTTCAGAATCACTTAAACTCACTCTCTTCCGTTAAAAGCCTCGCAGAGCGCAGGCCTGTGGTGGCCCGCTGCTCTTTTTCCCAGAATGCACTGGGCTCCGGCCTCTTTGGGCCTGAAATCGCAGCTTTCAGTCAATGCAGTCACAGCGGAGTCAAGTTACACGCTTTTCACACGCCTAAGTGCTCTTGCACACTCACACAAGAGACAGAGAGAGACAGAGAGACAGAGAGACAGAGAGAGAGACAGAGACAGAGAGAGAGACAGAGAGAGACAGAGAGAGACAGAGAGAGACAGAGAGAGACAGAGAGACAGAGAGAGACAGAGAGAGACAGAGAGAGAGACAGAGAGACAGAGAGACAGAGAGAGACAGAGAGAGACAGAGAGAGACAGAGAGACAGAGAGAGAGAGAGACAGAGAGACAGAGAGAGACAGAGAGACAGAGACAGAGAGACAGAGAGACAGAGAGACAGAGACAGAGATAGAGAGAGACAGAGACAGAGAGAGACAGAGAGAGACAGAGAGACAGAGAGACAGAGAGACAGAGAGACAGAGAGACAGAGAGAGACAGAGACAGAGAGAGGGACAGAGAGAGACAGAGACAGAGAGAGGGACAGAGAGAGAGAGAGAGACAGAGACAGAGAGAGAGAGAGAGACAGAGAGAGACAGAAACAGAGAGACAGAGAGAGGGACAGAGAGAGAGACAGAAACAGAGAGAGGGACAGAGAGAGAGAGAGAGACAGGGAGAGACAGAGACAGAGACAGAGAGAGAGACAGGGAGAGACAGAGACAGAGAGACAGAGGCAGAGAGAGACAGAGAGAGACAGAGACAGAGAGAGAGACAGAGAGAAAGACAGAGAGAGGGACAGAGAGAGAGAGAGACAGAGAGACAGAGAGAGAGAGACAGAGAGAGAGAGAGACAAAGAGAGAGGACAGAGAGGCAGAGAGAGAGAGACAGAGACAGAGAGAGAGAGAGAGTGCTTCTCTACACTCATGTAAGAGAGAGAGAGGGGCAGAGAGAGACACACACAGAAAAAAGAGAGAGACAGCGAGACGAAAGAGAGAGAGAGAGAGAGAGAGAGACGGAGAAAGAAAAAGAGAGAGAGAAAGAAAGGGAGAGAGAGGATTTGATGATAAACTCAGGGGGGACAGAGAAAGACAGAGAGACAGAGGAGTAGAGAGAGACACACACAGAAAGACAGGGAGAGGGAGAGAGAGGGACAGGAAAGAGAGAGAGAGGAAGAGATGAGAGAGAGAGTTATAGGGAGAGAGAGAGAAATGGGGGGATAGAGAGAGAGAAAGAGAGAGTGACAGACAGGGAAAGAAAAAGAGAGAGACACAGACACTTAAAGAGAAAGAGAGAGAGAGAGAGAGAGAGATTTGAAATATTTAAAGATAGATTCAGGGAAGGGGGCAAGAGAAAGACAGAGAGAGAGGGAGAGAAAAAGAGAGACACAAGAGAGAAAGAAGGGCAGAGAGAGAGACAACACACACACAGAAAGAGAGGGAAAGAGAGAGAGAGAGAGAGAGAGGGAGACAGAGATAAACACAGAGAAAGAGAGATGGAGTGACAGACAGGAAGAGAAAAAGAGAGAGACAAAGAGAGAGAGAGAGGATTTGATGATAGACTGAGGAAAGGAGAGGTGTGAAAAAGAGTTTTCCTACAGTTTTGCTTTATCTGTAATGTTTTTAAGTACAGAATAAATCATACCTGTAGTACACGTCAACAATACAAAAAATAAAATAATGAACTCATAGAGAAAACAAAAAATGTATCAAATAAAAAAAGAAAAGAAAAGAAAGATAATATTGAAGAGGTGCTCACGCAGACAGGTGTTGTCGGTGAAGAAGTGGGTGAAGCGGTCGCACTCGTCCTTGTTGTTGCCGCTGTTGCTGCAGTTACAGTAAGGAGACACGCTGATCTTTGGAGAGCGCAGGTAGTTTGGAGTCATCACCGTCCCTACAGAACACAGAGCTGTCAGTAAAACACACACACGCAGTACTTTATACTGCAGTACGTGAGGGGGTGGAGACGTGATCTACCGGGTCAGTGCCCAAGTCGTTTTTAGCTCCATGTTACTTCAGATTTTTATATTTGCTGCATTTTATTTCTATTTTCAAACTGAACATTTCAATTGTGTGTGCGTGTGTGTGTGTGTGTGTGTGCAGGTGTGTGTGTGTGTGTGTGTGTGTGCAGGTGTGTGTGTGTGTGTGTGTGTCTGGTGAGGGGGGTTATGGGTGATTCTTGAGTTCAGGGGAAGTGTGTGTCTGTGGCTGGAGAGGAGAGGAGGAGAGAGGGAGGAGGAGAGGAGGAGAGAGAGAGAGAGGACAGAGAGAGGAGGAGAGGAGGAGAGAGAGAGGAGGAGAGGAGGAGAGAGAGAGGAGGAGAGGAGGAGAGAGGGACAGAGAGAGGTGAAGAGGAGGGGAGAGGAGGAGAGGGGGAGATGGAGATGAAAGAGGGAAGGGAGAATGAAAGAGAAAGAGAGGAGTGAGTGGGAGAAGAGGTGAGGAGAGAGGAGGAAATATGATACAAGAATAAGAGAGGGGGTATGGGGGAAGATGGGGGGATGAGGTGATTGGAGAGGAAGAGGAAGTGAGAGAGGAAAGGAGAGAAAGAGAAACGGGGAAGGAGTGACAAAGAGGTGGGGGAAAAAGAGAAGTGGGAGAGAAGGAGGAGCAAAGGAGATGATGAGAGGATGATGAGGAGGAGGAGAGGAGGGACAGTGCAGTATTCTTTTTGTAAAACAAATTTGGGCTCTGAGAGTTCAGGGAGAGGGTAGTACTTCAGTACTGCAGTACTCACTCGTATCAAGTACTGTGTATGTGGTACTTCTGTGCTAAAATACTTTTGAAAAACACTGATCACCTTCAGGTAACACACACACCCCCACAAACACACACAAACGTGTGGTAAAATACTGCCTTGCGTGTGTGTTGTGGTGTGTTGTGTGTTGTGGTGTGTATTGTGTGTTGTGTTGTGTGTTGTGTGTGTGTGTGTGTGGTGTGTGTTGTGTGTGTGTGTGTGTTGTGTGTTGTGTGTGTGGTGTGGTGTGTGTTGTGTGTGTGGTGTGTGTGTTGTGTGTTGTGTGTTGTGGTGTGTGTTGTGTTGTGGTGCAGTAGAGTCTCACCGATGAGTCCGGAGTATGTGTGTTGTGTGTTGTGTTGTGGTGTGTGTTGTGTGTTGTGTTGTGTGTTGTGTGTTGTGTTGTGTGTTGTGGTGTGTGTTGTGTTGTGGTGCAGTAGAGTCTCACCGATGAGTCCGGAGTATGTGTGTTGTGTTGTGTGTTGTGTTGTGTGTTGTGGTGTGTGTTGTGTGTTGTGTTGTGCGTTGTGTTGTGTGTTGTGGTGTGTGTTGTGTTGTGGTGCAGTAGAGTCTCACCGATGAGTCCAGAGTATGTGTGTTGTGTGTTGTGTTGTGCGTTGTGTTGTGTGTTGTGTTGTGGTGCAGTAGAGTCTCACCGATGAGTCCGGAGTATGTGTGTGTGTTGTGTTGTGTTGTGCGTTGTGTGTGTGTTTGTGTTGTGTGCAGTAGAGTCTCACCGATGAGTCCGGAGTATGTGTGTGTTGTGTGTTGTGTTGTGTGTTGTGTTGTGGTGCAGTAGAGTCTCACCGATGAGTCCGGAGTATGTGTGTTGTGTTGTGTTGTGTGTTGTGTTGTGTGTTGTGTTGTGGTGCAGTAGAGTCTCACCGATGAGTCCGGAGTATGTGTGTTGTGTTGTGTTGTGTGTGTGTGTGTGTGTGTGTGTGTGTGTGTTGTGGTGCAGTAGAGTCTCACCGATGAGTCCGGAGTATGTGTGTTGTGTGTTGTGTTGTGTGTTGTGTGTTGTGTTGTGTTTGTGGTGTGTGTTGTGTTGTGGTGCAGTAGAGTCTCACCGATGAGTCCGGAGTATGTGTGTTGTGTTGTGTTGTGTGTTGTGTGTTGTGTTGTGTGTTGTGGTGTGTGTTGTGTTGTGGTGCAGTAGAGTCTCACCGATGAGTCCGGAGTATGTGTGTTGTGTGTTGTGTGTGTGTGTTGTGTGTGTTGTTGTGTGTGTGTGTTGTGTTGTGGTGCAGTAGAGTCTCACCGATGAGTCCGGAGTATGTGTGTTGTGTGTGTGTTGTGTTGTGTGTGTGTGTGTTGTGTGCAGTAGAGTCTCACCGATGAGTCCGGAGTATGTGTGTTGTGTTGTGTTGTGTGTGTGTGTGTGTTGTGTTTGTGTGTGTTGTGTTGTGGTGCAGTAGAGTCTCACCGATGAGTCCGGAGTATTGTGTGTTGTGTGTGTGTGTGTTGTGTGTTGTGTTGTGTGTTGTGTTGTGTGTTGTGTGTTGTGGTGCAGTAGAGTCTCACCGATGAGTCCGGAGTATGTGTGTTGTGTGTTGTGTTGTGTGTTGTGTGTTGTGTTGTGTGTGTGTGTGTGTGTTGTGTTGTGGTGCAGTAGAGTCTCACCGATGAGTCCGGAGTATGTGTGTTGTGTGTTGTGTTGTGTGTTGTGTGTTGTGTTGTGTGTTGTGGTGTGTGTTGTGTTGTGGTGCAGTAGAGTCTCACCGATGAGTCCGGAGTATGCCAGCAGACAGTCGGCGTAGTTTTCCTTCAAACATCCAGTGAGGGAGCGAGGTTCAGGCTGACAGTTCGCGAAGAAATCAGCCAGACGAGACCTGCAGGACACCAAGACCATTAAAGCTCCTCAAGAACACCTCAAGAACACCTCAAGAACACCACATGAACACCACATGAACACCTCAAGAACACCTCAAGAACACCACATGAACACCACATGAACACCACATGAACACCACATGAACACCTCAAGAACACCTCAAGAACACCTCAAGAACACCACATGAACACCACATGAACACCTCAAGAACACCTCAAGAACACCACATGAACACCACATGAACACCACATGAACACCACATGAACACCACATGAACACCTCAAGAACACCTCAAGAACACCACATGAACACCTCAAGAACACCACATGAACACCTCAAGAACACCACATGAACATGTTCCTCCTCAAACACACCTGCACTTGTGTTTTGTTTCATTCACACTTGTTTATTCATCTGTCTACATCTCTATAAGATCTACATGCTTTGTCCCACCTTGTGATGTCATGAAGGGGTAGTTCTCAAGTTAACAGCTCCATTAACCTTCAGTCGACACTGGAAAGTCCAGTGAGTAACTAAAACACTCTGTTCCACACTGTGATGTCATTAAGTGATAATCTCCTATTTTAAACTCCACACAGCTTCACTAGAATCTTAGACTTAAACTTTATTGATCCACAAGGAAAATGACAGAATTTCACACATCACAATACAATATAATATAATAACAAAGAGTAAAAATATAAATGCTAATAATAAATTCTATAAAAGTAGCAAAAAAGAGCAAGAGACAGGTGAACAAGTCAAAATAAAATAGAAATCATCTGGATAATTTCAAACCTTAAATTGTCTCTCTACTGACCTAAAGATTAAAGGAGCTGTGTTTAAGACCTTGACCTTTATTTATCCATTTATTCGTTGCTCCTTCTGTGTGTGTGTTAATCTGGTCCTTGAGCCCCGGACTTGGATTCACAGGAGCTGAGACAGTCGGACGGAGGCTGGGCGTCTGATCGCTCGCCAGGCACCCTTCTGCCCCCACCAGACTGCAGAGGCCACCTGACGGGCACGGACTATAAGAGGGACCGTCTTCTGCTCGCTCGGTGTGGCTGGACACCTGCGTTTGACAGCTCGACATTTTTATTCAGTTGTTTCTCATTTTGCTTTAATTAAATGTAGTTAATATGATGAAGTGAGATTCAGGAGCAGGACCGCGCCTCAGCCGCCCTCTCCTCTCACCAGCGAACCACAACTCACCTCGACCACGCCTTCAATTTCCCAGAAGCCTATAGGTGAGTTTCAGCTGATGTCATTGTTATTAAAAGCCCGCGTTGCATGCTGGGAAATATTTTGGTCGGAGGCAAGAAACAGGATAGTGGTCAAACACAGTGCGTAACCTCGCGTATTTATCCCTGATAATGGTAAATTCCTGCTGCATTATCGGATGCACAAATAGAAGCACGGAAGAAGGAAAATGTCTTTTTCGTATTCTGAGTGAAAAGAACCACTAACGGTGAATTAAATGTCTTTCAAACATCCGCAGAGCAAACGTAGAAGATCCTAACAAACCGTGGACTCCAACAAGTTCAACAACACATCGAGACTCTTGGAGGTTTTCATCTTTTCTGCTGTGAATGGCCCAGGAGTTTCCACCAAGTCATTGTGGATGTCGCCAAAGTGAATATTTGTCCAGGTAGTTGGTGATTCAGACCAGAAATTTGGTTTGGTCCACCTTTTGTCGGGGTTGAAAAGGGTGATTTGGCTCCATCGATGCTTATGACCAATTTCTGGTCAAATGGTCTTGGGTCCTCTGCTGTTAGAGTGGAGAAATAACCGGGATCAATACCCTTTACGTGCTTTCTCACTCCGTCCGTCATGTTGAATTAGTGTTTCTTGCCGCCGACCAAAATAATTCCCAGCATGCAACGCGCACTTTTGTCAACAATGAAACTCGCCTATATGTATATTATCCCAGTTTGTCTCGGCGAACTCGACCCCACCCTCCCACCCCCATTTTGTTCGTCTTTCAGTCATAAGACCCTGCAAGTGTGGTCCCGTTCCGGTTGGGCCAATTGAAGATTGAGATGGAGCCCCCACCTCGAGTCTCAGCCCAGCCATCTCTGCCTCGCTTCGTACATTATCAATAAACTTCTTCGCATTATGTCATTGTTGGTGTGGTTCTAGCTAATGAAGCCTCTGTTATTTGATTTCATTTGACACACTTTTATTTTATTATTATATATTTTCCTCTCCTACACTCTAAATTAATAAACAATTTTTAGTTAAACCTTTAAAATCTTGTTTTTTATTGTTGCTTCCCTGTTAACCTGAACACTACCACTTCATGACATCACAAGGTGGAACAGAGCATGTTGAGCTCTGGAGATGTAGACAGACTAATAATAAAGAGTTACTCCAACATGTGGTAACACTTTATAATAACTACACCTTATTTATCCTTAATAAAGCATGAACAAAGACTTAATTAATAATGAACAAGGATTTAATTAATATTGATTCACACTTAGTAAATGTTTAATAAAGCATAATCTGTCTTCACTTTAGAAAAGCTCTCAAAAAGACTCATAGTTTACTAATGATTAATAAATGCTCAAATGGTTAGTCCATGAGTAATTAAGTATGAAATAATTATGAGTAACTATTTACAGCACAGGCAAATTAAGTGCAAGTGCTAATTAAGGTAGTAATTAAGTAGTTAGTAAGCGTGAATCATTATTAATTAAGTCTTTGTTCATGCTTTCTTAAGGCTAAATAAGGTGTAGTTATTATAAAGTGTTACCCAACATGTGTGAATGAAACAAACAAAGAAACAAACAAAAACAACTCCAGGTCTGTTTTGAGGAGGCAACAACATTCTACCATGGCTCAAAGCTCACAAGTCTTCAAGTCGTACATCACAACTTAAACAAGTGAACCGCCGAACACATCACACCTTCAGTCAGCACGCCTCTCTCCTCCGTTCCGGGGGTCGGAGGAGAGAGGGAGAAAGGGAGGAGGAGAGGAGGAGAGGAGGAGAGGAAGAGGAGGGAGGTGTGGAGTGGTGCAGTGCAGAGAGCTGTCAGGCGCCGTAAACTGGCCCTGACATATGGAGAGGGAGCAGAGGGAATGTTACAGGTCTAATCTAACACAAGCACTGACTAATGCACAGGGACAGAGCGAGGGAGGGAGAGGAGAGGAGGAGAGAGGGAGGAGAGAGGAGAGGAAAGAGGAGAGGAGAATGGAAACAGAGGCGCTGAAAAGAAAGAGTCAGAGAGAGAGAGAAAGTAGTGGAGAAAGAGAGACTGAGAGGGTGAGAGGAAAAAGAGGGGATGAGGAGTAGAAAGAAAGAGAGAAGACGAATGGAGAGCGAGAGCAGAAAAAGAGGGAAAAAAGAGAAGAGTATGAGAGTGATTTACACCTCCGCTGGGGCGATGTGGAGAGGAGAGGGAGATGGAAAATGATTCAGAACAGTGAATTAGGGCAGTCCATATAAATTAAAATTCATTTGTGTAAGTACATAGAGAATAATTAAAACTTCCACTTAAACATCTGAGTAATACACTTATGAAGCTGTTCTCTGTCCTCTCTTTCTCTCCACCTCTCCCCCTTTTTCTTCTCTCTGTCTTCCTCTACTCTAGTTCCTCTCTCTCTCCCCCTAACCTCCTTCAGCTGTTCTCTATAGCTGTTTACCTGCAAGTGTCCTCTCCCTCCTCCTCTCTACTCCGTTTTCTCTCTTTCCTCTACCCCTCTTTTTCTTCTCCCTTTTCCAGTTGTTCTCTCCTCTACGTCCTCTCACTCTCTCACTCACTTTGTTCACTCCCCCCAACCTCCTCCAGCTGTTCTCTGTACCTACAGGTGGAGTTGTTCTTGCAGCTGTTCAGTGTATGAGGGAGCGCGAGAAGGGAAAGAAGATGAGAGAGAAGGTAAAAAGAGAGACAGGAAAGGTGGAGAGCAGATAAAGGAGAAGAAAGACATAGGAGGAAACAGGAGAGAGATGAAGGGGCGAGAGAGAGAGAGAGTAGAGAGGCAGAAGATGTGGAGAGGAGTGAGCGGAAAGAAAGAGGGGGAGAGAGAGTAGGAGAGGGAGTGGAGGAGAAAAGGTGGAGAGTAGAGACAGATAGTTCTTGCAGTTGTTCAGTGCATATACCTGCATATATAATTGTTCTTGCAGGTGTTCAGTGAGTATTCCTGCATATACAGTAGTTCTTGCAGGTGTTCCATGTGTTTTATACCTGAATATATAGTCGTTCTTGCAGGTGTTCATTGCACATAACTGCATATATAGTAGTTCCTGCAGGTGTTCAGTCTGCATACCTGCATATACAGTAGTTCTTGCAGGTGTTCAGTGCATATACCTGCATTTATTGTTGTTCTTGCAGGTATTCAGTCTATATACCTGCATATATAGTTGTTCTTGCAGGTGTTCAGTATGTATACCTGCATATATAGTAGTTCTCGCATGTGTTTAGTGTGTTTTATACCTGAATATATAGTTGTTCTTGCAGGTAATTAGTTTGTCTTTTATACCTGTATATAGTTGTTCTTGCAGGTGTTCAGTGTGTATAACTTCATATATACTACATGTAGTATGTAGTATACTACATGTAGTATAGTATAACTACATATATATATATATATATATATATATATATATATATATATATATATATATATATATATATATATATATATATATATATATATATATATATATATATATATAGTAGTTCTTGCAGGTAGTCAGTGTGTGTATACCTGCATATATAGTTGTTCTTGCAGGTGTTCAGCGTATATACCTACATATATAGTAGTTCTTGCAGGTAGTCAGTGTGTATACCTGCATATATAGTAGTTCTTACAGGTGTTCAGTGTGTATACCTGCATATATAGTTGTTCTTGCAGGTGCTCTGGAGCTCCAGGCAGTTGGGTTTCTGCTTCTCTTCGTAGGAGCACACTGGGACGATGGTCTGTCTCCGGCGCTCGGAGCAGGCGGTCTGGTCTCTCACAGGACACGAGCAGAACAACATCCCATAACTCTGCTTCGCAGGGACCTGAGGAGAAACCACAGCACACGTCCCTCACCCTCGTATTCAAACATGAAGACTCTGAGGTGTCTGCTCGTATCAGCCAATCACAGCCTGCCACTTTTGCCTCTCAACCAATCACCTCTCCACATAATATCACATAATGTTGCCACTTGGGTCTGATTTTCAGCCAGTGTGATGAGGAACACGTCCTCCAAAAACACACATGCCAAAGTGATATTTCCACAGGCATTTCAATGAAACATGGACCAGTTTGGAGTGTTCTGAACCAGTTAAGAAAACAAAACTGTCTTCACTGGCAAACACAAAAATACACATGAGAAATACTAAATTTGTTTTTCAGTGGCTGTGCTGCAGAATATTTTTAAAGGAAGTGTATTTTAGGCATTTTAGGTTTAAACAAATTTCAGCATTGAAACTTACAACCCAAATGAGTCATGTGAGACTGATTCTGCTTTTTGACTGGATCATCATCTTGAACCAAAACAGTCAGTAAAAATATTATTTGAGTTGAACATGTTTACCTTATCTTGATACATGGAATGTAAGATCAGAAGATTTACTGGTGGAGTGCAGTCTGAGGCCAAGACTGTGTCCCATACGGACATTCCCTGTTAACACCTCGAGGTATCCTCTTCTCAACTTATGACCATGAACTCATAAAACAGCAGCATGTAGAACTTTGTCTGCAGCTTACCACGTATCAACCTGGAGCAGAAGAGCTGAGTTCAGGTAACAGCAGCAGTGCTAACGACACGGGAGCACCCGCTGTAGCGCGTAGCCCTTCAGGATGGGCTGGGGGTCTGGTCCTTGGTCTTGTGCCGTCCTCCAGGCACATTGGTCAGATGGTCCAGAGGCTCCATCCTCCATGTCCTGGTTCCAGACAGGGTCGAGAAGACCAGTGCACAGTGGACTGGGTCCGAGTGGGTCTGTGCGCGCTGGATCCATGCGGGGAAACCGAAAATGTGCTGTGGACTGCAGGTCCAGGTGCATTGGTCCTGTCCTCCCTTCTCGAGGATTGTGGTTGGTTCTGAGGTGGTGCAGCATCCAGACAGAAGTGTGAATCCAGTTTGGGTTGTTATATCTTGTTCTGAGTGTTCTGTCCCTTGGTTCTTCCCGGGGAAAGCAATTCTTACGTTGATGCACTTAACATCACTCCCCGCTCCAGGTCCTTTGAGCCCGGCCTGATCCAGAGCTGCTCCTGCTGGGTCAGGACTCGGGTTTGGATCCAGTCTGACTGTAGCATTTCTCACACTGGGCTAAATGCAGTTTATTTTATAAGTTGTTTTATAACAGTAGCACTGTGTTAATGGGCCAAGGAACATACAAACCAATTGTGACGCTACTTATCCAATCAAATTTGTGCATTCAAGGTGATCACAGCTCTGAACACAGACACATTGTGTTAACAATACATTTTGATGAAATGTGTTTAACTTGTATTTTGCTTAATTTGACAGTTTATTGTTCATACATTCAGACATTGATAAAACAAGGTGACTTTTGTATCACAATCATAACGCGAGTTAGACATTCTGATGTCCTGGACCTCTGCTGGAGGACATTTTCTCTGACTGGATCTCCTCAGATTTTAGTTGAACACTGCTGCTTTACTGTGTCTTTAGCCAAATGAGAGCGCTGTGACCCTAAAACGTCTGTAAAATTGATAAAGTGAATAGAAGTTTAATGAGTGCGTCTCCAGCTGCTCGGGCCCTGCCTCCAATAAAACTCAGCTCTGGCCCCTGGCTCCTGGCCCCTCACAGGCTCATATCAGATCACAGCTCTGGCCTGTTTGCTCATGTACAGAGACTTACATCAGAAGAACAGACTCGGGCTCCTCTGCGCCGCCATGTTTGTGCTGTATGTGCACACTGTACAAAGCGCTGTCATGTCTCTGCTCGTAATTACACTGTTGACAGGTTTTTCAGCAGACAGACGCCTCTGCTGTTTTGTGAGCGCATCAATGTCACCACTTCTTAACAGGCAGAGCACACAGACGTATGATGATTTTTTGTGAGTTCTGACAGACTGACTCGAGCTCCTCTGAGACTCGCTGTGCTTGTGTGGAGGTCTGCTGTTGATTAGAAAACTACGGGAGATTTGTGGAAGTTTGTTTGGGTCGGACGTGATGTAAACCTGATGAAATATGATCTTAATTATCACTTTGTGTCTTCCTAGACTTGGTATTCAATATTCAAATGAATTTATCTTAAAACTATCATCACTAACTACATTTTAAAGAAAATAAATCATAAAAAGAAAATCATACAGAAATACACTTAAAGCAACACTGTATAACTGTAAAAGAATTAAGATTTTGCTGCACATTTCATAAAGGTGACCTGTCTGTGTGGGGTCAGCCTTATCATCAGAAGGCCGTCTAGTCAGAAAATCCACGTTCAGGTAGTGTTTTCAGTATACCACAGATCTTGTAGGGTATTTTCCAAATTTTCACCTCAAAGTTCATAAAGACATTAATTTCACCTCAAAGTTCATAAAGACATTAATTTTATACAAACTTCCAATTTTGCAAACAAATTGAAAATAAGAGGCCTTGATATTTTCGCTCAGCTCAAAGTATATGTACTATTTAGGCGTGTCATAAAAATGCTCCTGCCTGGTCATATTGAAAAGGGCCAACTGTAAGGCATTTTTAGCTCAGCTTGTGAGCTGTAAACTCATTGTCCAGCGTCTGTCTGTCTGTCCGTTAACCATGGCTGGACAAATCTAGACTGTTTGACTTACAGAGTCCATATGAATGTCTTTAGATACCTTGGGGTAATAGCTCTTTCGTATTCTTGAATTATGTCACAGTGACCTGCTTTGTGACTAGTGGGCCTTCTCACTACAGGGCCTTCTCACTACTAGTGGGCTTTCTGACTAAGGGGCCTTCTGATGATAAGGGTGTAACCGTCTGTGTACTAAGATAGAGCTTTTACTGATGACAGTTGGGACACTAACTATTCTTTGTTACACTGGACATTATCACTTGTTTGTGCTATAATTTGGTGCTTTGATTCTCAATCCAGTCAGAAAGCAGAACAAATCTTTCATTTAGTTAATTTAGTTGGTTTAAACCCAAAATACATCTGCAGCTCAGAGAGTGAATTCTGAGTTTTCACATGAGACCTGTCCTGTCCATAAACTGAGACTGAGAAACTCTTGGATGTGTCGTACCTTGTCAAAGAATTGTCTGAGGGCCTGTGGCACTTCCTCTTGTTGCAGACCTCTGCTGTGGACACTCTGCTGGTGCAGGGGCTGATGTACGCAGAGCGGTACTTCTTACACGTGTCATTCAGGTTACACGCTTTGGCCGCGTTCAGACAGTTGTTCTCACGTGCCACCGCCGGCTCTCCTGTGGAACAACACACAAACAGATAAACAGGTGAGTGTCCACTGTGTCTCCTGTGCAACACACCTCACACATGTTCAGGTGAGGACAAGGAGCAATGTCCACTCTGATCTGTTTTAAGATTTGCTTTAAACAACACATTTTCAGGCATCTGTGAGCATCACGTGAAGTGTTTAAATAGTTCACAGGACATCACAACATTGTAGAATCTCTATAGTAAAACCTGAGCAGAGGCAGGTCAGTGTTCAGTGAGTCAAATTATCTTTTCCACAATAACTTCATAAAGTGGTGTCATTATTCAATCCCAAATACATGATTGTTGTCAGATGAATTGAAAGGTCACAGTTCCTGTTTTTAGAATACTTGGGTCATTTCTCATAAGGACCAGTTTTAATATAAACATACAATTTCTTTCATAGACCAGTGGACGTTGGGGAGAGTGGACACTATGATAATAATACATAAGAGTCATAGAAATGAAAGCTTTAAGCAAAATGAAAACTTATTCCTCATGTTTGCTGGTTTATGTGGTCACTGTGGCTCTGGATCTCTAAAGTGGCTCATGAACCTCACAGCAAAAAAAAAAAAAAAAAAAAAAGATTAGATTTTCATCTGTGGCCCGGTCCTTAAAGAACACCAATGTAACATTTGAGAACCCTACAGGTGTCAGAAAGATGCACGGTGTTGCTTTAATGTGTCACATATCATAATCATACACATAACATGCATAATGTGATCGCACTCTAGTCCACATGTGCAAGACCAAGGCCCATGGGCCACATCCGGCCCACCGAGTCATTTTATGTGGCCCAAAAAGGGTTAAAAGGTATAATTTATTATTATGTTGTGACTCTGTGCCGCTACTACATCTCCCACAATGTACCACATTTGACATCTTGCCAATAGAGAGGCCAAGAAAACTCATCAAATTTCCCCAAAAATGTCCAAGAAAAGACAAACTGATGCAGGACAGCTATTTCATGAATGTTACTGAAGGAGTAATGTGAATGTTTGAACTTAAGCCTTTAAATCAAATCAAATCCACTTTATTTCTACAGCAAATTTCACAAACAAAACAGTTTCCCAAGAGCTGCACAGTACAGATTAAACATATCCAAAAGAAATATAAAGTAAAGCTCTACTTAACTCTACTAGTCCTCATTAACACAATAAATCTAGTAAAATCTATAAGAGCAAGAATACCAGTAAATAATAAAAACGTTTAAAAAAAAAAAAAAGAAAGAAAAAATACAGACTTTTACAGTTTTGTAACATATTGATATTACAGTTACAGTTGCAGTCTTAACTTTACAACCGGCCCTTTGATGACAAAAATGATCCAAATGTGGCCCTTGGTGAAAATGAGTTTGCCAGCCCTGCTCTAGTGCAGATACTTGACATACAGTACATGACAGACGGAGCCTTGTATATCAGTGAAACTACCACACATGTGCTCATAAACGCGCTGCTTGTGGGAGCAGAGGTGTGGTACTTCCAGACCTTTGTGACCTTCTCTTCCTCTGAGCCCACACAGCTCAGGTCAGACCAGAGGCTCACTCCAGTCACCTGACCATCCTTCACACTGGACAAACACATGTGGGACAGCGCTGAGCGCTTCCTACAGAGCACACCCCCACCTCTCCTAAATCTGTCTGGGCGCACCACAGGAGAGTCCTCAGGGTCCATTTAGCTTCACTACTTCAAAGTGGAAATAGACACTAAATCTGTAACAGCAGTGTCTATTGTTTCTGGTTCATTTTTGTGCAAACTAGGTCCATTTGCAGCTTTCTGATCAAAAACAGTCCAAAGTTTTACTGTGTGCTGCATGACATAAGTACTACATAACATCACTCAGGACTGCTCTGGTGTTTCTGATACAAACATCTGGCTGCAGGGGCGGAGTTTGAAGTGTGGATTCCTGTTGGACCAATCACACTGTTCCTTATACCTCCAGACCCCGCCCCTCCTCCCCCCTCACTCTCCTCTTTAGTCCTCCAGACCCCGCCCCTCCTCCCCCTCACTCTCCCCTTTAGTCCTGCAGGTAGTGCCCAGTAGCAGTTCTGTTTGAAATGCGGTCGTACATTTGTTGCGCCGCACCTGCACTTCTCCTAAATCTGTCCCAGCGCACCACAGGGACGTCCTCAGGGTCCCGTGAACTTCATGAGCCTCGTAACCCACCTCCTCCACTCACCCTGACTGATGTGCTCCTGTTATTTTGTGACTTATTTTACCCACGGGACCCGCAGTAAAACATCCGACTAACTGGGCTGCTTCAGATGGGCTTGGTTCATTTACAAAGGGCTGAGGTGTAATCTACAAAATACATGCAATTGTTATCTGACGGAAGCAGAGAAGGGTCACAACAAACGCACACGCCACAACAAATACAAATGCGACAACACAACAAAAAGCCACAACACACCAAAAAAAGTGACAACGAAAATGACCGCGGGACTCTATTTTAATGCAAACGCCGCAACACAAACGCAAATGCTGCAACACATTAAAAAGCCACAACACATCAAAAAGCCACAATAAAAATGACCGCGGGACTCTATTTTAATGCAAACGCCGCAACACAAACGCAAATGCTGCAACACATTAAAAAGCCACAACACATCAAAAAGCCACAATAAAAATGACCGCGGGACTCTATTTTAATACAAACGCCACAACAAATTCTAACGCCACAACACAAACGCAAATGCCACAACACATTAAAAAGCCACAACGGAAGTGACCGCAGCAAGTTCTTCTTCTTCCTCTTGCTGCTCACCGTGACAGAAGAAGAAGAACTACAACGTGAAAAATAAAGGAACGGAGAAGTTGGAAACGTAAGTAAAAGTCATTTATTGTTTTATCATTATTCGTTTCACTTTGTACTTCTTCTTCACTTGCCGCTTGATCGGTCCGTCGGAAAATAGAGTCCCGCGGTCACGTCCATTGTGGCTTTTGTGTTGTGGCTTTTGTATTTGTTGCGGCGTTTGCATTAAAATAGAGTCCCGGGGTCATTTCCATTGTGGCTTTTTTTGGTCTGTTGTGGCTTTTTGTCGTGTTGTCACATTTGTATTTGTTGCGGCATGTGCGGTTGTTGTGATCCCTCTCGGCTTCCGTATTATCTTTTACCATGTGTTCACAGAGTTCTTTGGAATTCCCAACTTAAGCAAACAGTAAAAACAAGCAGACAGAAGAAAGTAAATATGACATTCTTGCTGTTTA
The DNA here is from genome assembly GCF_026225935.1 of Boleophthalmus pectinirostris. NCBI lineage: Eukaryota > Metazoa > Chordata > Actinopteri > Gobiiformes > Gobiidae > Boleophthalmus > Boleophthalmus pectinirostris. The sequence continues at coordinate 39,993,844 of NW_026571404.1, forward strand.
AAATAAAAACTAAACATTTTAAAAGTGTCAGTAATAAGGATATCAAGAGCTACTTTATATTTGAATAACGTCCCTTTTGTTTGTTTTGGCTGCAGTTTTCCAGAGGTCTTCTAATGACGTGACCCTCTCATCTGTCAGCCTGTTCTCCGCTCGCTCCTGGACCCTCTGCTCACACACTGTTCTTCTGTGTCCCAGCATCTGTCTGCTGGACTCCTGCTGCCCCCTGCACATGTCCACACACACACGCTCACATACACATATGCACACGCTCACACACACACTCCCACACATGCACACGCTCACACACATGCACATGCACACACACTCGCATACACAAACACTCACATGCACACACACTCACATGCACACACACACACACACTCACTTGCACACACACCCGCATACACACGTATACACACACACACCCATACACACTCACACTCAGGCACATGCACATACACTCACACACTCACATGTACACACACTCACATGCACACACACACACACACACTCACTTGCACACACACACACACTCACACACACACACGCACGTACACACTCACATGTACACACACTCACACAGGCATACACACACACTCACACACTCACATGCACACACACACATATATGCATACACACATGCACACAAATGCACATTATGTTGAAACAATAAATAATATTACAGCTAATGCATCCACACAATAACCAAAAAAGCAGGATAGGAAACATCAAAATAATCATAGAAGATATTTATTCAACCCTCTCGTGCTGAAATCTAATTAGTACACAAAAAGAATAAAAACTCCACACTAGTACAAAGACAAAGAACCCACGATAAATACTGACCCCAAAATAATTGTAGTTTCATCTTTCATGTACTGAATGAAGTGGACATAGTCATGAGTGTTTCCACGCCTCTTTGGGACGTTACATTCAGAGCCACTCATTTCCTGGAGACAGACACATGTGAGCTACAGGCTCTTTGACCTATTTTTATACATTTATTTTATGGAACAGATTTTTATGAACATAACGGGTTTTGAACTCCACAATGTGATAAATACTTGTACACAGAATAGATGCACTTTAACATGACGGGGCATCTGGCCTGAACCGCCCTGTCCCATCCTGTCTCAAACTGATTATCATGTCGCCTGTTTCTTCTGACGCTCCTCTCTCTCTCCTCTGGCTCTCTTCTGATTCTCCTCTCTCTCCTCTGGCTCTCCTCTCTCTCTCTCTGCTCTCTCTGATCTCTCTCTCTCCTCTGGCTCTCTTCTGATTCTCCTCTCTCTCCTCTGACTCTCCTCTCTCTCTCCTCTGACTCTCCTCTGATTCTCCTCTGTCTCCTCTGGCTCTCTTCTGATTCTCCTCTCTCTCCTCTGTCTCCTCTGGCTCTCTTCTGATTCTCCTCTCTCTCTCCTCTGGCTCTCTTCTGATTCTCCTCTCTCTCTCCTCTGGCTCTCCTCTGATTCTCCTCTGTCTCCTCTGGCTCTCCTCTGACCCTTCTCATGACCGTCAGCTCCAGTACCAGGGGACCGGCTGACCTCTGCACACACGCAGCCCGAGCACGGTGCCTCTGCTCTGGGTAAGAGCCTCCCTCAGACCCCCTGATCTGTGGACATGCACCAGACTGCTCCTTTCACTACACAACTTAAAGACGCACTATGTCACTTTTCTGTTGCCAGATTGAATGTTTTTCTGCTCTATACAGTATAGTGAGCTCTTTAAGCTGTGTTTAGCTGGGCTTTCACCTGGAACACTAAAGAAATCTGGCACCCTATTGAACAAAGTGAAATAAAAGCACATGCCGTTCAGAGACACCAGAATGAACGAGCTCACAGGTCTTTCATCAGGCAGTGATACAGTGTGTCCAGTTCACATTCACCCAAATATGAACGTGTTCATGAACTATTGTTCATTGAACGTGTTCAGGTACAACACTGATGTGCACTGTGCACATTATGCTCCTGCACACAGGGGTATGTCTGTACCTCTTAGTGGTTTAGTTTAACTTTAGGTCTGTTTTTTTGTCCAAATAGAAAACATCTGCTTATCTACAACATTGTTTTATATGAGCTTTCTTCAAAAAGATTTTGGAACCCAATCTGTAACAAACTCATTTAATGTGATGAGTTTATAAATATATCAAAATGACAACTTATGTGTACAGTGTAACAAAAACAACATATTCACATGTTTAATACATTTGACTTTTGTTTTTCAGAGTCAGACCAGCTTGTCAAAGTCTGATCCCATCAGATCTCAGAAGCTCAGCTGGGCCTCGTCTGTTAGTATTTGGATGAGAGACACTGGGAAAATCAGGGGGGCACCAGAGCCAAAACTGCCATTGTGCCCTTAAGCAAGACACTTCACCCACATTGCCTAGTAAGAACGTGGTGTGTGTGTGATGGTGGTAGTCAGAGGAGCTGATGGCACAGTTTGGCAGCTTCAGTCATTCTGCCCCAGGGCAGCTGTGGCTACAATAGTAGTTTACCACCACCGGGTCTGGACTGACTGATGTTCTGTAAAGTGTCTGTGAAAAACACAACATAAATAAACTTACTATAACAAAACAACGGCCGTGTGTCCCACTAATGAAACTACCACACGCCACACAACAGGAGAATGCACATTCAAGTTGTGTACAGTTTTGTATCATGTGTTTGTATATTTGTGGACAATTGTGGTGTGGGAGTATGGGTGATGTCGGCTTGTGGGCGGAGCCTTGTACAGAATCTTACAGTTAACAATGAGCAGGGTTTGAACAGGCTCCTGCAGAGAGATGTATTATTACCCAAACAATCATCATTATAATTTTGACCATATCCTAGCATCACTACACTCTAAAGGCAGTTATTTGGCCTTCATTTACACAATGTTGTGTAAGTGTAATGAAGTAGCCCAGATGCCCTGCCCCTCGTCTGCTCTCCTGCCTCAGACCTCCTGATGCACACCAGACATTAGCTCCTTCCTGCGTCTCCTCATCATCATCCATCCTCTGCTCATCTCCTGTGACCGGGCTCTCCCTGCGACCCCGCTCCTCCTGCCTGTGCCATCTGGCCTGTGTTGTTGCAGTAATGGCCCTTGGGTGGCCCTTGGGTGGCCCCGGATGTCTGCTCTCCACACCAGAGCTCCACTCCTCCGCTCAGTCACTCCATCACTCTATCAATGCTCCTTTGTGCTGGAGCCCAGAGGCAGAGGCAGCACAGACTGTGCAGTGCAACAGTTTGGAAATGAGTCTTATTTGTCAACTGGCAAAATGTGCAGTGTTGTTTTCAAGATCTCATGCCACAAGAGTGAACACACATGAACAAAACTAGCATGTCACATTTTCTTTTTTCATGTTTTTCATTTAGATTGGACAAAAAAAAGTTCTAACAGCAAACAAAGCTCTACACTTACAGGCCAGAATTATAAACTGAACCACAATATACAGTATGAATTAAAGCGTATGTGTCCCCGGGGCCCCTCGACCACAGTCCGGGCCCCTGTCTTTGTCCAGGTCAGTGTCCTGGTCTGACTCATTCAAAATCTAACTTTATGCAAAACACAATTTAACAGTTAGTTCATTTATTCACACATTTTTTCATGGGGTATCAATCTGTGGAAACCATCTCCATGATCAGAGCTACTAAGTCAGGGCTCTTCAGCCGTTTGTCCTCCTGTGAGTTTCTGTACTAAAAGAAAATGCCACAGAGCTACTCGTTTTTGACATTCACAAGAAACTGAGTAAGAGCCTGAGATTGGAACAGTTAGATGTCTAAAAAAGATAAACCATTATCCAGGTATTCATGCAGAAAGTAAAGTTTGACATGAACATTATACATTTACAATTTTAATAATCATTCTATTCATGAAATTTTAGTTAATTATAATTCAGAAATTCTTTGGTGAGCTACTTAGAGGGAGGTGGAGCTATTGGTGGCTCCTGAGCTACAGGTTGGAGACTCATGAACTAAGTAAATCCAAATGTTCGATCTTGAGAGTGAAGAAAGGTCCTGTATGGGGCTCACTACTTACTTCACATCAAGAAGGAACCCAGCCGTGTGAGACCCACCTGAACCTGTGTGAGACCCACCTGAACCCCTGTGAGACCCACCTGACCTGTGTGACCCTGAACCTGTGTGAGACCCACCTGAACCTCTGTGAGACCCACCTGAACCTGTGTGACTCATCTGAACCTGTGTGAGACCCACCTGAACCTGTGTGAGACCCATCTGAACCCATCTGAACCTGAACATCAAACTAACCTCCTAAACTAGTAAAAACAACCATGTGACTGGTGAAAGTTAAACCCAGTGGAGCTTCTATTTTGTTCACAATGACCCACAACAGTGACTCAGTGTAAAAAAAAAAAAACATTTTATCAGTGCATAAGAAGAGCATGTGTTTTGGGATTTGCTCATGTCAAAATGCAAACAACAAGTGCAAAGAACGGTGTGGTCCCTGCACCTCTGCTTGGGAAACACTGCAGATAGAACAAACAACAAACAACAAACAACTGCGCATAAAATAGAAATCCGTGCGTATTTGTCTGTAGTTGCGCATAAAATAAATATTTGTAAACTCTCAAATGAGTCCAGTCGTACATAAAATATATTGTGTGTATTTTATCCATCAGAATACGAATTGAAAAATTACAACGTCATGAATTACAATCACGAAATGAAAATTTACGATTACGCTTTCATCAGTACGAATACGAATTCACAGATGGAACTTTACTGTCAAAAATACGTCATCACTTCACAGACTTTATTCATCGAGCAGAAGAAACATCGATCAAGATCAAGACTGTGCAGCTCAAGTTTGTAGCAGAGTAAAAACAGAGTAATAGCACAAGAAGCTACAACAGCGACCAACAAGTGGGTTCATTCAAATCTATTGTAAAAATGTCTTGAATTCGGGAACCGAACGCTGCTGTATAATATTGTGTAGAAACACCTCCTTTGAACGGGAAATTGCACCTATATGTTAGAAAACATAGTGGAGCCAGTTGGCAACATCCGACGTAACGTTCTCCCAGGGCTAATTAACAAATATCAGGTTCTCTGTAGGTTTAGATTAAAACATTCACGGCTCCAGCCACAGTGAGCATCAGTCAGTCTTCACTTCAGCTGCATTTCTCGCATGAAATGCCACCAAAAGTTCCTCGGGACGCTGAAATGTCCCAGTTTACACCAAACACTACCAAACTGTCCTGGTTACGACGTCACAGCTAATGAAATGTTACACATTACAGTTTAATGCAGCTTCCAGCAACAATTAATGTTCGTGTTTACAGGCAACACCTTGGTATGTTTACAGTATTTACCGGTAAGTTTAACGTCACCGTAACGTGGATGGATTTGCTAATTATAACCCATTATAACTCATGTTTAACCCATTGTCTGAAATGCAGCTGAGATGAAGGTTAAGACTGGACTGATGCTCACTGTGGCTGGAGCCGTGAATGTTTTAATCTAAACCTACAGAGAACCTGATATTTGTTAATTAGCCCTGGGAAAACGTTACGTTGGATGTTCACCAACTGGCTCCACTATGTTTTCTAACATATAGGTGCAATTTCCCGTTCAGAGGAGGTGTTTCTACACAATATTATACAGCAGCGTTCGGTTCCCGAATTCAAGACATTTTTACAATAGATTTTAATGAACCCACTTGTTGGTCGCTGTTGTAGCTTCTTGTGCTATTACTCTGTTTTTACTCTGATACAAACTTGAGCTGCTCAGTCTTGATCTTGATCGATGTTTTCTTCTGCTCGATGGAATAATGTCTGTGAAGTGATGACGTATTTTTTGACAGTAAAGTTCCGTCTGTGAATTCGTATTCGTACTGATGAAAGCGTAATCGTAAATTTTCATTTCGTGATTGTAATTCATGACGTCGTAATTTTTCAATTCGTATTCTGATGGATAAAATACATAATATATTTGATGTACGACTGGAGTCATTTGAGAGTTTACAAATATTTATTTTATGCGCAACTACAGACAAATATGCACGGATTTCTATTTTATGCGCACGAATATTTTTGACAGCTTTCTTACTCCATAGCATGTCTCCTCCTCTCTTCTCTCTCTCCTTCTCCTCCTCTTTACTCTCTCCTCTCTCTTTTCATTATCAGTGCTGAGTCACATGTTTCGCTCCTCTTCTCTCTCTCTCTCCCTTCTCCTCTCTCTCTCCTCTCTCTCCTCTCCTCTTCTCTCCTTTCTCTCTCTTTGTTGATTTTCAGTGCTGAGTCACACAGCTCTCTCCTCTCTCGCCACTTCTCCCCCCTTCTCTCTCTCTGTTGATGATCAGTGCTGAGTTACACCACTCTCCTCTCTCTCTCCCCTCTCTCCTCCTCTCCTCCTTCCTCTTTCTCTCCTCTCTTTCTGTTGATTATAATTTCTGAATTACACCACTCTCTCCTCTCTTCCCTCTCATCTGCTCTCTCTCTCTGTTGATTCTAAATAACACCACTCTCTCCTCTTCCCTCTCTCTTCCTCTCCTCCCTCTCTCCTCTCCTCCTTCTCTCTCTCCATTGATTATCAGTGCTGAGTTACATCGCTCTCCTTTCTCTCTCTTCTCTCTCTCCTCCTCTCCTTTCCTCCTTCTCTCCCTGTTGATTCTCTCCCTCGCTCTCCTCTGTCTCTCTTCCCTCTCTCCTTCCTCTCTCTTCTCCTCTTTCTCCTCTCCGTTGATTTTCAGTGCTGAGTTACATTGCTCTCCTCTGTCTCTCTTCCCTCTCTCCTCCTCTCCTTTCCTCCTTCTCTCTCTCTCGCTCCGTTGATTATTAGTACTGAGTTACATCACTGTCCTCCGTCTCTCTTCCCTCTTTCCTCTCCTCCTTCCTCCTTCTCTCTCTCCGCTGATCACCAGTGCCGAGTTACATCGCTCTCCTCCCTCTCTCTTCCCTCTCTCCTCTCCTCCTCTCCTCCCTCGTTCTCTCTCTCCGTTGATTATCAGTGCTGAGTTACACAGTCGGTAATGGCCTCCTCGTTGCCAAGTGCAAGTCGAGCAGAAACACTGGAGCCAGGGGAGCGATTTACACATCTTTCTTCTCTTCTCCTCTCTTACTTTTTTCTCTCTTCCCTCTCTTCTCTAGTTGTGCTTTTCTCTCTCTCCTCTCCTCTATTTTCTCCCGATTCTTCTATTAGTTTTTCTTTCCCCTCATCTCATTTTATGTCTTCCTTTTCTCTCTCCTGTCCAATCTCTTTTTCTTTCTCCTCTTTCTCCCCTCCTCTCTATTCTTGTTTTTCATTCTCTCTCTTTCTCTTATTCTCCCCTCAACCGCAGTCTCTTTTCTCTCTTCTTTCTTTTCTTGTCTCTTTTTCTCCTTCTTTGTCTCTTCTCATGTTTGTGGCCTTCTTTTCCTTCCTCTTCCCTCTTTCTCTTCTCTTCCCCTCTCTCCTCCTTTCTGTTATCTTTCTTCTCATCTTCTCTCTTTCCTTCTTTTCTCAGGTTCGATTATTTTCTCTCTCCTCCCTCTGTTTCTCTTCACTCCTCCATTGATTGAGTCTGGTCCACTTTCTCTTTCTCTCTCTCTTTCTCTTCCCTCTTTCTCCTCTCCTCTATTGGCTGACTTCTCCTCTCTTTTTCTCTCCTTCGTCTCTCACTCTCTCCTCCCTTTCACTTCTCCACTGGCTGACTTCCTCTCTCCCCCTCCTTTCCTTCCTCGTCTCTCTTCCTCTCTCTATTGGCAGACTTTCTCTCTTTTCCTCCCTCTTCTCTCTCTATTGGCAGACTTTCTCTTTCTCTCTTTCTCTCTCTCTCTCTCTCTCTCTCATGTCCCAGTGCAATAAAAGCCTCGCTCGCTCGTTCTCTCGTTCCTTCTCTCTCTCGCTGCAGCAAACAGCATCACTCAAACTTGTCTGTAATTGATCCCGGCAGTGCAACAGTCTCTCTCCCTCTTTTCCGTTCTATCGCTCCCATCTACATCATCCACTCCTCCATCACCTCCGTCCATCTCCGCGGGCGCAATCTTCGCTCCAATTCGGTGCGATTTATTGACTTTTATTGGCGCTCAAACCAACGGGAGCGAGCCAAAGACAATTATTCCGCTCGCTCCCATTAGCGCTGCTCCGTTTTGGCCGCGCTGACATCACGGCGAGCGAGCGCCAGCGGACCCCACAGGCCCCGCCCCCTCGCCCGGACAGTCTAGGCTCTGTTTCATAACACGTCTCCAAAGAAATGCAACTTTCCTCTAAAAGTGTACATTCATATTATAGAGCGCTGTCAGAGCTGGACGGAGTTCAGTCACTGACCTCACAGCCCAAAGTGCACAAAGTATAAACCCAAATAATCTGACTCAAACACAGATATGCTCCAATAAATGATCCAAGTAAGAGTAAAAATGTATAATGATGATGTACTACTAGAATAACTTGTCTTAAAGAATACCTGTGAGAGCGTAACATAGTTAAAGGTGCACTGTAGTGTCATTGTACTCGAGACCGTGTTGTTATGGTCTTGGTCTCGTCTCGGACTCGACCACGTCTGGACTCAGTCTTATCTTGGACTCGAGGTCTGACATTCATCGAGTGTGATCATATTTCATTACGGTCGCTGCTCTCGGCAATAAACTTCTTACAGCGACATGTGGCTGATGTTTGCCTAATAAAAGTGCACAAATGCATCTGTATTTGACACAACGTGTGTTTGTTAAATGTACAGAGGTAAATATCACTGCAAAACCAGGAAGAGAATGGAACTCCACTTAGAAACTTGAACAAAAAGGTTTAAAAATCCTCCCCACTTTCTTCCCTCTCTTTACAGTTTTGTGTAAAGTGCCAGTAAAGTTCTCTTAAAGAAGTGATTCTCAAACTGTGGGGGAGGGCCACAGAGTGTTTCAGTGCACTACAGTTTTCTTGGCTTATTTTAGGCCTAAATGAACAAGAATCAGATTTATAAAAGCATTGGTATAAATGTGCCAAAAGAACTGTAAAATACAAATGTAGAAAGATGGTCTTGATTTGGTCTCAATGGGCTGTGGTCTTGCTCTTGCCTCGGTCTTGGCCCTCAGAGGTCTTGATCTTGTCCTGGTCTCTGTGGTCTGTGGTCTCAGGCAGGTCTTGGTCTCGATTAGTACAGTCTGGACTTCAACACTAGTGCACTGTGTAAGTTTTCTGGTTAACTACTTTGCCTGAAATGTTCAACAGTTTAAACTTTTCCATTTCCAAAGAAACAAACAGGTGACAGCCCAATGCCACATTACAGGTCAGATCTGTGGAGAGGCGACTCATGCAAACTCCACACAGACAAAACATCTGACTTCACATATTTAATATTACACAATGTCAGATATTGACAGTTTGTTTCTTGTAAACCACATGACCTGATATAAACAGGTCTGTGTTTTCAAAGGGACATTTCACCAACGAGTTTTACATCTGTCAGTGGAACATGTCACCAACAGAGATCACAACAAACTACAAACTACAACAAACTACAACAAACTACAAACTACAACAAACTACAAACGACAAACTACAGCACGTTCTCACGTCTGGACAAACAGTGGCTGAGTACTGAATGATGATTTTGATAAGGACGATGATTTTAAGGTGCTGAGAGAATATATATCTATATCTATCTATATCTATCTATCTATCTATCTATCTATCTATCTATATATATATATATATATATATAGATATAGCAGTTGTGTCTACAGCAGCGATGTGTGTAGTTGTGTGCAGCAGTAGTGTGTGTAGTTGTGTGTAGGCCAGCGGTGTGTGTAGTTGTGTGTATAGCAGTAGTGTGTGTAGTTGTGTGTAGCAGTAGTGTGTGTAGTTGTGTATAGCAGTAGTGTGTGTAGTTGTGTGTAGCAGTGGTGTGTGTAGTTGTGTGTAGCAGTAGTGTGTGTAGTTGTGTGTAGCAGTAGTGTGTGTAGTTGTGTGTAGCAGTAGTGTGTGTAGTTGTGTGTAGCAGTGTGTGTGTGTGTGTAGCAGTAGTGTGTGTAGCAGTAGTGTGTGTAGTTGTGTGTAGCAGTAGTGTGTGTAGTGTGTAGCAGTAGTGTGTAGTGTGTGTAGCAGTTGTGTGTAGTGTGTGTAGCAGTGGTGTGTGTAGTTGTGTGTAGCAGTAGTGTGTGTAGTTGTGTGTAGCAGTAGTGTGTGTAGTTGTGTGTAGCAGTAGTGTGTGTAGTTGTGTGTAGCAGTGTGTGTAGTTGTGTGTAGCAGTAGTGTGTGTAGTGTGTAGCAGTAGTGTGTGTAGTTGTGTGTAGCAGTGTGTGTGTAGTTGTGTGTAAGCAGTAGTGTGTGTAGTTGTGTGTAGCAGTAGTGTGTGTAGTTGTGTGTAGCAGTAGTGTGTGTAGTTGTGTGTGTAGCAGTAGTGTGTGTAGTTGTGTGTAGCAGTAGTGTGTGTAGTTGTGTGTAGCAGTAGTGTGTGTAGTTGTGTGTAGCAGTAGTGTGTGTAGTTGTGTATAGCAGTAGTGTGTGTAGTTGTGTGTAGCAGTAGTGTGTGTAGTTGTGTGTAGCAGTAGTGTGTGTAGTTGTGTGTAGCAGTGGTGTGTGTAGTTGTGTGTAGCAGTAGTGTGTGTAGTTGTGTGTAGCAGTAGTGTGTGTAGTTGTGTGTAGCAGTGGTGTGTGTAGTTGTGTGTAGCAGTAGTGTGTGTAGTTGTGTGTAGCAGTAGTGTGTGTAGTTGTGTGTAGCAGTGGTGTGTGTAGTTGTGTGTAGCAGTAGTTTGTGTGTAGCAGTAGTGTGTGTAGTTGTGTGTATGGCAGAGGTGTGTGTAGTTGTTGCTCCCTACAGTGGGTCATGTTGTGCGTCCTGACAGATGTGTGCAGATGTGAGGGTGGCACTTGGTCTATCGCGGTGATGGGCTGAGGCTTCACACAGACTAATGCTCCGCTCTGGGACATGTCTCACTAAAGAGCTGTCTGCTTCATTAGTGCTCGGTTTGTTTGCTAACAGCACATTGGTTTGGAGAGTCTGGAGTCGTCGTGAGCGTGGAGCCTCTATAACAGTGTGGACATAATGAAAGCAATATCTTCAAAAAGACATCTCTCATGGAACCTCTGGGAAGACTCTGCTCTCTGCTCGTCTCCATGGAGATGTGTTTGTTTGGTCTAGAATGTTCCACAGTATTACACACATTCATCTTGGATTTGTTCAGTTATAGTTGTATTTATTAGTTAAAATACCTTGAAAACAGGGCTCTCCTCTCCACAGATCTGCCCTGTAATTTGGTCTTTTGAAGTGGCCTGTATGTTTCCATGATTATAAAGTTAAGTTTAATGCTATAATGTGGAACATTTTAAAGCAACAGCAGCTTCATGGACTGACTACTCCTTACCATAAGAAGGGTTTGAATAGGGCATGGGACAGATCACTGGATTACTCAAACATGCACGAAATGGTAGAAAGCTCCAAAAAGTCAATTCAAGTTGTGGATTTGTGAATCAGACTGTGGTGGGGTTCGTCCAGAAAACTCAGGCTTAATCAGGAAATGCTTTTAGGTGATTTATTGTGCTCTCCAACAGTGCAAAATGGTGCCAAACATGAATGGTAAAATATTTACAATGGTTCCGTGAAAAAAAAAAAAGTTAAAGTTCGAGGCAAACTAACAAAAATTGGTTTTGTTGGACTTCCCCTTTAAGTCCCGCCGTGTTTGCTCTCTCGCTGTCTTGGTCGCTCTTTCACTCTGACTCTCTCCACACATGTTTCCTCCACTGTAACCTCTTCACAACCGCTGGCAGAGCGGCAGAGTGCACCTATATACCCCTGTTTGCCCCTCCCACATTACATAATCCCCCAATAAATGTGATTTTCGCCATTTCTACTACTAAATGGCCTACGTTTCATATATCGACCGTTATACACCTGTAATAGCTTGCGCCCAGAATGAACAGGTCTCGTTTATAATTTCCGAGAGACAGACAATCCGTTTAATTGAGCATGCAAATGAATCATAGCTCACATGATCCCCTGAACCCGCACAACGGCAAGATTTAAGTGCCAGAACGCACCACGGAAGGAGGGCGAAGGCGGCGGCGTGAGGGTAAGTGACTGACTGGTTGGCGTGATTTTGATGGACTGAACAAGTGCTTCTAAGTGTTCACCCTTAGGCTATGTTCAGACTGCAGGGCTTAACGCTCAATTCTGATTTTTTTGTGAAATCCGATGTTTTTGTGAGGTCGTTCACATTTCCAATTAAATGTGACTTGTATTTGATCCCCTGTGTGAACGTTAAAACGGCCCAAAAGTGTCCCACATGTGACTGGAGACACGACGACGTCAACCACAGTGAGCGTGCTCTGTGTTTACAGAAGTTGTCCAAACATGGACGCAGCATTGAGCACCTGGAGATTTTAAAGTTCCTCTCGTACCGGAGCCAGAACATGAACAACTTACTTGTTTTAAGGAGGAGATTGAGAAGGAGAAGGACGAGGTTTTTGGCCATAATGTTTTGTGGGGCAGCTGCAGCGACGTCCTTTGTGGATGCGGAGACGTAGCCAAGCATGGTGAGTGGTGATGTGCTTCACTTCAGTGACATGGAGTTCATTAACATTTTTTACCTACTTCAGCTCGGAATAGTGACGTTTGAAAGATCAGATATGTATCAGTTTCAGGAGCACATATCCAAGTGTCCTGGGTCACATTTGAAAAAATCGGATCTGTGTGGTTCAGACTGTCATTAAAAGATCAGATACAGGTCACATAGAGGCCAAAAAATCGGATTTGGGTCACTTCAGGCTGCAGTCTGAACACAGCCTTAGTCGCGGCAAGACACGCAGGAGGTGTTGTGAAAATGTATATTAATAAGTGGTTTTGGTAAGAAATAACTTTATGTTTGGCCCTAACAGAATGTGGTAAAGAAAAATAAAGACAAAAAATCTGAAATATTCTTTGTAGCCCCCCTTTTCATTTGAAGTATTGTATTAGATGAGAACCATGTGGAGACAACTACCTGTGGCTATCTTGGACTGTCAATACTCTGTCACGGTGCAACATCAGATCATGGCCCCTGCTCTGACTGCAGTGCACACAGAGCACACTGGCCCCTCAGCAGCACACTGACACTAACACAGGGCTGGTCCTGGTGCTTGTGGGAGCGCTGCCATCTCTCTCACACACACACACACACACACACACACACACACACACATACACACTCACACACACACTCACACACACACACACACACTCACCGCCTCTTTAAATATTCAGCAGTGGTCTGGACACACACCAAGATCTGCTTCATCTGTACACGGAGCAAGTGCTCTACAAACTCTGAGTGTTCAACAGAGGAGTCTCATGTGAAATCAGGTTTGTATGAGACAAAACCCGAGAGAAAGACGAGTAGAAGAAGAGAGAAGAGAAGAAATCTGAAGTTTTGAAAGGTGGTGGACAAATAACATGTCATACAGTGAACATGTGTGCTTTACTTGTACATTCTACAGGGCATTGTACTAACTGTAACCAGTGTTGGGAAGGTTACTTTTAAAATGTAATCCCCTACAGATTACAGATTACATACCCCAAAATGTAGTTTGTAACATAATCCATTAAATTACTTAAAGTGAGTAACGTAATCTGATTACTTTGGATTACTTGATATTGTCATGTTTTTTTAAACGACATGAATGTAGCAACCACATCCTGAAAATTCTTGTTTGTTGTCTTCAAATTGTCTGAGCCCAAGTCTCCATGAATAAGCAACTGTTTGCTGTAGAGAAACAAAGACCACGAGATCTTAATATAAGAGGTTTTGTCTGTTAAAAGACAGAAACAAGATCAGACTTTCCTTCACCAGATTAAAAAATATTATTGATAGAGAAATTATTTTTTATATGAGATCACCTTAAATTATGTCAACCTACTGTTAGGTGTCATGTTGTTTAGACCTGGTTTAGTCCTGGTTTAGTCCTGATTTTTAGACCTGGTTTACTCCTGATTTTAGACCTGTTTAGACCAGGTCTAGACCAGGTCTTTAGTTCTGGTTTAGTTGTGGTTTAGTCCTAGTTTAAACCTGGTTCAGTCCTGCTTTAGTCCTGGTTTAGTCCTGGATTAGTTCTGGTTTAGTCCTGGTGTTATTTCTGGTTTAGAGGCGCACAGGAGGAAGTGCGGTTTACGCGAGAAAACACGGTCCACACGCGGCGCACGAGACGGCGGTGTCCGTGCTGTAACTACGGAAGGAGACGTGGTCCGCGGGTTCTCAGGTTGATGACGATGATGAAGGTGTGTGTTTGTGTGTGTTTGTGTGTGTTTGTGTGCACGTGTCCCCTCATGTGGCAGGTCACTATAGGACAGTAGTGCAGATATTATGAGTCTATGCAGGTTGTTTTCACCAGTGCCAGTAGCTCCTGTTTCACATTTAAGTTGTAGGCGATTTTATATTTGTTTTTTTTTTATATTTATCTCACATCGGGAGAAGAATTTCCAAGACACAAATGCGTTTTTACCAATGCACTGCTGCTTCCACTGTGTGACTGACACCGCCAACTTTAACATGACGTTTCCATCGCTCTTATTGCGCGCGTTCTGTTTGGGTTTCTAACAATGAGTGGAATTACCGAAATAAAAAATAAATAAATGGGATGTAGCACAAAATGTGAAAACAGGAAAATACCGCCTTGTAATCCACTTATTTCAGCAAAGTAACTGTAATCCAATTACCACTCATTGAAACAGTAACTGTAACGGAATACAGTTACTCATAATTTGTACTCTGATTATGTAACGGCGGTACATGTAATCTGTTACTCCCCAACACTGACTGTAACATATTCACATCACCATGTTACCTTTTATTGTTTCCAAAATACTACATTTGCCAAAAACAACACAATACTGTAATATGTTTATAATTCTTTTCAGATAAATACCAAAAAAAAAAAAAAAGAAGTCATATCCTTTCTGCTGTTGGTCCATAGAATTCCTTATTCTCTAAATGAAATTGAATCAAATTTTCCAAACTCAAACTTAGACAATTTGAAGTAGAACTCTCTGCTCTGAATGACACGCCACGGCCAACTTTCTAAAATGATCTCAGATAATCTCCAGCAGGGGGCGCAGTCTGGTGAGTGTCAGAAGTATTGATCAGAGCAGAGGAGCTGACAGCTCTCACTTTGTACCGACGGAACTGACGCCCGGCGGACGTAAGTCAAGGCTGCACTTCTCTGAAGCTCCCGTCAATGTGGACAAGTTCACTCAGCACTATCTGACGTGAAGAGGAGGGGAGGGACGGGCACACACACACACTCACACACACACACACACACACACACACACACGCACACACGCACACGCACACACACACACACACACACACACACACACACACACACACACACACACACACACACACACACACACACACACACACACACTGTCACTCTCCTCTACTGTCTCTGGGGTTGGACACTGTGGAAAATGTGATGAGAATTTACTGGAATTCAGCATATTATTCTTGAATATATATTGATCTGGGTGGCCTTTCCACAGACCTGAGCTGTAACTTGGCCTGCATGTGTCATCTTCTTCTTTTCACAGAGATAGATAAGTTTAATGCCACACTGTGGAACCTCTGTTGGCTTTTTGAACCACAGTCAGTGTCAGAATGGTGGTGACCTCAGTGACACTTCATAACTCAGGACAGACCTCTGACAGCTGCTCTGGAATCCACACATGTGTGGCCACAGCTGCCCTGGGGCAGACCTGCTCATCTTCACCAAGATGTGATTGCTTTGCCTGAAACATTCCACAGTATGGCATTACTGGCTAATGCTCCAGCTAACTGCTCTAGACCAAGGCCCTGACTCAGGATCCAGAGAACAGCCCCTGTGCAGGACACTCAGGCACAGGTTTTATTCCGGAAAGAATTCACAAGATATAACTTATTACTTTTTTCTTTACTTACTCTGGGGGGAATTATTTTGCCTGAAACTCATGGACAGGTGCTGCACCTGTGGTCAAAGGAAGGTTCAAATGAGAACAAATCAAATCTGTACAGGATCAGTGCAGCACGTCAAAGGTCCCGTATGAGGCTATTTTCTGATCTGTGTTCTAATGTCATTTCTTCATCACAAACACACCTGGACTTGTGTTTTGTTTCATAAACAGGCTGAGTACTTCTCTCAAACAGAAAACACCTTGTGATGTCATGTGGTGATACAGGAAGTGCTCCACTGTGTTTTTAAACTCCACACACCTTCACTAGAATCGTTTGGATCATTTGCTGAAACTGTTTTTGAGGAGGTAACAACATTATAACATGGCATAAAGGTGCACTGTGTAACTTTCCGGGTGGAGGGGCTGTCACCATGGAGATGTTAATCTGCCTGGAAATGTTCACAGTATGACATTAAACCTGTTTCCATGGAGACAAGCACCAAGTCAAATTACAGGTCTGGTTTGTGGAGAGGTGGACCTCACAGTAGAATACATATTTTTCATGATATATTATTAGATATTATTTTATCTTCCAAAAACACCTATAATATTAATTAAGTAATAATGAAGTTTAATGCCATACTGTGGTACATTCCAGGGAAAACCAATCTCCCTCGCATATCTCCACGAACACTAGGTCTGGACTCTTACCAGAAAAGTTACAAGACTTGAATGTCTTATCTTCATCATATTCATCATCATGATCTGGCTGTTACTATCACCAGGATCACTGGTCCGGTCTTACTCGTGCACTTAAAAACACTGATGTCTGGTGCACGTGTCAGTCGTCAGTCACGTCTGTGGAGGGGAGACTCTTTTTGAGCTCTGATTGCACATGCGAGGTCAAAGGTCATCTCCTACAGAAGCTGAGTGGGCGTCTCAGATGACCTGTGTCGTGCTCCACAAATACAGTCTGTGTTTTACAGGTTATATTCTGTTATAGTAACTAGAATCAACTCATATTGTCACATTTACACTGGATTTCAATAGTAAGGAACAGACTCGATACTCAATACCAATTCTGATACTATGATGATAGTAAAAAACTACAAAATAATAATAAATAAATAAATAAATGTCCCATAGATCCTGGTCTGAAGTTCCTCACTGTGTCCTTCTCCATGATTCCTGTTTTAATAAAAGGATTCTGACAAACTAATGCAACAGCTACTCAACATCTCAGAACATGTTTGTACAAATCTAATCCACAGGGTCAGATGTTTTAAGATGTTTTAGGCAAAATAAGACAGAAAATTATGGAACTTCAAAAATTACAGCCTTTGCTCTTTGTTGATCTGTGTACCATTCAGTCTTTTGAATTTTAATTAAGAACAAAGAACAATAAAATGAAACAGACTTTAACCTTTATTTCCAATATTTCATTTAAAATTAAAAGGTCTTGGTGCCTATTTTAATTTGGATATTTTATTCTCTCTGGTTTATTTGTTCTGGAAGTTCTGCTGCAGTGTCGACCATAGATCTGTAATAAAAACTGTTTTTATTATAGTTCTATGGAGTCGACTGAACAAAGAAGAGTTCGTCACTGCTTCTGGTTTCTCGTTATGGAGTTCAACATTGACTTCCTGGGATGCGAAATTAAATTTTTTTCCACATAATTACAACAATTTTTCAGGTAAGTCCATCCAGCAGCAGAACTTCCAGAGCAAATAAACCAGAGATTTAAAAATCCAAATTGAAATTGGTGTTATCTTAAATAAACTTCAAATTAAATACTGAAAATAGAGGTTGAATCTTTTTTTTTTTTTTTTTTTTTTTTTGATTGACACTAAAATGGAATAATGAAATAACAAACTGTTCTTAATTGAAATTCAAAAGAACAAATGGTACACAGACCTTTGCTAATAGCATCCATTCAAATTAAGATTTAGATGAAACTGTGATAAATCTTGCAGCCCTCCTGTAGATCCAACAGAACCGTGTTCTGGAGAACCTGGTTCACTTGAGTGGAGACGTTGAGCTTGAAGAAAAGCCCTACCACAGTCAGACCCCACACACACACAGGTAAATGTACCCGGGACCACCATGCACCAGTTCTGCCATACAGCCAGGAGGTCAGGGGTTCAATTCCCCGTCTGACTGGTGCCTTGCCTCTAGTCACACCAATTTCCAATTCATCTGAAGAGAGAAAGTCTGGAAAGTTCATCTATGGGCAGATCTCCAGCTCGATCTGACACAGCTGTCATACAGTTTAGACACTTAGAAGAATGACATGACATGATTATTTTGGAATTTCAACATTTAAACTGACTATTTCAAAATGTTCTACAAAATTCATAAATCACACAGACCAGATGCTGTAGCTCTAACTAAGACAGAGGGTTGTGGGTACAATTCCCACTCAGGCTGGTGACAGTATGAGAAAGGACTGAGATGTCATGCTTCAGACTAACACTTGAATTTTAAGCAGTATTTATCAGAACATCTGTAACACAAACTGGTCACATGTCAGAAGAAAGTCACATGTTTGAATTTGGAGTTATTTATTTGGAGGATAAGCCCCCTGAGATGTCCTGCCATTTTGTTTTCAAGGGGGTCCTCATAAATACAACAACAAAAGACAGAGACAGACGGACAGGCAGACAGTAGGATACATACATTCAAAAAAAAAAGCATCGGTAACACTTTATAATAACTACATGTTATTTAGCCTTAATAAAGCATGAACAAAGACTTAATTAATAATGATTCATGCTTAGTAACTACTTAATTACTACCTGAATTAGCACTTAACTTGCACTTAATTCACCTGTGCTGTAAATAGTAACTCATAAGTATTTCTTACTTAATTACTCATGAACTAACTAAATTTGAGCATTTATTAATGATTAATAAGCCATGAGAGAATGATTTACTAGTAATGCATTATTGTTTCTCTGGAATTTGACCAACCTTAACAAATGCTTAATAAAGTCTTCACTTTAGAAAAGCTCTCAAAAAGACTTAACTAACAGATAACAGCTGCCTGAATTATCATTGCATTGCATTATTAGTAAATCATAGCTTACTAATGATTAATAAATGCTCAAATGTGTACTTAAATATGCATTTGTAAACATGCAAATGGTTAGTTCATGAGTAATTAAGAAGTACTGAGTTACTATTTACAGCACAGGCGAATTAAGTGCAAGTTAAGTGCTAATTAAGGTAGTAATTAAGTAGTTACTAAGTGTGAATCATTATTAATTAAGTCTTTGTTCATGCTTTATTAAGGTTAAATAAGGTGTAGTTATTATAAAGTGTTACCAAAGCATCAAAACAACAAAATCAACACAACCACAAACACACACTCACTCACACTTGACTGTTTGACATATAATAAAACAAGTTTGAGGAAAAAAACAAAACAAAACAAAACAACAACAACAACAAAAAAAGTTTGAAAGAGAAAAAAAAAAAGAGTTCAAAGATAATCACAACAGGATGAACAACAAAAATTCAACAAAATGATCAAAAACAATGACATGGGTTAGGCAAATATTGTTTTTGAATGCAATTTCTTGAAATGATTTGAATTGAGCTGTACATGATTTTCTTAAAACATGAAAAATGGAATTAGTTCACTTGAAACACTTTGCAGTATTCTAAAAGTCACTCCTCATTTATCTTTTTAATGTTTTATTTTTATTTACATACATACACATGATTACATAAAAATATATAACATTACCTAATCTCTTATGTTCAAAAAGGAGTGGGAAGACGCTTTAACTTCTTTACTCCCACCTCATGACGTTCCATTCATTTACAGGTTTGTACATTTGCTGTTTCCTGTTGTATTTGTGCACTAAATAAGAGACTTGTGCAGACAATACACCACACAGTCAGATCAGTATTCTCTCACATATCCATGGAGCTTTTGAAAATGTACATTTTAACTGCTTTAAGGTTTATTAGAAAATTGTATTTCTTTGCTCATATTGTTCCATAATCTCACAGCACTTGAGGAAATGCAAAGTCTTTCCCTCCTTGTGGTAAAAAAATGATGACTTTCTTTGTACATCATTTTCGTGGTTGATTCACACTTTTTTCTGTACATTTTATTAACTTTGATTAAACAAGCAGAGACGTGTGTGTTTCCAGTATCTCTGTTCAGGAGTCAGGATTCAGGATTGGGCCCTTGTGCGTTCAGAGCATAATAATTATTCACCACAATAAGTTTATGAGCACTTTTCACAACTCTCAGGGGCCTTGAGTTCTGCTGTGACAGTAAAGCAACAACTAGCATGGTAACTGTGCACTTTCTAATTCTGAGACAATAAAATTCTTTGTAATTAGATACAAACATTACACTGAGGATTTATTCTGACCTCGAGAGCTGTTTATACCACATATCTGGACTGGACGAGACACATTTTGCTTAGATTCAAGGGGAAAACAATCAAGTCCACTTCTTTTAAGTCTTGTTTTAGTCTTGTTGTAGCTTTGTTTTTGGTCCTGGTTTGGTCCAGGTCTAATCCTGCTTTTAGTTACGATTAGACTTTTGATATTTTCCGGATTTTAAGTAACTATGGAGTATAAGTCACATTTTATAAAATCAGAGACCAAAAACTGAAATTTCACCTTGAAAGGCAAGTTAAATAATAACCAGTGGTGGAGTGTCAGGGTCTTCAAGTCCTTCTCTGCTGGCCTAAAAAAATCTCTGAATCACAGACTGATGCTAATTATATTATTATTAAATAATTCCAAATGGTCTGTCCTCTTCCTTTCAGAGCTTTTCCGATGCTTGTGCTGCTTCCACACATGAATTTTCATATTAAAGCATTTGACCAATCACATTTCAGCTGTCACTTGTTGCCAGGCAGAGTCAAAGTCAAAGAAGTGTCCCTGATGCCTTCACAATCCGTTCTGCAGGCCTTCGAACACAAAATAAATGTCCATGAAACTGTTGCTTCAACCAGTCAGATTTTGAGTTGGTGTCGCCAGGACCTTTAGCAGCGAACGACATCACCAGATTCAGACCTGTGATTGGACAGTCAGAGAGTGAAGCAGCCAAAACAGCAAATTGCATCTGTAGCGGAACCAGGACTAAACCAGGACTAAACCAGGACTAATCTTGGACTTGAGAGAGAGTGAGAGACAGAACCTTGAGCCCACAGAGCAGGGTGTCCACAAAGCACGATCAGGCAACAGCTGCACTGAGCCCCATGTGGCCCCGTGCAACGTGGTCCTTTTGTCTGCGGTCACCCGACAGTCTACACAGGTGCACCTTTGGGTTCATCTTGACAAACAGTCCTGGTTTAGTTCTGGTTTAGTCCTGGTTTAGCTCTCCAGCGCTACTCTTTTCGTCTCCGTGCACTGCACACCCCCCACTCCTCACTTCTCTGCGTACAGATTCTCCACAGCTCTCTATACTGTGTTTCTGTAGAATAAGATGATTTTATAACCATAAAATAGTTACTGAGGATTGTTTCAGACGGAGCATTACTGAAGGCCCAGGTGTGAAATGCACGCTCCACCACTGGTAATAACAATAAAAGAGAGAACAACAGGCTGAACAGACGTCTGGTTTGTTAACTTCACATATGAACAGTTCTTCAGATAACTAGAGCATCAACAACAGAACCTCTCACTCCAGATCACTAAATCCATTCAATTCTTCATCCTCTGTGTCACTTCTGAGCAACTCCACCAACTCAAGCTAAATCTAGCTTTTAGGTCGCGATGAGCTTTTTGGTTTTCTTCAGTTCAGTTTGAGTCTCCTCCACTTTTCTCCAGTCCCTCAAAAGTTTATTTCTCACTTCAAATTTTTTGCTGCTTGATTAGAGTTTTTGGCTGCAGCTTTCACTACTTGCAGCTTGTAATCTGCAGAATATGACTAACAGTTTATCACCATGTGATAAAATAATATGTTCTGATGGTAAATGAACATTAGTGAGTGTGATAGGTCCCACATGTGTTAAATGCAGGTGAGTGTGTAAATGACAAGAAGACATCTACTCATACCTGATCCATGCACCTATCCCCACCCCCTGGGAGAGTCTGAAATCTGCTGAAATCCTACAAGACACTGACATGATCCAGACAGAACAGAGACTCTTTCTGCAGGAGACATGTGCAGTAGAGTGAAGTGACAGTGGTGCAGGAGGAAGAGGAGCAGCAGATACTCACACACAAGACTAGAACCTCTCCACACTTCACTCTCAACATTTTAATATATAAGTCGCAGGAAACATGCAAACCATGAAAAAAGTGCGACCCCCCCATATTCCCATATTTTCCTTGAGCAGACTTTCAGCACTGTCTGGGAGCCTGACATTTCAATATATTAGAAAACCTTTATGACTGTTTGACAACTCATCACAACAACAAAACAATCTTCAGATGCTCTTTCTCTTTCGCCTTGTTAGCATATAAACCATGTGAGACACGTCCTCCCCCCTCCGCTCATCACCTGTCTTTTGTCCCTGCTCTGTTCACCGCTGTGTGAATCGTCCCCGTCCCTGTCTCTGCCTCTGTCTCCTGTCTCCTGTCTCCTGTCTCCTGTCTCCTGTCTCCTGTCTCTGTCTCCTGTCTCCTGTCTCCTGTCCTGATGGATGGGCCCGCTCTCTCTCTCTTTGTCTTCGGACGCTGGAGGTTTTACGCTCCTCTTCTTTTTAGGGCTATGTGTTTTTAATTTAACAAAGCGACGTGTCCCGGTCTCTGAAAGATAAATGAGGAGCGCTCTGCTGCCTCCGCTGGCAGGTGAGAGGAGGGGAGGAGGACAGGAGGAGGAGGAGAGGAGGAGAGGGGGATGACTTATACGGTAAAAGGAAGAGGCAGGGAAGGAACAAGAGAAGTAATGGTGAGAATAATTGTGGATCTGTAGATTTCATTTGGGTTTTCTTGGCTACTCTGTTATCTTGATTAATATCTTTGCAATTACTGGGCCCATCCACGTGAAACAGAAACTGGCACAAAGTCCAACGTCTCCTCTAGCTGCTAACTGGAGGCACTGCTCTGTCTGTGGCTTTGTTACTCAACTTAGACTTGAATCTGAGCTTTGTTGTAACACAATCTGACTATAAAAAACAGTTTTTAGTCCGGTGAGCTGATTCGTGGAGTTAAACAAGTCTCTCTCAAATAACACTACAGTCACAAGTTCACAGGTTTTCAAATAAATATACAAAAACATGACATAAAACAATAAACTACGACTTCACAAACCTGATTCAATGTGCAAGCAGTAGTTACTTAGCGTGGAGAGGAAAAGGGAGGGGGGACTCAGCATTAAAAACAAAAAATATGAAACTTATATAAGATGTTAATACATTGTTTTCAGTGAATATAGCATTTTAAAGACAATAAAAGGAGCATAGTGATGCAAATATAAGATGTGTTACAGTTAATGTGAAAAATGAAGCTGGTTTCCTGATTTGTTATTGCTTGTCAAGCGTCTCTGTGTGAGGTGAAACGCACTACACTGGGGTGGACAATTCTTTTTTCAATGGGGCCACATGAGAATCAGAAAAAAAATCGTGGAAGCCAAAATGCTTAACTCAGTTCTGCAGAATATTCATTGTATTTCTTCATTTATAAAAGCAGTAAATAGCATTGTTTTGATGAGCTGCTCAGACTGGAAAGAGTTTATGTTCTGACTAAGCAATGAAAAAGTGAGGCTGCCTCATGTCATTAAAAAAAAAAACAACAACAAAATAACAAAATAACAAAATAAAAGCAATGCAGTTTTGATTTTAGAGACTGTTCATGCATGAGGTAAAATTATGAAATATGTCTATACTGTAATTCCTTGTAATTCCAAATTTGCTTAAAGGGGCCAATCAGTGTCAAACAAAGGTCTGTATAAAAGCAACATGGTGATGTAAATATATGATGTGTCACAGTTAAAGCCCACACAAGTGTAACATAGTCCCAGTCCCAGTGCACTGGTGAGGTCCATACAGGGCCTGGGGGGAGGGAGGGAGGGGTATGGGGGTCCAGTTAGGTCTTGGCGGGGGTCTTGTGGGGGGTGACTGGAGGGAGGGGGGGTCTTCTGTTGGAGGCTAATTAGCCCATGATGAGCCGGTGATGAAATGAGATGAGTGAGAAGACCTAATGAGCTGACCGTGCCCCCAGGCTCCAGGACTGACCAATGACGTCCTCCGCTCTCACTCACATGACCACTAGAGGTCAGTGTGCTCTGGGCGGAGCACTGCACACTGCCTCATTTCACATCTGTGCTTTTATCAGGAGATTTCTGAAGCACAAACTTCACCACCACCAGAAGTGTAACATTTCCAGAATGACATTCCACACACAAGAAAGTCCACACAAAATCTGTTTCACCTGATTTATAATAAAAAATGGAATACGTATGTGGATCATTCTGCTATAATTTGCACATTTTAAATCACAATATGGATCTAAAACATCTTAACAAAATAAACAAGTGTGCTGACTTCTGTGTTAGAAAACTGATGATGCCGTAAATGTCATCACTGCAACAATATTCAATATATCAATCAATAATACTGAATTGTTTGATACTGGTCTCACAATTTGATACATGTGTGTGTTCGATACTCATGTCGATACTCGTGTTGATACTCGTGTCGATGCTCGTGTCCCTCCAGGCCTCTGTGTTGTTTTTTATTTTGGTCTGAAAGTGAAACATTTCTCAATCAATCAATCAGTCAACAACTTTATTAATCCCAAAGGGCAATTCAGTTCTATGCAGCAGAAAACAGCTCCAAAGGGACTTACAGCTGAAATATTCTAACAGAGGAGGGTTTGATCTTTCACTCACTATTTATTTTACATTAATAGATCTAAGCATGATGAAGATATTCACTTTTAAATACTTTAGAATCCCTTTTGGCTTCACATTGTCTTTAATCAAATGCGCTCGTATACACACCTGCAACACGACTCGATATACACGATCTTTTTCTCAGACTCTGCCTCATAAGTCTTAATCAAAAAAATGGTCTCTTGAAGTATTTCTGTGTAATATAACAGAGTTTGAGTGTCCAGAAAGAGAATGGGAGAGCTCTGTGAGTCTATAAGAGAACATTAAGAGTAAACTGGTTAAATTATAAAAAAATATAAACTAGCTTGAGAAAGCTCTGTTCTTATTTTCACTGAAACAAAATTCTGAGCTATAAATAACTAAACCAAATGTACTGAGAACACTTCACATATGAACTACATATAACTACAACTTTACAGTATTTCTACTGTAATGTATGGTGAAGAATCCCTCAGTCGTCCAGGTAGAATCCATGTCGAGGAGAAAAATCTGTTTTTCCACTGAACAAAAGTTTGTTGGTCAAACATGTTTCGCAACTCATCCAAACGGCTTCTTCAGTTCATGAGCTGCAAAACATATTCAATCAACAAACTTTTGTCCAGTCGACAAACTGATTTTTCTCCTCGCCACTGTAATGTAGCCTACTGTATGTATTGTATGTGATGTTTCATTAACATCATAGTGTTATTATTTTATACTCATTATGCATCAAAACTGCACATAGGTTTAGGAAGTGTGCAGTTATTAATAGAAAACAAGAATACAAAGGGTTGGCCTGATAAGAATAATTTAAAGGTCCTGTTGGTGCATCACTTGTGGTCAGACTTGGTCTCATATCTATTTTTTGTTCTATGTTGTTTGTGTATGTGGTGCTTTGTGCTGTGTTGTCCTGTTTGTTTGTTTTTTTTTTTTTGATAAAGCATGTTACTCCCTGTCCCAAGACAAATTTCTCCCATGGGAGACAATACAGGATTATCTTATCATTAGCAGAAAAAAAATTTGATTTTTTTTCTTTTTTTTTTTTTTTTTTTTACATTTTAGAACATATTGAATTCAACCAATATTGTGACCCGTGTTTTGACACACATATCAAATCGTGGGAAAACCACATCGTTGCATCTCATCGTCATCACAACAAACAGCAGAGCTTTTTTTGTTCCATTTGTACCTGAATGTGTCTGTATACGACCGATTGAGAGAATAAAACTGCAGACCTATGTACGTGCACCACAGTGGGCGTGAATGTAGGAGAAGATCGGCAAAACTGTGTTAAATGTATTAAAAATTAGTCCAACATGCAGGAATAATTCTAAATACAACTGTGAGGTGAGTAAATGACAAACAAATATCACACGGTTTAAACTCTGAACATTCCAGCTTGCAGAACATGTCTGCTAGGTAAATAATATGAGGTACTGAATATTAAGGAGAACATTATTTGTCTCTTACCCACAACTAGCATGCTAACATGTACTTCCTGATTCCTGGACAATAAAAGTCTTTATAATTCGATGCAGAGCGCACACACAGCACCTCACGAGCTGCTTCTGCACTAAACCTGTACTGGGGTGAAATATGTTTTGCTTAAAAAACAGCCACTTTAGGTTTGTGCACTTTTCCTCAACATCAAGTCCCTGGACTCGTGTGTGTGTGTGTGTGTGTGCGTGGGCCGCTTCATCTCTCCATACCTCCATTCTCACTCCACTTCTCTGTCGCTCCATCCTTTCATCAAACAGCCTAAACAGAAAGCACTCAGCGGAAATCAGACCTGTCCTCCTCCTCTTCCTCCTCCTCTTCCTCCTCCTCTTCCTCCTCCTCTGTGGCCTTAAGACTATATGAGAGAACCGGACCTGAAGGAGCTTTCTATCAGTCACTCCACACAACACGACTACACTTAAAGAGAGAGCTGACACAAGCGTTTTACAGAATTAGTGCACACAGTCTAGACGCCGGAAAGAAACGTTCTGGCCTTTTCTTGGGCTCTCAGCTTTGAAGTTGCAGAGTTGTAAATTGGAGGAGTTTACAGGAAACATTTGGACGAAGCGGTTTTGTAATTTTAAGTTATGATAAACAAAAGTGACGTAAAGAAGAGTGATGGAGCTGTTTAATCACAAAATGGTTGAAGGATTTTTTTGGAGAATTGTCAAGTTGCATTTTTGTCCCGACAGTTATTGCAATTAGTCTGGCTCTTGTGTATTTGTTGCATATAAAATTTATCACTACATTTTAATAAATCCATCTAAATCCATCAATATTTTATGCCATTTTCTTATTTATTCTTTTCTGTTGATCCAAAACAATATTTAAGATTTGAAAGCAATGTACTTGATGCTGTACCAGATTTTTATTGACTTATAAATGTCCAAAACAGAACATTTTAAACAGTTTGTAGTTCTTCCTCACCTCATACATTCTGAGCATCCTAATTATTCACCACAATGAGTTTATAAGCACTGTCAGACTTTACATTTCCTGATTATTGCACAATAAAACACGTCATAATTAGATGCAGACAGTACACATCAGACTTCTTCTGACCTCAAGAGCTGCTTATATAATATATCAATACTGGGACAAGACACATTTTGCTCAAATATATAGAAAAATATATTTTTTAAATCCATTCAATTATTCATGCTTTCAGTTAATATTTCAGATCAAGGTGTAAAACATGACATAATTGATTTATTTAAAGCTAGATTATTTTCTTGTGATACAAATGCTAAGAAAAAAATAAAAAAATAAATAAACTCGTTACTACAACTTGTAAAAATAAAACTGCAAAATTGCAACTAAATATCCTTCATCTCTGGTAGAGCAAAAGAGACACTGTATTTGGTGAATACAGCAATTTCAAAGCAATCAAACGTAACATGGTGATGTAAATATGTCATGTGCTCACAATAATACGCCACAGAAGAAAACTCACTCTTTCATTCACAATCAAATGTGAAAAATGAAGCTATTTTCCTAATTTGTTATTGCTGTGGGTGGGGAGGGCAATTATTATTTTTTTCCAAGGGGCCACATGACAAACAGAAAATATTGTGGAGGCCAAAATGCTTAACTCAACAGTGCAGAATATAAATTGTATTTCTTCTTCTTCAAAAAAAAAAGCACCTCTAAAATAAAAGCAATGCAGCTTGTATTTTAGAGAGTGTTCATGCATGAGGTAAAAGTATAAAATATGTTTATTTTGGATAAAGGGGCCAGTCAGAGTCAGTCAAAGGTCTGTATGTGGCGCTGGAGCTGGACAATGCCCACATCTGCACTACAGTACAAGTGTAATGTACTACTGTTTTATTATTATTATTATACATATTATTATTATTATTAGTCGCAGTAATAGTAGTAGTAGTCCGCAGATGTAGTAGCACACATAGCATGTATCTAGCCCTCCACAGGATCTGTGACGGGCCAGCGTGAGGGGGCGGGTCGATAGTATTGACGGGCACAGCTGATTGGCTCGTGTGATGTCCCCACGGGCGCTGACCGTAAAAACAATGGACGACTTTGTTTACAACAAGTCTGCGTGTGAATAAACATATGATGTCTTTGATTTGGTGTTAAATGAAGTTGAGGTAAATATAAAAGAACAGACACCCGCCCCCTTCACTAATGAAACTTACTTTAGTCAGGATTGTGAAGTTGTAGTGTACAGTTTTGAATCATGCTTTTGTATGTTTATGGAAAATGGCCGTGCGGGAATATGGATGATGCAGGCAGGTATGATGAATATTACACATAACAGTAAGATTAGTTTGAGGGTTCAGATAGAGCCCTAAATTACTCAAACATGCTTGGATGACATCTAAAATCTCTTCAGGGATGTTGTGTTATATTTGAGCATTATAAAATGATACAATACCCATTAAAGTATGATGTACTTTTACTGCTGATTCATTATTTTTATTTGGAGTTTGTGCAAAGAGAGAAGTAATATTCATATACTGAACATACTTCATGTACTTTGTAAACAACAGAAAAGTACATTTCTCAAAAAGGAGCGGGAAGAAGAAAAAGAGCTTATATTAACTGAAACTATGCATACTAAATGTAATTTTAACCCAGTTTCTTTCTTTTTTATTTATTTATTTTTATTTTTTATTGTTTTTATTTTTTTTAACTGTATTATGATTGTACAAATTTATAATAATGATAAAGAAGCAACAGAATTTTATCGTTTATGATCGTATCAATATGAGCAAAATGAGAATGATGAATGTAATTATTTTTATTTATTTATTTATTTTGGTTTATGGTTGTACAAACTAATAATAATGTTACTGATGGCACAAAATGTATTGTTTATGGTCATATCAAAATAAAATGATTGAAAATGTTTTGAATGTTAAAGGGACACGCCAGAATTTTGGACAAAGGGCCTCATATCCTAATTAGCCAGTGTTGGAGACGTGTGGAGACACTTTTTAAAATATTCCTTCCAGTCCTTGTATTTGCAGAGGTCGCTGGTGTTAGACTAGTGCATGTCAATGGTCATAGTTCTCCTGCCACTAAAAACAGTCTTACCCACTCCACAAAACACCCCAAACAAATCTATTATTACACCAGACTGTCCATGTGAATGTTTGTGTTGATAGAATCATTTTCAAAGTAAAACCAACCTTACGTTTGAAGGATTTATGTGTGAGCAACAGCAGTGAGTTGTTCTTCCTGATAGAAAGCTTGACAGTGGCGGACTGATATATGAGAAAATAGTCCCTCAACATGCAACGATTCATGCGATGCAAGGTTAGTTCACAGACTGTTTCCCTCCGTTACCACTTGACCGGACCCATATACGCACCAGTCTTGTCATAAAAACACTAAAGTCTCTCTCAGTCTGGTCTGACATTGTTTCAGGAAAAGAGCGGGACCGGGCACTTGTTTCCAGGGCAACGGACGCACGTCAAGTATTTTTCTCCCGTTTGTCCACGACGTCAAAGACACGCGACAGGGGGCGTCTAAACTCAAATGCAGAGGCGTCCAAATAGAGGTGTCAAGGCGTTTTTTGATGCGTTGGTGTGAACGGCCCCTCAGTCAAGCCCCAAATGAGTTTGTCTCGTGTTCGTGTCGTCTTACACAGGTTGGGTGGATTGCACACTAGGAAATGAGGCCCTCTGTCCAAAATCCCAAACTGTTCCTTTAAAGTATCATTATAAAACAGCTGTATTTTTAGCACTGCTATATGAATAGTCCAAAGCACACACACACTTTCACACACACAGAAACACACACACACAGTACGTAGTATATGATAGATGCAACCAATTACCTCCTAATGCATTCTTTCAATTATGTTTCAATAAGCAGTGCACAGTACAGTACACCATTAGAGACGACTGCAGGGGCTAAAGCAGCCGACAGCACTTTTCTATTTATGTGTTTATATTTTATTTTCCTTTTTTTTTTTTTTTTTTTCTTGTACATTATTATTGTTTTTAGCTTTAATTTGGTGGATATCCATTCAAATCCAGGTACATTTGTTCAAAAAAAAAAATTCCATCATAGAGCTGTTATATGCCAAAATATCCCCTTTTCACTTTTTATGTTGAAATGAAAAAAAGAAAAAACTGAATTCCTCCATGTCAAGGTCAAGTGTCTATAAAGGTGCTGCCCTGAACCACACTTCAGTCTCACATCCTGGTTTACGGGTTTTGTTTGTATAGATCACCATGGCGACCAGTAAAGCCCCTCTCGTAAACATCTCGGTTTGGGAGTGTGGGTCGGTGTTCTGTCTGATAAAACTGTGGAGACTCTATCCGCAGAAAGACACTTCACCCACGTTGTCTGGACTTTTTCATTCGTATGTAGCAGGAAGTGCACCAGGAAAAATATATAATATATATATATAATATATATATATATATATATATATATATATATATATATATATATATATATATATATATATATATATATACATTTTTGTTACCGTCGTTTCCTGTCTCTGTTTTTCTCTTTCTCTGCCTAACTGTCTCTCACATTCTCTTTATTTCTCCTGCAATTGAGAATCTGTCTACTTTTTTTTTTTAATCGCTTCTTTATCCTCTCTTTTTTGCTTTTCCTTGCTTTCCTTGAAGCATATTTGATTGAACGACTCTACACACGTCCACAGAGGGTGCCCTGACATAAATGAGGGGTGCACAGATAAACGGGGTGTCACCAGAGCGTTGGGTGTCACTGGGTGTCGCTACTCGTGTTGCCGCCTGAACACTGACACTGATAAACAAACACACAAGCACTTTCTGGTTTGCACATTTTAAAGAGACTGTTACGTTCACTGTTACTCTAAACTTTTAGCTATTAACCATGTTTTAAAGGTTCACTGTGTCACTTTCCTTGTGGTGATCAACTCTGTCCCGCTAAAAATTGTCAACTCTGTCACGATACATTCATATTTAGGGTTCTTTCATATCGACAGCAGTTGCACCAAACGTTCCATTTGAACCAAAAGCTCTTAGTTCGGTTGGTTTTTGTTGGTGTGAAAGCTTCAGGTGCACTCAGATCTAAACTAAATCAAGCAGAGACTCAAGCGAGACCTCAAAAAAGAGCTGGTCTCGGTCCACTTGACTCCAAATTTCAAACTCTGGTGACGACCCTCTGGTGTGAACACAAACTCTGGTCCAAACCATAGACAGTAGCTCCAAGTGAACTGTATGAATTGCATCATGGGAAGGCAGGTTCAGACTTCAGAATTGAGTGAAAAGTGTAAATGTAACCAGTGTGTGTGTTTGTGTTCAATTAAAGAATAAATGAATGAATGAAATTATAAGTTACAATGAGATAAGATTGATTTTAGTTCTTTGCTTTTTGTTCCATTCTACTAAACATGTTCAAGTAATCTCACGTGAGTTAATGTGGCTTTTTAAAACAATACATTTAGGCATTATTTGTGTTTATTTATTCATATTTGAGTTGTGAAGTTGATTTCCGGGTGTGAGAAGTTGCTGAATGTCCTCTCTGCTCTTCAGCCCCATTCCCGGCTGTGGTGGGCTGTTAAATAAACTCTTTTGGCTGAAATCCTTCAAACCTCCAAGTCCATGTGAACTGGAGCAGGAGAGTCTGACCTTCTCTGATACTGTAGCTTTATAACGTGGAAGTGCAACATTTCACTTATTTTCACTTATCTCTGTCCTGAACAAACCTGACATAATGCCGATTGTGTGTGTGCAACAAAAACAGTCTCAAAATCCTACTGGGCTCATTACAAAGTCCCACTGAAGCAGAGTCAAAAGTCCCGTCATCAGTACACTGTATATAGAAACTGACAGCTCGGCACTGTCCAACCATGACCCGAGCCAATCAAAAGCACAGAAGAACCTCCCATGTGACCTGTCAGGACCAATCAGAGCGGTCAGTCCGTAACTGAAAAAGACATGCTCACAATCTGATGTGCCAGAGTTCATTTAGGACGACTCTACATGACTCTCCTGCCTCTGGTAGCTCCTCTGTTAGCTCATCTCATATCTGGGGATTGGGATGCAACAATATCCGATATAATATCAGATCATTTGATCCTGGTCTTGATACACATGTTAGTTCAAATACACTTGTAGATACACACATGTACCTCCATGCACACTGTGTTGTCTGTGCTGTTATTTTGGTCTGAAAGGTGCAACAAGAAAACAGCTCCACAGGAACTTCCAGCTGAAATATTCTAATAGAGGAGGATTTTATCTTTCACTCACGTTTTATTTTACATTGATAGACCCAGAAATGACAAAAAGATTAACTTTTAAATACTTTAGAATCTCTTTTGGCTTAACATCAGCTTTAATCTTCTACTCCTAAACACACCCACAACACAACTCACAATATATGTGATTTTTTTCTATCTCTAGTTTTACTCAGAAAACCATTTGTTGAGACATTTCTATGTAGTTTGAGTGTTTGGAAGAGGATGGGAGAGCGCTGTGTGTCACAGACTGTAGGGGGCAGTGTGGGAGGAGCTACGTACTGTCTCTGCTGCAGGGGGCAGAGTCGCGGACACATGTGGGAAAGCAGTGAGACTAAGAAGGAAAATAAATCATCAAATCATCATCAAAGAAGAAAAAGTGTGATAGTTTACTCCCCTACGGTCTGTATTAAGCAAAGATTTATAAAATATAAAACAGCCTGAGAAAGTTCTGTTCTTATTTTCACTGCATGAAAAATTCTGGACTGTAAATCCCCGAACCAAATGAACTAAAACACTTCACATATAAACCACAATTGTGCAGTAGTTCTACTGTAGTGTATTGTAAGCAGTATATGTGATATGTGATATATTGTTTTATTAACATCATGTTATTATATTATACTCATGAGTAGATTACATGAGAATTTTTTTGCATCTTAAAACGTATCTAAATTGAATCAATATCATGACCCGTGTATCGAGATACATATCGAATCGTGGGAAAACCATATTGTTGCATTTCTACTGGGGATTAGCCAAACACGGGCCAAGTTCTAGATGTTGGTCCATATGTGTGGTTTTAGATTCTAGAATGTGATGATGTCAGACT
The DNA here is from genome assembly GCF_026225935.1 of Boleophthalmus pectinirostris. Classification (NCBI taxonomy): domain Eukaryota; kingdom Metazoa; phylum Chordata; class Actinopteri; order Gobiiformes; family Gobiidae; genus Boleophthalmus; species Boleophthalmus pectinirostris. The sequence continues at coordinate 40,026,979 of NW_026571404.1, forward strand.
CAGGGCCAATGTCCATATTGATCACATTGTATTTGCCATGACATATCCAAAAGGTACATTTAGAAATGTTTGACTTGATCATTTCTATTATTGACTAGACCCAAGAACTCACTGAATTACAATAAAAATCAGCATTTTAAAACTATTAATTTTGGCTGCCTCCCATCTGTTCTAAGGCCCTGTCCACACTAGTACATATCTGAGTTGTTTTTGTTGTGGGTACAATGTTCGTTCACACTAATCAGATTAAAAAAGGCTCCAAAGACGGAACGATCTGGTGCCACGAATTTATCTGAGTACAGATCTGATCCGGCACAGTGTGAACGCCTGAAAACACTGATACTCTGATGTAGATCTGTGCAACACGAAGTCATTTACCACCAAAACACTAAGAGGAGAGAATATGTGTCCATTCATATAAACGTGTGTCTGTGTGTACGACCTGCACATGTATAATCTCTGAAAAGTTGAACATGAACCATCTCCAACACGACACAAACACAGAACAGACTCACCACATCCTTTAGTCTGACAGAAGCTGAACCGCATCAGCGACACAACAGCGAGCTGTTTTATTTTTTTTTTGAGTGCTTAGTTCATGTAAATGAGTCATGTGGTTTTAAGTTTCGTTTCTGTAAAATGTAAACAAATATGCTCAAAGCTGTTTGGATAAGGAAGGACTGTGGACACAGAAAAGACGTGTCTGTATGCACATTGTTTCAAATACGGTGATATGGTGATTCATTTCAGTGTAAACGTAGTCTAAATAATATAGGAATATAGAATGTTGTGATGTCTTAACACGCAGCAATACGGGTTTATTTCATTGATATTGTTTCTTAAACACTGGTTTCTCAATGTATTGAAGCACCTCTTCTGCAAAAGTGACTTTTCACAGCTTGTAACCATATTACAGTTGTTTCCTTCTCATTTACCCTCAATCCCTCAGTGAGGCAGTAGATTCATGTTGGTCCGTGTGTGTACTAGTCCATGTGCTCTTCTACTTGTTCTGATACAACTCAACATCATTCTGACTCTAGGTATTCAGGAAAGTACTCAGGAAGGGTTCATGTCTGTTCTGTGAATGGAACTTTTTTTTAGGATTGATTCCTGTTCAAATAATAGTTTCGATACTAGCTTTGATATCAATTAGTATCTGATTTTCTATACTTTCGACAATCTCAGTATGCTGTTTGCAAAATAAATTATATTAGTTAGGTAACTGCAGTCTTACGATGTACTAATGTGAAATGTGTGTATCGTTTTCTGCAGTGAATAACACACTGACTTATCCCCTCAGAGTCTAAACTGAAGCTTTTTCTGAATCTGAAACATTTATACCAAACTTTTGTGTCTGCAGGAACATAAAGCTCCAGAGTAAACAATAGCAGTATTTAGTGTATGAGTGTGAGCAGCTGTACACGAGCCCTACACGCCCACCTGCCTAACACCCGCCCACACCCGCCCACACCCGCCATCTCTCTCCAGCGAGACGACGACAGGACCAGATGCTCCGGAGCCCGCGCACGCTGGAGGAGCGCGCCGACGTGGGCTCGCTCATTCCATTACCACCACCAAAACAAAAAACAGAACAGAAACAAGGACAATGGGAGTCTGCAAAATAAGTCTAAAAATATGAGTTGGTTTCAGATGCCTGGAGTGTAACAGCAGTGGTTCAGTGAAGAGCTCAGTCTGGTCACATCACATACTGCTCTTGTGTCATGTGACAAGATGCTTTCTGCAGAGCGCGGATCATCCTCACAGTGCCACTGCATGAGTTCCAGGGTATTTTTGAGCAGGAAAACCACAATAAAGTCGACACTCTTAGCTAAATTTAATGTCATATTGTGGAACATTTAAGGTGTAAACAAAAGGGTTTTGGGTTTGACTCCTGGGCTTTCTGTGTGGAGTTTGCATGTTCTGCCTGTGTCTGAGTTTCCTCTGGTTTCCTCCTGCTAAAATATTCCTGACCAAGACTAACTCAACATAGAGACATGTCCCACTAATACTGACAGGTTTAACCCAGAGACACTGAATGGGTCAAATGACACATTTTACTCAAGTGTAGCTGTTACAGCTGTTACAGCAATATATATATATATATATATATATATATATATAATATATATATATATTATATATATATATATATATATATATATATATATATAAAATGAGACGACCCGGTGTTCCCGTGATCACACAACAACCAACATTTGTTATTTTAGGCTTTAATTAACCATATAATTTTATGGCAATAGGCAATCGCCCATTCAATTATACAACTTAAAAAAGTCCCTGTTTTTAGCCTAGTGTGAGAAATACATCGGACTAGATCCAAACCAGAGTCCTGAACCAGCGGGGGCAGCTCCAGTTCAGGCCGGGCTCAGAGGATGGAGCGGGGAGCCTCGACCTGAGAAGCGCTTTCCCCGGGAAGAACCAAATGCGCAGAGGACGGACGCTCAGAACAACATATAACAAACCAAACTGGACTCACGCTTCTGTCCGGATGCTGCACCACCTCGGAACCAGCCGCGATTCTTGAGCGCGGAGAACCAGAGCAGCGCGCCGGACCTGTAGTCCACAGCGCATTCTTGCTTTTCCCGCACGGAAACAGCGCGCAGACGACTGAAAGTACCCGCTCGGACTCAGTCCATCAAGCACTGGTCTTGCTCGACACCGTTTGGAACCAGCACATGGAGGACAGAGCCTCCGGACCATCTGACCAACGAGCTTGTAACAGAAGACCAAGGACCAGACCCCAGCCCCGTCCTGAGGAGCTGCGCGCTACTTTGAGCACTGTTGGCTGCTGCTGTTACCTGAACTCTGGGCTGATGCGGTGAGTTTGTACAAAGTTCTACATGTTGCTGTTTTATGAGTTCATGGTGATAATTTGAGATGAGGACGGCCCGCGGTATTAACAGGAACATCGGTGTTGATAACTGGAGTATCGCTGTTTTACCGGGAAACAGAGACACGTCAATCGAACCAGTTTTGGTTCGTTTGCCGGTGTGAAAGCGGACCACACTGGAGTGTATTTGCTACATAATAACAATTTTATTGCCTGGTGTGGACCAACTAATCGAACTAGCGGTGTGAAAACGACCTAAGTCTGCTGTGTACTGATTATGGAGAGCTTTATTGTCTGATAATCAGGAGGTGCACGTCAGCATGCCAGCTGTTTATTGTCATGGCAAAGCACCACTCTGGTCTGCTCTGATGCATAAAGTAGTCTTTACAATTGTGTGCATTCTTCTTTCTCTCCACACTCTGTGGTGGTAATCTACTATTGTAGCCACAGCTGCCCTGAGGCAGACTTACTCCTCCCACCAACACTCACACACCACAGTCATATTAGGTGTGGTGGGTGTGGTTGTTGCCTAAAAACACAACAACAGTTTCTGTGGCAAATCTACTGCGCTCCATTCCTCACATCACCAACATCTCCAACATCACCAACATCACCAACATCACCAACATCACCAACATCACCAACATCACCAACATCACCAACATCACCAACATCACCAACATCACCAACATCACCAACATCACCAACATCACCAACATCACCAACATCACCAACATCACCAACATCACCAACATCACCAACATCACCAACATCACCAACATCACCAACATCACCAACATCACCAACATCACCAACATCACCAACATCACCAACATCACCAACATCACCAACATCACCAACATCACCAACATCACCAACATCACCAACATCATCACCAACATCACCAACATCACCAACATCACCAACATCCAACATCACCAACATCACCAACATCACCAACATCCAACATCACCAACATCACCAACATCACCAACATCACCAACATCACCAACATCACCAACATCACAACACCAACATCTCCAACATCTCCAACATCCAACATCACCAACATCACCAACATCTCCAACATCATCACCAACATCACCAACATCCAACATCACCAACATCACCAACATCCAACATCTCCAACATCCAACATCACCAACATCACCAACATCATCACCAACATCACCAACATCACCAACATCACCAACATCATCTCCAACATCACCAACATCACCAACATCACCAACATCACCAACATCACCAACATCTCCAACATCACCAACATCACCAACATCACCAACATCACCAACATCACCAACATCACCAACATCACCAACATCCAACATCCAACATCACCAACATCACCAACATCACCAACATCACCAACATCACCAACATCACCAACATCATCACCAACATCTCCAACATCTCACCAACATCTCCAACATCACCAACATCACCAACATCCAACATCTCCAACATCACCATCCAACATCTCCAACATCTCCAACATCCAACATCACCAACATCCAACATCCAACATCTCCAACATCCAACATCACCACACACCAACATCACCAACATCACCAACATCCAACATCACCAACATCACCAACATCACCAACATCACCAACATCACCAACATCACCAACATCACCAACATCATCACCAACAACATCCAACATCACCAATACATCTCCAACATCACCAACATCACCAACATCACCAACATCACCAACATCACCAACATACATCACCAACATCTCCAACATCTCCAACATCACAACATCACCAACATCATCACCAACATCCCACACCAACATCCAACATCACCAACATCCAACATCACCAACATCACCAACATCACCAACATCACCAACATCATCACCAACATCACCAACATCACCAACATCCAACATCACCAACATCACCAACATCACCAACATCTACCACCAACATCAACATCCAACATCACCAACATCACCAACATCACCAACATCACCAATATCTCCA